>NW_026652298.1:41293152-41382192 GCF_009828535.3 Hylobates moloch
GCCCCTCCTCCACTCGCCCCTCCTCCACATGCCCCTCCTCCACCTGCCCCTCCTCCCCTCGCCCCTCCTCCACATGCCCCTCCTCCACTCGCCCCTCCTCCACATGCCCCTCCTCCACCTGCCCCTCCTCCACTCGCCCCTCCTCCACATGCCCCTCCTCCCGCTGGCCGTACCAGCACCGCATCTGTCCGCAGCTTCATGAACGTGGCCAAGTCCATGCTCACATTCTGCTGACTGAGAGCCTTCAAATCCTCCGTGGGGGCCCCACCTGCCCACCGGGAGAGATGCCGGAGCTGAGACCTCGCCTCACACCCCCAGGCCCTTGACCACGGGCTACAGGAAGCCCACTTGCCTTAAAGGGCTTCCTTTTTTCCTTAGGGATTCCAGGGCCTGGGTTTGCCTGGCCGCCTGACCCCCGGGCGTGGGAGACTCTGGAGGTGGCTGGCGCCCTGAGCTGGGGTCAGAACCCGCAGCCCCTAAGGCCACACACACCCTGGGGGCAGAGGGCGGGTGAGCACCCAGTTACCCTGGCAGCAGGCGGCCCAGCAAGGCAAAGGCCTGGCACCCCCCAAGTGGAGTCTGTGGCTCCCCCGTTGTGGTGCCCACCCTGGCCAGGGACTCCCTGGCTCACCCAGGAAGGACTGGATCTTCACGAAGTATTCCGACCCATTCATGTTCTGGAAAGCAAGGCGGGCCTTGGGATAGAGAACGTCCAGCTGCCTCGGGCCACACGTGTCCAGGTCCTGGGGCCTGATCGCCCTGGGGACAGGGTGGGTGGACAGTGAGCGCCAGCACACGGACCCACCTTGCCAGGCAGAGCTCTGGGGACTCACCAGATGATGCTGGGGGGCACGGAGCTCAGCTGCTCAGGGCTGAGGGAGCATAGGTACCCAGGGTAGAAGGCGGTCAGGGTGTCTAGGGTGTCTTTGTCTAGCTGGCCCCTTCCCATCACAAAGCGGTCAATCACGGTGGCCACCTGTGGGAGGGGGTCATTGAGGAGCCCTGTGGCAAGGAGAGATGTACCCCTCCACCACCAGCATAACAGGCTGTGCCCCTGACCCCAGGCCCGCCCAACCTCAGGCTTTGTCCCCCACTCTGCCCCTCAGCCCTGCCCAATCTCATGCCACGTGACCCCCAAGCCAGACGGTCACCTGAGCACTCATTTCGTGCCCTTTGCTGACTTCAAGCAATGCCTTCAGGGTCTCCAGGGACGTCACATTCCACTTGCGAATGTCCTCAGGGCTCATCTTAAGGAAGAGGTGGTCCAGGTACTGGATCACAGACTCGGGGTAACCTTGTGGGTAGAGCTGCAGGCCAAGAGACCAGGAGGGCCCACGTCACTCCCAGCGGGGCTGGGGATGGCTTGGACACAGCAGGCCGGCGGGAACCTGAGTCATGAACTACCTCATCCAGTTTATGCTTCAGGACATCCAGCTGCTCGTAGGTGAAGGGGATGGCGTTCACGTGGTCCATCTGGGCGGCCAGCAGGGCTGCATCCACGCAGGCTTCCAGCTCCCACTTCTTGTAGAAGATGAGCCTCTCGTTTATCTCGTGGGCCTCCTTGCCTGGGGGACAGGCTGTCCCTGCAGGGCACAGGAGTCAGGGGTCAGGGCCGGAGTTCCTTTGACCCCTTCTTCTTCCCACACCTGCTGTGAGATGAGACCTTGGGCAATTTGTGACCCTCCCCGTGCCTCAGTTTACCCACTGGCAAACAGGGATTCTGTCCACTCTCTGTGGTTATAATGGGACATGCTGCAAAGCCGGAGAGGGGCAGGTGAGACCCTGAACTGCAGATGCCCACCCCCAGGGGTGCTGCCCAGCCTGGTGCCAGACTGCGCAGGGCATAGCACTCACTCTCCACGTCCCGCCGGAACCTCGGCCGGAGGACAGTCTGTTCAGGCTGCCGCCAGGATGGGTCCTGAGAGGAGCGTTGCCGCCATGCGGCCACAATGCCCTGAGGACAAGCAGGACCCGGGCTGAGCCTCAGGTGGCTGAGCATCCCCACGGGCTGGGGATCAGGGTCTCACCTGCGGGATGCTGCGGATGATGGGCTGGCCCAGCACGGGCAGCAGGCCCTGCAGAGCGTCCAGGGTGGAGACAGACCACGTCGACGGGGGGCTGTGCAGACACGGGGCACAGCTCAGGGACCCCCAAACGCAGCCCCAGATAGAGAGGGAAGAGTCCAGGCCATACCCCCTGGCTGTGGCGGGGACGCTGGGGGCATTGGCAGGGTTGTGGCAAGGGTGACTGACCCTGGGCCTTGAGGCGTGGCCGTGGGTGTCCTCACGCTGCTCATGCCACGCCGCCAGGTGAGCCTTCGAGGTTCCAGACACCTTCACTTACCCGTAGGGGGGTCCTCCGCCCTGCAAAGCCGCCCTGGCTGCCTCCTGCTGGTCCTGGTCCAGGGGTCCCAGGCAGCGCACCAGCCGGGGTAGCACCACTTCTGCCGACTCAGCCACAAAGCGCCCAGGCAGGTCGCAAGCCAGGCCTCCCAGAGCCTGCACATCAGCCTCGCTCAGCAGAGACCCCCGCACGCCCTGCAGAGAGGCCGGCCTCAGCACCTTTGGAACTGCTGAGCCCTCTCCGCCCTGCGCTGGCCCCAGCCCCTACCCGGCAGGCCAGAGCCGCAGCCAGCAGCCGCTGTCGCTCAGGAGCCTCCCGAGGAAGCAGGTCCACGTTGGCCCTCGTTACGCGGGAGAAGAAACGGGTGCAGGCCTGGGGCCCCGAGAACGCGGCTGGGCTGTGGAGAGAGGGTGCTGGGGACAGGCCGCACCGATCACACCCGGCCCCACCCTGAGAGGTGGCCCGGCCTGCCTCCACGTCTCTGCTGTGGCCTGGGGTCCGAGGCAAGGAGCAGGGGGTTGGGGGCTGAGGGCTGGGGGGAGAAGCCGGGTGGGGTGGGTTCAGGGGGCGGGGGGTGGGGGGCAGGGCCTACTTGAGGAATAGCAGCAGGTCCAACGGGAGGGCGTCCAGGTCCTCGGGGGGCTCGGAGAGCCGGTGAGCCAGACAGCGCAGCTGCAGGGGCAGGGAGTCCAGCACAGAGCGTTTCGGGCCGCCACCCACGTGATGGGCCAGGGTCGCCTGGCCAGTCTGCCCACCACAACACACCCCTGCCCTGGCCATGAGAATCTGTGGGATCTCTGGCCGCCTGCAGCGCTGCCCCAGGGGATGTGGGCTCCTGTGCCTGGCTGCCGCTCCCCTGCCCCGGGTCTCACCCACTCCCCTGCAAAAGATTCACCCTTGGGGCAGAGCCTGAAGGGGGCCCAGCACACAGGGCCATATCAGACCTGCTCCGGGGGAGCTGGCCCCTGATGTGGACAGGCACCCTAGTGGTCGGCTTGGGTGGCCAGAGGAACTCTGGGAAGAACTAGCCAGGGAGAGATGGCAGCAGGGACAGAGGGGACTGTGGTGCCGAGATGGGCACTGCAGAGCTGCCTATGACTTCCTCAGCCCCAGCTGTGCCCACCTGCCTCAGCCCAACTGAGACTGACCTGCTCTGCTGAGAGCTTGACGTTCTTCTGTCCCAAGGCCACAGCCAGCTCCTGGACACGCTCCGTGCTCAGGCCAGAGACCTCCGCACACCGGAAGCCAAGGAGTTGGCGTGGCGAGAGGCTGCAGGAGGGGTTGTGCTGGGCACCCACGATCACCCCTCCCCGGCAATGCCCACCAGTGCTCCCCAAGCCCCACAGCCCCACCTCTCCCCGGAGGACCCCCGTGCTCCCTGCAGACCTCCCCCCAAGGCCAGGTGATACCCTCAAGGGCCGGGAGTCGCCATCACATGGGGGGTGTCAGTCCCTCCCGCAGTCCGGAGCCCAGGCAGATCTGCCGTGGAGCAGAGGAGGAAGGGGGAGGGCACGCGGGGGGAGGGAACACAGGGAGGGAACATGGGGAGGGGGTGCAGGGGATGGGGCCCCCAGCCCATCCTCAGTCCCCAGGGCCCCTGGAGCCTCACTCTTGAGGGCTGTGAGGACCCCGGACCCACCTGGCAATGTTAGGTTCGTTGGCCAGGACTCCGTCCAGGGGCGCAGCCTCCTGGGGGCACAGGGCCTGCTGAACATGGCTCAGACCAGCTCTCTGGAGCAGGAGTTCCCAGGTCCCGCTACCCCTGGGCCCAGGTACTCCCCAAGTTCAGCTACTTCGCAGGCCCGGCTGTGTCTCAGACCCATGGGCTTGGCTACTTCTCATCCAGCTACTTCCCGGACCCAGCTGCAATTTCAGCTCTGCTACTCCCCAGACCTGGCTGCTCCCAGGCCAGTCATATGCAGGTCCAGGTGCCCCTTTGCAAGCAGGGACCATGGAAACTGGCAGGCACCGTGGATACGTGACAGAGAGAACACAGTATGGCACCCCCACCTGGGACCTGAAGACCCTCCCCCGTTTCCCCAGAGGAGACCTTACCTGCCCTGTCTCTCCAGCCAGGGCCCTCGAGGGCTGTACCCATCCTAAAGAGGCAGAGGGGACAGCTTGGCGGGGGGGCGGGGGAGGCCTCTGGGGTGTGCCCTGACCCAGCAGAGGAAGGAGGCAGAGCCCCGCTGCCCCCGCAGCCAGCCCTATGCATGCCCCAAAGCGGCAGAGGCCGGTGGCTCAGGCCCATGTACCCTGTGTACCCCATGACATCACAGTCCCCCAGGCACGGGGTCTACACTCCACCAGGGAGCCCGGCCTTCCGCATCTGTCCCTGAGACCCGGCTGCTTGGCCGGTCAGACCACCCATCCCACAGACATCCCCACTGTGTCCTAGGCCCCATCACTCCCTGGCTGGGTCTCCAGCTCCAGTCACCTCTGGGGGCAGAGACTGCTGCTGGGACTTGGCCACCACAGGCACTCCAGGGAGAAGGCAGGGACAGGCAAAGCCTTTGTGAGGGCCCGGCCCACAAGGCCCCTGGGCCGTCCCCGCCTCACCCGCAGCCCCTTCTAGTACCTACCGAGGCTGAAGAGCAGGAACAGGAGGCTGCTGAGGGCGGGGGTCCCACAGGACCCCAACAGGGATCGAGCTGTTAGCAAGGCCATGGTCTGCGTCTGTGGAGGGCAATGACTCAGGATGGGACTCCCTGCTCTCACCCCACACCTCTGTCCTGGGCCAGCCTGGGGCCACGTGGGCCCAGGAGGGGCTCCCAGGGCAAACTTCTGTGGCACCTGCAGCTTGCGTCCGCACCCTGGCCCTGCCCTCCAGCCACCAAGCCCTCTGTCTCCCCGACTGGCTCCTCCTGTCCAGGGGAGGGGCTGGGTCTGAGATCCCGGTCCCCAGCCCAGACAGCCCAGGCGTCAGTTGGCGCCCACCCCTCTCCCGAAAGGGCAGGGCAGTGTGAGCAGAGCTTAGATCAAGCAGCCGGGGCCACCGCCCGCGCAGGCTGGCCTGAGTCTCCCCACACTCTCACAGGAGGACAAGCAGGTCCTGCTGGGGTTGTGTCCAGCAGCCCCCTCGCCTGGATGTGGCTCCCTCCCTTCTCCCCCGCCCTCAGCTGCAGCAGACCCTGCCAGGCAGACAACACCCTTGGGGCAGGAGGGGCGCTGCGGGCACAGAGGCCGCCGCCCCTTCCCACCCACCAGCGTCTTTTTGGGCCACTTGGCCTCTCTGAGCCCACTTGCAGGTGCAGTCCAGGTGGGGCAGGGCCGGGCCAGTGAGCAGCCTGGGGAGCCCCTTGTACTCTCTAGGGTGGGGCCCGGAGGCCTGTGGGCTAGTGTGGGGTGGGGAAGTGGGTGGGGAGCCCCTCCCTGAACAAGAATTGTCCTCCTGGGGTGGGGGTGGGGCCCGCAGAAGAGGGAACCGGCTTCTACACTCACCCCTTTCAGGAAGGCCACCACGGCTGAGGAGGATAGCGCTGCCTCCAGAAAAGCTTGGCCCAGGCCCGGGGGCTCCACCCACAGCTCAGAAATGGGGGTAACACGCTCATGCTCAGCGACCCTGTCCACAGGCAGAGCCTGCCTGGTCTGCCCGGCCACTGGGGAATGTCTCGGGGAGCCACAGAGCCTCCCGGTGACGGACTCTACTCCCCCCAGGCCCCAGAGGAAGTGGGGAGGCCCCTGAGGCTCTGAACACCTTGAGAAGGTAGAAGAAAACAGACCCCTCCACAACCAGAAAGTGAGCGGTGGGTGGGACCCCCAGCCCTTGGGGTGCGTGAAGCCAGGCAGGAAACGTGGCCATCGGATCACGGGGGACCTGGGCACCCCCCACCCCATCCATGTGACCCAACGACCTCAGCACCTGGGGTGGGGGCTCCCTGAGGGCCTGGCCCTTCCTGCTCTGAGGGGCCTCTGCAGGCCACGGGGGGCCCTGGAATCTGCATCCTTTACTCCTGCAGGAGGGCTGGGCTGGGGCCATGGAGGCACCTGAGCTGCCTTAGGACTGCCGCTTCCACACAAATGGGTCTGCGTGTGCCCTGCAGGGTGAAATCTGCGTCCAGCTGAAGCCTGACCATCACTCTGGTGCTGGAAGCCCGGTCTGAGGCGGCCCCAGTTCTCCAGATGGAAGGCGCAGATTCCATCCACACCACAACAGAAAGAGCTCAAAGGTTGTTACTTACAGATCCCAGAGAGGGAGGCACCGTGGGTCCCCCGGCAGCTCTCCGTCCACGCGTCACAGCAGACAGGAGTGGCCGGCCAGGCAGAAAGAGGAGTGCGTGGCGCTGGCAGCGCCCATGGGGAACAGGACGGCCCCTTTCGGATCTCGGGCCAATGCCCACACGTGGTCCTCTAAAGGGCGATGTGAACAGGGGAGCCCAGCCCCCAGGCCTCCGAGGCCTTCTGCACGGTTGGGTAGGGAGCTTTACCCCTAACGCCCGGGCAGCCCCCTCCCTCCAAGTCCCAAGTGGCCCCTCCCAGGTCCCAGTGGGCCCGGCCCAGGGTAACTGACGTGCAGGGTGATTGGCCACACCTGAGCCTCCTCTGCCTCGGTTTCCTCAACTGGGAAGTGGGGGTGGAGAGCCTGGCAGCCTCCCGGGCCGTCAAAGGGAACAAATGACGGCTTTGCCCGGGGCAGCAGGGAGCGGCGGCGCCTCACGCCGCAGGAATGTGTGGGTGGAGACCCCGCGCAGGAGCCTTGGACGGGCAGCGAGCCAGGCCCGGCCACCTGGGGGAGGAGGGATGCCCAGGAAGGCAAAGCTGCCCACGGTGGGCATGGGTGGAAGCCTGGGCCCAGGTTTCCCGGGATCCCACTCTGATTCTCGGGTGCTGAAACCCAGGGAGCAGTGTGGCCCCCCCAGTTGCAGGTCAGCAGCTCTGGACGGCAGCTACACAGGCCAGACAGGACCCCCGGGAGCACAAGCCTGACCCCCAGCGCAGTGTGGGCCTTGCAAGGCTGTGAGCCGTCCGTCTCAGGGCTGTGGGAGCACACAGGTCAGGGAGGCAGGACGGGGGCCAGCTCCAGGCACACGCACACCCCTTCCCGCGGGGTCCACTGGAACGGAGCTGCCCCCGGGCGCTCGCTGGCCTGCGAAGTGTGAGCTGTCTTCCCCACGCAGCTGGGCTGGCTGCCTGCTGCTGAGGGAATGCTCCTTCTGACCCGGGCCCTGTCCCTGAAACCCCTCCTGGCACGTCATGAGCTCTTATCCCCAGTATGGAATCCGCCTCCGCTATGAACACCTGCAAAGGTTTGTTTGCTGAACGGAGGTGTGCGCAGCGGTCATCTCTGGTCTTTTTCCACGGAGTGGGTTTTCTATTGTGACTTGCAGTGGAACCTGACCTTCACGCACACAGAATTCAGCAAGGCTGCCAGGTGTAAGCGTCAACTTACAAATGTCAAGAAGGGATTAAGGGCCTTTTAAAAACTCCCTTCCACAGAGAACAATTGAAAAATTGCAGACACACTGCAGCAAACCAGTTACCCAAGGGCTCTGGGGAGGGGACAGAAGGCAGCCGGCTTGGGAGGGAACTGACAGGTAAAGGGAGAGGCCAGCTCAGAGTGGCATTCCCTTTGTGTCCACGCAGCTTTGCCCTGAAGGAGCCGCAGGTCAGCTGCGGTGCTGGGAAGTGGCCCAGGCTCCCACGGACACCCACCACTTTCCCGGCCAAAGGCCAAAGGCAACCAAGGGAGGAAGCCCAGAATCCTCAGGGCCCAGAGCTCGAGGAGAGGCCTCAGCCGGAGGAGCCAAGGAGGGGCCCACGTGCCCAGCTGAGCCCTGAACTGAAGGAGCCGAGGAGGGTCCAGGAAGAGCTCGGAGGGCCCCGTAGACAAGGCTGAGCCCTGAACAGGAGCCTCGGAGGGGCCCCTGTGCCCAGCTAAGCCCTGAACCAGCAGAACGCAAGCTGCAGACAATGATGAAAACACGCTGTGGCCAGCCTGGGCTCACCCTTCAGCCAGCACCGTGGGAGGCCGACGCGGGAGGGTCAGTTGAGGCCAGAAGTTCAAGACCAGCCCAGGCAACGTAGTGACACCTCATCTCTATAAAGAATTTTTAAATGAGGCCCTGTGTGGTGGCTCACACCTGTAATCCCAGCACTTTGGGAGGCCGAGGTGGGTGGATCACTTGAGGTCAGGAGTTCGAGACCAGCCTGACCAACATGGAGAAACCCCGTCTCTACTAAAAATATAAAAAATTAACCAGTCGTGGTGGCACATGCCTGTAATCCTAGTTACTCGGGAGGCTGAGGCAGAAGAATCACTTGAACTCAGGAGGTAGGGGTTGCGCTGAGTCGAGATCACGCCAGTGCACTCCAGCCTGGGTGACAGAGGGAGACCTTGTCTCAAAAAAAAAAAAAAAAAAAGGCCAGGCGTGGTGGCTCACGCCTGTAATCTCAACACTTTGGGACGCTGAGGCGGGCGGATCATGAAGTCAGGAGATCGAGACCATCCTTTCTAACACAGTGAAACCCCGTCTCTACTAAAAATACAAAAAAATTAGCTGGGTGTGGTGGTGGGCACCTGTAGTCCCAGCTACTCAGGAGGCTGAGGCAGGAGAATGGCGTGAACCCAGGAGGCAGAGCTTGCAGTGAGCCAAGATCGTGCCACTGCAGTCAGTCCAGCCTGGGCAACAGAGCAAGACTCCACCTCAAAAAAAAAAAAAAAAAAAAGCCCGGGCGTGGTGGCTCGCGCCTGTAATCCCAGCACTTTGGGAGGCTGAGGCGGGTCATGAGGTCAAGAGATCAAGACCATCCTGGCCAACATGATGAAACCCCGTCTCTACTGAAAAAAAAAAAAAAAGAAAGAAGAAAAATGAGAATATCTGTGTGATTTTTTTTTTTTTTTTGAGATGGAGTCTCGCTGTGTCGCCCAGTCTGGAGTGCAGTGGCGCAATCCCGGCTCACTGCAACCTCCACCTACCGGGTTCAGGCCATTCTCCTGCCTCAGCCTCCAGAGTAGCTGGGACTACAGGCGCCCGCCACCACACCCAGCTAATTTTTTTTGTATTTTTTGTATTTTTAGTAGAGACGGGGTTTCGCCGTGTTAGCTGGGATGGTCTCCATCTCCTTACTTCGTGATCCACCCACCTCGGCCTCCCAAAGTGCTGGGATTACAGGCATGAGCCACCACGCCCGGCCATATCTATGTGTCTATGTGATTGAAAGAACATAGATTCCTACCTCATATTATATGCAAAATTTACTCAAAGCCAACCATAGACCTGAGTATAAAAGCTGAAACTATGAAACCTTTAGAAGGAAATTCAAGAGGAAGTGTTTGTGGGCTTGGAATAGGCAGAGACCTGTTAGATGGAAGAGAGAAGGCAGAAAGCATAACTGATGCTGCTGCTCTTTGAATGATGCCATGAAGAAAACAAAGAGCCAAGCCACAGAATAAAAGAAATATTTGCAGGACATATACCCAGAATTTACAAGGAACATTTGAGGTTCAATGATAGACAGACAATCCCGTAAAACCCAGGCCATGTGCGCTGCAACACGGCTGAGCCTGGAAACGTGGACACGTTGTACAAGTCCCTTTAGATGAAACATCCAGAGCGGGTCAATTTAGAGAGACAGGAAGTAGATGAGTGGTTTCGTAAGACCCGGGGGAGGGAGACCAGTAAGGGGCACTGACTGCTAAGGGATATGAAGTTTCTTTCCTTTTCTTTTTTTGAGATGAGTCTCACTCTGTCACCCAGGCTGAAGTGCAGTGGCGTGATCTCGGATCACTGCAACCTCCGCCTCCAAGGTTCAAGCGATTCTCCTGCCTCAGCCACCTGAGTAGCTGGGACTACAGGCACACACCACCACACCTGGCTAATTTTTGTATTTTTAGTAGAGATGAGGTTTCACCATGTTGGCCAGGCTGGTCTCAAACTCCTGACCTCAAATGATCAGCCAGCCTCGGCCTCCCAAAGTGCTGGGACTACAGGCGTGTGCCACCATGCCCAGCTAATTTTTGTATTTTTAGTAGAGACGGGGTTTCACCATGTTGATGAGACTGGTCTTGAACTCCTGACCTCAGGTGATCCGCCCGCCTTGACCCCCCAATGCTAGGATTACAGGCCGCAGCCACCACGCTGGGCCTGAACAGTACTTCAAATGAGTAAATGGGTGAGCTGTATGGTGTGGATTATCTCTCAGTAAAGCTGTTATTTAAAAATGGGCAAAAGATTTAAACAAACACTTCACACACACACAAAAAGATACAAAAGCCAGGTGTGGTGGTGCACGCCTGTAGTTGCAGCACTTTAGGAGGCTGAGGTGGGAGGATCACTTGACCCAGGAGTTTGAGGCTGCAGCGAGCTATGACCACGCCACTGCACGCCAACCTGGGTGACATAATGGGACCCCATCACTGCAAAAACTTTAAAAACTAGCCAGGCGTGGTGGCGCAGGCCTGAAGTCCCATCTACTTGGGAGGAGGAGGTGGGAGGATAGCTTGGGGCCAGTTTGAGGCTGCAGGGGGCTATAACTACGCCCTGGGTGAAAATCCTGTCTCAAAAAATACACACCACACGATCAATCTGAATGTGAAAACAGGCTCATTGTCATCACCGCTCATTAAATGCAAATGAAATCCACAAGGAGATACCGCTCACGACACACCCACTGGGCATTACTCATTAAGGAAATGCAAATTCCATCCACAGTGAGAAATCCACAGTGCAACACCCCACATTACACACCCACTAAAATGACTAAATTTAAAAGGACTGACAATGACAAGTGTTGGCAAGGAAGTGGAGCAACTGGAACTCTCAGAGGCTGCTGGTGGGAGTGCAAATGGATACAGGCAGTTTTGTTTGGCACTTTCTTAAGAAGTTAAACTTATACCTAACCACGCCACTTAGCTATTCCACTCCTAAGGAATGTCCCGAGAGAAATGAAAATGTGTTCACACAAAGACTTATGCATGAATATCTACAGCAGCTCCATTCACAATAGCCAAAAATGGTTTAAAAAAATATATATATATATACACACATACACACACTTCCATCAATAGATGAACAAACAAAATATGGCATATTAACACTGTGGTGCACTGTCCAATGATAAAAAGGGAAATACTGTCTCATATACGAAAAAAATAAATGAATTTCAAAATCATTACGCTCAATGAAAGAGGCAGACTCAGAGTACATAAGGTATGATCCCTCTTATATAAGAATTTAAAAGGCAAGCTAATCTCTTCTGACAAGAAGCAGATCAGGGGTTGCCTGGGGATGGGAAACTTCATCAGAATGAAGGATTCTTATTCAACAGTTGCAGGAGAGAGAAGCAGACTGCAGAGACCCTAGGAAGTCTCTGGAAGGTGAGGAAAATGCTGTGTCTTGACTGTGGTGATGGATTCGTGGGTGTGTATAACTTCCAGGACTGTTTGAATTATATGCTTTATTTTCTTCTTTGGAGGCGGCGTCTTGCTCTGTCGCCCAGGCTGGAGTGCAGTGGCACAATCACGGCTCACTGTAGCTTCAACCTCCTGGGCTCAGGTGATCCTCCCACTTCCTCCTAAGTAGCTGGCACTGCAGGTGCATGCCACTGTACCCGGCTAATTTTTTTAGAGATGGGGTCTCGCTATGTTGCCCAGGCTGGTCTTGAACTCCTGGGCTCAAATGATACACCCATCTTGGCCTCGCAAAGTGCTGGGATTATAGATGTGAGCCAGCGCACCCAGCCTGGAATTATATAATTTAAATGGATGCATTTATTATACATGTTTAACACAATAAAACTGATTTAAAAATTAATAGCGGCCAGGCCCGGTGGCTCATGCCTGTAATCCCAGCACTTTGGGAGGCCGAGGCAGGCAGATCATCTGAGGTCAGGAGTTTGAGACCAGCCTGACCAACATGGCAAAACGCTGTCTCTACTAAAAATACAAAAATTAGGCTGGGCACAGTGGCTCGTGCCTGTAATCCCAGCACTTTGGGAGGCTGAGGCAGGTGGATCACTTGAGGTCAGGAGTTTGAGACCAGCCCAGCCAACATGATAAAATCCCATCTGTACTAACAATACAAAAATTAGCTGGGTGTGGTGGCAGGCACCTGTAATCCCAGCTACTCAGGACGCTGAGTCAGGAGAATCGCTTGAACCCGGGAGGCGGAGGTTGCAGTGAGCTGAGATCGCGCCACTGCACTCCAGCCTGGGCGACAGAGCAAGACTCTGTCTCAAAAAATAAAAGTTAGTAGTTTAACAAGCCCTGATGAGGATGTGGAGGGACAGGAACCCCCGTGTGCTGCTGGTGGGCAGGTTAGAGGGTGTGACCTCTGTGGAGAACAGCTTGGTGGTTCTGCAAAAAGTTAAACAGAAAGACCACATGACCCAGCAATTCCAGGAAAACAAAAGAATAAAAAACAAGAACTTGAACAGATCCTCACACACCCATGTTCCCAGCAGCATTATTCACAACAGCCAAGGCAGAAACAACCCCTGTCCATCAACTGATAGATAAACACAATGTGGTCCATCCATACAATTACTCATGGAAAAAAACAGACTATGGAAAAAGAATTTTTTTTGAGACGGGGTCTTGCTCTGTCACCCAGGCTGGAGTGCAGTGGCACCATCTCAGCTCACTGCCACCTCAGCCTTCCAGGTTCAAGCGATTCTCCTGCCTCAGCCTCCTGAGTAGCTGGGTTTACAGGCACCCACCACCACTCCCGGCTAATTTTCGTATTTTTTAGTAGAGACAAGGTTTCACCATATTGGTTAGGCTGGTCTCAAACTCCTCACTTCAGGTGATCCGCCCACCTCGGCCTCCCAAAGCGCTGGGATTACAGGTGTGAGCCACTGTGCCCGGCCTCTGTGAAATATTTCAAAGAGGTTTCTTCTGAGCCAATACGAGTAACTGCAGCCCAGGGAAAACAAAGTCAGGAAGCCTCAAGTGTGTGATCCTGAGGCCGTCAGGTTAGAAATTTGATTTTGTACATGCCAGGGAGGCAGCAGTTATAGGCAGACATAAACTACATACGTCAGTGTACATCAGTTCAGCCCTAAAAGATGGGATATCTTTTTTTTTTTTTTTTTTTTGCGATGGAGTTTTGCTCTTGTTGCCCAGGCTGGAGTGCAATGGCACAGTCTCGGCTCACTGCAACCTCTGCTCCCGGGTTCAAGCAATTCTTCTGCCTCAGCCTCCCAAGTAGCTGGAATTACAGGCACCCGCCACCACGCCCAGCTAATTTTTGTATTTTTAGTAGAGACGGGGTTTCACCATGTTGGCCAGGCTGGTCTTGAACTCCTGACCTCAGGTGATCTGCCCACCTCGGCCTCCCAAAGTGCTGAGATGACAGGCATGAGCCACCGCGCCCGGCTAAAGGTGGGATATCTCAAAGTGGGCTGGGGAGTGTGTTCCAGGTGTATTCAGATTCTCTTTAACTTGTAATTGGTTAAAGGAGTCAGGCTCAAACTGGGAGTCAGCAAAAAGGAATGCGTAAGGTCCCGTAAGGACTCTGTGTCAGAGTCCGCCCCCTCCACTGGGTCACAGTGACCCGTGTAACAGGAGGGTGGGCAGCAGGTGCGACCTAACGTCTGCCCGGCAGGGCCTTAGGTCTCCTTTATAATTTGGTATCTTATTGCCAGAGTCTCTTTGTGAGTCTTGCGATCTGTACTTTAACATGAATGCCGGGTGGTTGTTAAGCCTCAACTCCAGAAGGGAGGGGTACAAGGAGGCTTCCCGATTCCCTTCCCATCATGCTTGGGAACTCTTGTCTTAAGGTTTTCTTCGGGGTCCCCTTGGTCAAGTGGGGGTCCTTTCAGTTGGTGTGGGACTTAGGATTTTAGTTATACAATGAAATATCATTCAGCCCTAAAAGGGAGTAACATTCTGACACATGCTACAATGTGGATGAACCTTGAAAACACTTTGCCGGCCAGACGGGCGCGGCAGCTCACATCTGTAACTCCAAAACTTTGGGAAGCCCAGGAGGATGGATCACTTGAGGTCAGGAGTTCGAGACCAGCCTGGCCAACGTGGTGAAACCCCATCTCTACTAAAAATACAAAAATTAACCAGACATAGTGGCTCATGCCTGTAGCCCCAGCTACTCAGGAGGCTGAGGCAGGAGAATCGCTTGAACCCAGGAGGTGGAGGTTGCAGTGAGTTGAGATCGTGCCATTGCACTCCAGCCTGGGCGACAGAGCGAGATTTTGTTAAAAAAAAAAAAAAAAAAAAAAAAATTGCAGTGGGCGAGGGGGTGCAAATGTATGATCCTGTTTATTTGAAACATTCAGAACAGGTGAAGCCACAGACGGGAAGGAAAACAGCAGCGACCAGGAGCCAGGGTAGTGGAGGATTATTGTTTAATGGGGACAGTGTCTGTGTGAGGTGAGAAATTTCTAGAAATGGGTAGCGGTGATGGTTATGCAGCATTCTGAATGTACATAAAGCCACTGAATTATGCACTTAAAAGCGATGAAAGCTGGGCGCAGTGGCTCAGGCCTGTAATCCCAGCACTCTGGAAGGCCGAGTCAGGTGGATCACTTGAGGTCAGGAGTTTGAGACCAGCCTGGCCAACATGGCGAAACCCTATCTCTACCAAGAATACAAAAATTAGCCGGAAACCGCTTGAACCCAGGAGGCGGAGGTTGCAGTGAGCCGAGATCATGCCACTTCAGTCCAGCCTGGGTGACAGAGGGAGATTCCATCGTGAAAAAAAAAAAAAAGGTGGAGATGGGGAGGAAACCAAAAAAGGGGAAGGAGCAAGATCCGTGAGGCCCTGGGACGAAACTACGCTGCAAAGCGTTGGTAGATCTGCCTTCATCCGAAAGAAGGGGATTTCTACTGAATGAACAAACTGGCAGCTGAGAGGCAGATGTCAAACAAAGACACAGAAGACATTTCCCAGCACCTGAAAGAGTCCATGGCACAGCGAGTAGCAGGGACGTCCAAAACCAGAGAAACAGCCAGCGCAGGAGAAAAGCGGGGGCCGAGGGAGAAGGAGAAAAGCGGGGGCCGAGGGAGAAGCCAGCAGCTCAGGGGAGCGACTGGGTGGCTGGTTCACCAGGAGGGGTTTGAGGTTTGACCTCTGTACGTCCATTGAAATTCAAATTAGAACAAGGAGCTTTGCGTGAGCAGAAGGAAGGGCTGCGGTGAGAGGGACGCTGAAACCCACAGGCCTGGAGAGAAGAGGCTGCCCTGGTTTCCACCGCCCCTGCGCCATCTCGCAGCCCGTGGGTGGCTTTCCTTCTGGTCTCCTCTGCACCTCGTTCGGCTGCACTCACAGGCGCCTCACTTCCGTGCTCACCTCACCCCTCCATACACCCGCCCCGCTCCACGCTGCTCCATGCCAGGGACGCTGCTCCGTGCCAGGGGCGCCGCTCCGTGCCAGGGACGCCAGGGATGGTGGCTGCCAGGGCGCCCTCACCCCCACCCACCCCAGGCTATTGTTGGCCTTTTCACACTTTGAATGAATAAAATAACTTTGGTGTTGTTTGTTCTGCATATTAAAAAATATATATACCACCTTTTCTCTTTGGTTTTCACATGGCCAAATCATCAGGGTACCGGCCGTCGCGTTTAAGAAGTTGAGTAAATAGAGACGTCTGGCTTTGCCAGCTCAGCCTCTGGTGTGGGCACATTGAACGTTAATCCGATAATCCACAGAGAATCCCTCAGCAGGACCCATTCGCAGAGAGCAGTAGCCATGCTCTGAGCTCAGAGGCTGGCTTCTGCTCCGATCGCTCTAAATTCCATGCCCCCATGAGGTCAAAACAGAAAAGAGGACCGAGCCCCTGGCCTGAAGCAGACGCATCACTGGGTCTCCGCCCCGGTCATCTCTTCCAGGAAGCCTTCCCTGGTTGGCCCAGTCTTCCCGACTCTGGGAGGTCAGTGCCTGTCGCTCGGCCACTGTTTCCTCCACCCCCCAGGCCAGAGCAGGATGTCCTGTGCAGTCAGGGCCGTGGAAGGTGGCCTTCTACCCCTTTTTTACAGAGGAGAGAACTGAGGTGCCGAGAGTTCAAATGAGGGGCCAGGTCCCTCATGGGAACCAGGTCTTCAGCACAGGAGCAGGGGCACAGCTCAGGGGCCAGGCACTCCGGGGTGGTCCCAGCTCGGCTGATGGTGGAGTGGGCAGTTCCGGAAGCTGAGATTCCAGTTCTGCAAAACGGACGTCAGTGCACGGAGCAGTACTTGGTCCAGGGGCTGTGATGCTGGCACACAACCGGGCGCAGACAGGGGCACCAGGATGGTTATGATGGAGGAAGCTCTGCCTTTTCCAGGCCTCCAGCCTCATAAAACACAACCAGAGTGACTCCATCTCATAGTGCCTAGTTTGGCACTCACAAGGCAAGTATAAGGTTCATGCTTAGGGGCCGAAAACAGCTATGTCCCAAGCTGACCACCAACTGTGACTGCAAAATAGTCATGCAAATAGTTGCAAAATTGCAAAACAGTTATGGCCATACAGGACATTTCCCAGCAGGCCTGAGAATGTCCAGACCTCAGGAGAGTGCAGCCCACTTCACTGAGAGCGCCAGTGAGCAGGCTGAGGCTGAAGGTGAGTGGTCACGGGGAGCACCAGCAGCCCGACCTTCGGTGAGCACATCTGCACATTCAGGTCTACGTGCAGAGATTCCTTGTAGTTTCTTATAAGCCAAGACACTAACAAAGGACAGCGAGTTCTTCCTGCTCTCTGAGCACGTCCGCTCTGTAACAGAATCATTCCTTTGGTTTTTTTTGGGTTTTTTTTTTTTTTTTTTTTTTTTGAGATGGAGTCTCGCTCTGTCGCTCAGGCTGGAATGCAGCTGTGCGATCTTGGCTCACTACAAGCTCTGCCTCCCGGATTCATGCCATGCTCCTGCCTCAGCCTCTCGCGTAGGTGGGACCACAGGCCCCCACCACCACCACCACACCCAGCTAATTTTTTACATTTTTAGTAGAGACGGGGTTTCACTGTGTTAGCCAGGATGGTCTCGATCTCCTGACCTCGTGATCCGCCCGCCTTGGCCTCCCAAAGTGCTGGGATTACAGGTGTGAGCCACTGCACCCGGCCTCTTTTTTTGTTTTTTTGAGACGGAGTTTCACTCTAGTCGCCCAGGCTGGGGTGCAATGGCACAATCTCCACTCACGGCAACCTCCACCTCCCAGGTTCCCACGATTCTCCTGGTCAACCTCCCAAGTAGCTGGGATTACAGGCGCCTGCCACCACGCCCAGCACAGAGTCATTTCTAATAAAATAAATAAATAAATAAATAAATAAAAACTTGTCTCGCAGGGCATGGTGGCTCATGCCTGTAAACCCAGCACTTTGTGAGGCCCAGGAGGGTGGATCATGAGGTCACAAGTTCGAGCCAGCCTGGCCAAGATGGTGAAACCCCGTCTCTACCAAAAATGCAAAAATTAGCCAGGCGTGGTGGTGCACGCCTGTAGTCCCAGCTACTGGGGAGGCTGAGGCAGGAGAATCGCTTGAACCCGAGAGGCGGAAGTTGCAGTGAGCCGAGACTGCACCACTGCACTCCAGCCTGGGCGACAGAGCAAGACCCCAAATCAAAAATAAAAATAAATAAATAAAATTAAAAATAAACTTGTCTCTCACTGTGCTCTGTGGCTCACCTTGAATTCCCTCCTGCACAAAATCCAAGGAAGCCTCTCTTGGAGTCTGGATCGGATCCTTTTCTGGCAACAGTCAGCATGTGGGCCCTTGGCTTGGGCAGAGACCTGATTCTCTCCAGCTCTGCCTCCCCAAGACCCACCTTCTCCTCCAGGGAATGGTCCTGCCTGCACTTCCCCGAGGACACCGCAGTGTGCAGAGGCCCAGTGTCAAGGTGACCCCTCAGCGTGCCAGACGTGCCCCTGACCCACCCAGACAAGGAGAGGGAAGGTGCCCGGTGCTCAGCAGGCGGCCAGGTCTCCAGTGCACCCAACGGTGGTACCTGGATTTCGTTCATGGGGGCCAGCACAGCCAGGGTTCTGAGGAGGTCAGTCCCCCACTGCCCATCCCAGGGTCAGGGGGGGAGCCGGGTGGATCTCCTGGTGGGCTGTGGTACTGACCTGTCCCCAACCCTGGCTGGTCCCTGAGAGGTGAGGTGGGAGGTCGCTTGAGCCCAGGAGGTCAAGGCTGCAGTGAGCTGAGATTGTACCACTGCACTCCAGCCTCGGTGACAGAGCAAGACCCTGTCTCGAAAAGAAAGGAAAAAAAAAAGATGGGAAACTTAATAGGGAATGCTCACATCGGTGTGTACTGAATCATAGAAATATTTCAACAACGGCTGGGTGCGCTGGCTCACGCCTGTGATCCCAGCACTTTGGGAGGCCAAGGCGAGCGGATCACGAGGTCAGGAATTACAGACCAGCCTGTCCATCATGGCGAAAGCCTATCTCTACTAAAAATACAAAAATTAGCCAGGCATGGTGGCAGGTGCCTGTAATCCAAGCTACTCGGGAGGCTGAGGCAGGAGAATCACTTGAACCCGGGAGGCGGAGGTTGCAGTGAGCAAAGATCCTGCCACTGCACTCCACCCTGGGCAACAAGAGCAAAACTCTGTCTCAAAAGAAAAAAAAAAGAAAAGTTTCAACAATGGCAGTGCAGTGGCTCACGCCTGTAATCCCAGCACTTTGGGAGGCCGAGGCAGGTGGATCACGAGGACAGAAGATCGAGACCATCTGGGCCAACATAGTGAAACCCTGTCTCTATTAAAAATACAAAAATTAGCTGGGCGTGGTGGCACATGCCTGTAATCCCAGCTACTCGGGAGGCTGAGGCAGGAGAATTGCTTCAACCCAGGAAGCAGAGGTTGCAGTGAGCTGAGATCACACCACTGCACTCTAGTCTGGGCGACAGAGCAAGACTCTGTCTCAAGAAAAAAAAAAAAAATTCAGCCGAAGCGGTGCCACATGGAAAATGAATGTGAACATATTCTCTGGGGGTAGCTATGTCCTAAAAGAAAAAAAAGCTGTTATTCATCTCAATGCAAGATTTCAAAATAAAGCTGAAGACTGTGAAAGCTGGCCAGCTCTTACAGTCCATTCCTAGAATTCCTGTAACATGCATTTTTTTAAATAGAGATGGAATCTCACCATGTTGCCCAGGCTGCTCTGAAACTCCTGGGCTCAAGAGATCCGCCCGCCTGGGCCTGTGAAAGGGTTGGGATTACAGGCGTGAGCCACCGTACCCGGCCAATACGCCTTTTCATAAGTCAAATTTTCTTTTTTGCTTTTTTCTTTTCTTTTTCCTATAGTTTTTTTCCAGTACTTTATTTTTATGTTTTGAGATGGAGTCCCGCTGTGTTGCCCAGGCTGGAATGCAGTGGCTTAATCTCGGCTCACTGCAAGCTCCGCCTCCCGGGTTCAAGCGATTCTCCTGCCTCAGCCTCCCGAGTAGCTGGGACTACAGGCATGCACCATCACGCCCGGCTGATTTTTTTTGTATTTTAGTCAAGACAGGGTTTGGCCATGTTGCCACTTGACCTCAGGTGATCCTCCCGCCTTGGCTTCCCAAAGTGCTGGGATTACAGGCGTGAGACACCGCGCCCGGCCCTGTTCGACTATTTTAAATTGTCAGCGTTTCCACAACTCACTGTGCACCTGTGGCGGGAGGCGTGGGTCACACAGGCCTCCTCATTAGCAGCTAATTGCAGCATGTCAGGGCCTCCACCTGTTGACAAGACGTGGCTGCCCCCAGGGAGGACATGTGTGTTGATTATGCCGCTAATGACCCCACGCCCATCCTGACAGCAATTCCCTTCCACAAATAAAACGTCTGCTCGGCCAACGGAGAGCCGGAGTTCTGCTTGACAGAGGGCGGCGGTGCGTGTGGGGTGGGGCATGGGCCACACGCGGGGAGGCAGTCTGGGTCACTCCACACTTTCCGACAAAAAGGCACCTTCTCTCCAAGTGTTATGAATAACAGGCTGCACGGGGCCACCCACCGGGGAGCCCAGGGCCCGGCAGCCTTTCCCACGTTCCCTCTGCCACCCAGGAGGCAGGGCCTCGGGAGCCCTCGAGCACGTCAGCCCCAGAGCGGTGGGAAGTTTCTGCAGACTGGAGGGTGTGCCCCCCCATGTCCACCCAGCTTCCCACAGGAGCCAGCATCTCCATACTTTTTTTTTTACTGTTATTTCAGATGGGGTCTTGCTCTGTTGCCCAGGCTGGGGTGCAGTGGTACAGTAACGGCTCACTACGCCTTGACCTCCCGGGTCCAGGCAATTCTCCTACCTCAGCCTCCGGAGGAGTGGGGACCACAGGCATGCACCACCGCAGCGACTCATTATTTTGTAGGAACGAGGTCTCAATGTTGCCCAGGCTGCTCTCAAACTCCTGGGCTCAAGCGATCCTCCCACCTTAGCCTCCCGAAGTGTTGCCATTACCGGTGTGAGCCGCCCCCTCGGGCTTCATCTCCACATTCCTGTTGGGTACCAGGCCTCCCCAAGGCCACACTGGCCTACCCTGCACCCTGTTGCCTGGCCCTGCCTCTCTGGGAAACTCGTCCTGGTGTCCTGCACGTCGGTGGCCACACAGGTGGGGGAGTTGGAGGATTCACCTTCCCCACTTATATGAGTCCATCCCCACACTGCTATAAAGACACTGCCTGGCCGGGCGCCGTGGCTCACGCTTGTAATCCCAGCACTTTGGGAGGCCGAGGCGGGCGGATCACGAGGTCAGGAGATCGAGACCACGGTGAAACCCCGTCTCTACTAAAAATACAAAAAAATTAGCTGGGCGTGGTGGCGGGCGCCTGTAGTCCCAGCTACTCGGAGAGGCTGAGGCAGGAGAATGGCGTGAACCCGGGCGGCGGAGCTTGCAGTGAGCCGAGATTAAGCCACTGCACTCCAGCCTGGGCAACAGAGCGAGACTCCGTCACAAAAAAAAAAAAAAAAAAAAGAGGTTTAATTAACTCCCAGTTCCACAGGGCTGGGGAGGCCTCAGGAAACTTACGATCATGGCGGAAGGCGAAGGACGCAGGCACGTCTCACGTGGGAGGAGGCGAGAGGGTGGAGGGGGGGCTGCCACTTATACACCATCAGCCCCCGTGAGAACTCACCACCACAAGAACAGCATGTGGAAATCCTTCTCCATGATCCAATCACCTCCCTCCCTGGACACGGGGATTACAGTTCGAGATGAGATTTGTGTGAGGGCATAGAGCCAAACCACATCACCCCCACCCAGCAGGCAGCTCCCGGACCCCTAAACCTAAAACGGGGTTCTATGGCGAGAACCAAGAACAGCACTGCTCTCGGAGGGTGGCCCTGCGGGGTGGGGTGGGGCAGAACCACCGTGGGCCCCATTTGCTGCTCCCTAGCCCTGTGTGTGATGGAAGCAACTGGCATGGTGTGTCCATCGGGCCTTGGACACCACATGGGCTGAGCCTGAGTGCACATCCTGCCGCCCGGCCAGACAGACCCGCAGTGAACCCACCTCTCCTCCTGCCGCCCGGCCAGATAGACCCGCAGTGAACCCGCCTCTCCCCTCGTGCAGCCCAGCCAGACAGACCCGCAGTGAACCCACCTCTTCTCCCGCAGCCCAGACAGACCCGCAGTGAACCCACCTCTCCTTTCCCAGTTCCTGGAAGCAGAGGCCTCGATGGAACACAGGAGAGTTCAGTAAATGTTTTGAAATCAGACGTTCAGGAAAAATTAGTCAATTTTGGAAAACTCAGCTCTCCTCCCCAGGAACTCCTGACCTGAGGTGGGTTTATTTCCCTTGTACGGGGTTGTGGCACCTGCTGGCCCACGTGGGCTCTGCAGCACCACCTGCCGGCCCTCAGCCAACCTGGGCTGCATCCCGTCCACCGGACTCACAGGCCCCACCTCCACCCCGCCCGCCCCTCGCAGGCCAGCCCAGCCCCCACACAGCCTCCCTGAGCCACATACCCGGTTAGCAGGTGGAAAGCATCTCTTTGTCCCTCAACCCCTGAGGGTCCCACAAGAACCTGAAATGAGGGCTGCGGTGGCTGAAGGGCAGCCTCCCAAAAGATCCATCCAGGCCAGGCCCAGTGGCTCACGCTGTAATCCCAGCATTGGGGGGCCGAGGTGGAAGGATCACTTGAACCCAGTTCGAGACCAGCCTGGCCAACATGGTGAAACCCTGTCTTTTTTTTTTTTTGAGACGGAGTCTCGCTCTGTTGCCCAGGCTGCAGTGCAGTGGCGCAGTCTCGGCTCACTGCAAGCTCCGCCTCCCAGGTTCACACCATTCTCCTGCCCCAGCCTCCCGAGTAGCTGGGACTACAGGCGCCCGCCACCACGCCCGGCTAATTTTTTGTGTTTTTAGTAGAGACGGGGTTTCACCGTGTTAGCCAGGATGGTCTCAATCTCCTGACCTCGTGATCCGCCCGCCTCGGCCTCCCAAAGTGCTGGGATTACAGGCGTGAGCCACTGCGCCCGGCCCCGTCTTTAATAAAAATATAAAAATTCGCTAGGCCTGGTGACGGACTCCTGTAGTACCAGCTGCTCAGGAGGCTGAGGCAGGAGAATCGCTTGAACCCGGCAGGCAGAGGCTGCAGTGAGCCAAGATCCTGCCACTGCACTCCAGTCTGGGCAACAAGAGCGAAACTCTGTCTCAAAAAATAATAATAATAAAGGCCGGGTGCGGTGGCTCATGCCTGTAATCCCAGCACTTTGGAAGGCTGAGGCGGGTGGATCATGAGGTCAGGAGATCAAGACCATCCTGGCGAACACTGTGAAACTCCGTTTCTACTGAAAATAAAAAATTAGTCGGGCGTGGTGGCGGGCGCCTGTAATCCCAGCTACTCGGGAGACTGAGGCAATTGCTTGAACCCGGGAGGCAGAGGTTGCAGTGAGCCAAGATTGTGCCACTGCACTCCAGCCTGGGTGACAGAGTGAGACTCTGTCTTAAAAAATAATAATAATACTCATGCCTATAATCCCAGCACTTTGGGAGGCCGAGGCTGGCAGATCACGAGGTCAGGAGATCGAGACCATCTTGGCTAACACATGGTGAAACCCCGTCTCTACTAAAAATACAAAAAAATTAGCCACGTATGGTGGCGGGTGCCTGTAGTCCCAGCTACTCGGGAAGCTGAGGGAGGAGAATGGTGTGAACCCAGGAGGTGGGGCTTGCAGTGAGCTGAGATGGTGCCACTGCACTCCAGCCTGGGCAACAGAGTGAGACTCCATCTCAAAATAATAATAATAATAATAACAGTAAAAATAGCCAGGCGTGGTGGCACACACCTGTAGTCCCAGGTACTTGGGAGGCTGAGGCCGGAGGATCCCTTGAACCTGGGAGGTGGAGGCTACAGTGAGCTGTGATCACGCCACCGCACTCCAGCCTGGGAAGAGAGCCAGACGCTGTATCAAGAAAAAAAATATGCTGGAGCGACGCAGCCACAGACCTAGGACACCTGGAGCCCCAGGAAGCTGGAGAAAGCAGAAAGGGTCCTCCCTGCAGCCTCCAGAGGGAGCATGGTGAATGACACTGTGACCCCAGATGTGTGGCCTCCACAGCTAGTAGGGGAAGCATCTCTGTTGCTTTCGCCCCGGTGTGTTGTCATTTGTTACGGGAACCTCGGGAGACAGGCACAGGATGATCCCCTTCCGAGGGTGAAGCTCTGACACCAACCCAGGAGAGGGGACCAGGTGGCTCTGCCAGTATCATGACCCCGGACCAGCAAGACGATGCTAGCATGCAACCTCCCACCCAACCACCAGGGGCGGCTGTAGGCAAAGGGGGGTCCTGTGGGTGCCCCCAGAGCAGATGCCTCCACCAGGCATCCCTTCCAGCCCAGGGAAAGAGGGTGCCCACACACAGTCACAGCATCACAGCAACGTGGGGTCCGGCCGGCCTCGCCCTATGTCCGCAGCCGGCCCTCGTGTCCTCCCGTGCCCTCCCTGGGTTCCCAGGCCCTGGCTCAGGGACTAGCACATGGGAAGTGCATGGTAAATACTCGCTAATGACGATGATGAAACGGTTTGCAAAATAGAGAGCAGAGACCCCAGAGGCACGAGGTTGGCACTAGAGCCCAGGGGCTCCAGGGAAATGTGTGTGAGTTAATGAAGAACCCCACCCCAGCTCCACCCAGAGCAGCAAGAGGAAGCTCACCTAAAGACCCTTCCCCTAATCTCAACAGCCCTCCTCACTCTCACATTTTCTGTAAACCCACTCCACCGCATTTCAGTGGCACTACGTTTCTTTTGTATTTTTTTTCTTTTTTTTTTTTTTTTGAGGCGGAGTCTCACCCCGTTGCCCAGGCTGGAGTGCAGTGGTGAGGTCTCGGCTCACTGCAAGCTCTGCCTTCCAGGTTCACGCCATTCTCCTGTCTCAGCCTCCTGAGTAGCTGGGACTACAGGTGCCCGCCACTATGCCCGGATAATTTTTTTTTTTTTTTTGTATTTTTAGTAGAGAGGGGGTTTCACAGTGTTAGCCAGGATGGTCTCGATCTCCTGACCTCGTGATCTGCTGGCCTCGGCCTCCCCAAGTGCTGGGATTACAGGCGTGAGCCATCGCACCTGGCTTCGTATTTTTTTTTCTTTCTTCTTTTAGATGGAGTCTCGCTCGGTTGCCTAGGCTGGAGTACAATGGTGCGATCTCAGCTCACTGCAACCTCTGCCTCCTGGGTTCAAGCGATTCTCCTGTCTCAAACTCCCGAGTAGCTAGGACTACAGGCGCATGCCACCACACCTGGCTAATTTTTTTTTGTTTGTTTGTTTGAGACAGTGTCTTAACTCTGCTGCTCAGGCTAGAGTGCAATGGTGCGATCTCAGCTCACTGCAACCTCCACCTCCCAGGCTCAAGCGATTCTCCTGCCTCACCCTCCTTAGTAGCTGGGATTCCGGGCGCACACCACCATGCTGTGCTAATTTTTGTATTTTTAGTAGAGATGGGGTTTCACCATGTTGGCCAGGGTGGTCTTGAACTCCTGACCTCAAATGATCCACCCGCCTCAGCCTCCCAATGTGCAGGGATTACAGGCGTGAGCCACTGCACCCAGCCTAATTTTTGTATTTCTAGTAGAGATGGGGTTTCACCATGTTGGCTGGGCTGGTCTCAAACTCCTGACCTCAGGTGATCCACCCACCTGGGCCTCCCAAAGCGCTGGTAAGCCACCGCACCCGGGCCCCTGTTCTATTTTTAATAGAACACATTTCAGGCACCTCATCTCCAAGCTCAGCCAGGTATTGCCAGGTGGCGGGATGGCTGGGACCTGGAAGCTCACCTGGCCCAGGTGCTGGGGAAAGCTCCTCCCTGCAGCAGCAGAAGAAAGTCCTGTCTGGCGGAGGAGCAGCTGCAGGTGATGGAGGAGGGCACACAGGCTGGTGGCCCAAACCCCACAGACAGGTGCAGGCAGGTGCGGGAGTGCCCAGGCCGCATCCAGGTGGGGACATGTGGTCGGAATCAGGGCCTAGAGCCCCGGGGAGGGTGCGGCACAGGCTGGGGCCTAGGATGTTGCCACCGTGAGATCTCCACGGGCTGAGCCTGCTTGGGCAGGAAAGATGCCAGCCGCGATCCAGGAGTTTCCTGAAAAGTCCCCATAAAAGTGGCCGTTGGACATGTAACTGGACATAAGATGCGATCCGGGGCCAGGCGCGGTGGCTCACGCCTGTAATCCCAGCGCTTTGGGAGGCTGAGGTGGGTGGATCACTAGGTAAGGAGTTCAAGACCAGCCTGGCCAACATGGTGAAACCCAGTCTCTACTTAAAACTACAAAAATTAGGCCGGGCGCGGTGGCTCACGCTTGTAATCCCAGCACTTTGGGAGGCCGAGGCGGGCGGATCACGAGGTCAGGAGATCGAGACCACGGTGAAACCCCGTCTCTACTAAAAATACAAAAATTAGCCGGACGAAGTGGTAGGTGCCTGTAATACCAGCTACTCGGGAAGCTGAGGCAGGAGAATTGCTTGAACCCAGGCGGCAGAGGTTGCAGTGAGCCGAGATCGCGCCACTGCACTCCAGCCTGGGCAACAGAGTGAGACTCTGTCTCAAAAAAGAAAAAAAAAAAGTGAGTCAGGGCCGGGCGCAGTGGCTCACGCCTGTAATCCCAGCACTTTGGGAGGCTGAGGCGGGCAGATCACGAGGTCAGGAGTTCGAAACCATCCTGGCCAACATGGTGAAACCCCGTCTCTACTGAAAATACAAAAAATTAGCTGGGCGTCGTGGTGGGCGCCTGTAGTCTCAGCTACTCGGGAGGCTGAGGCAGGAGAATCGCTTGAACTCAGGAGGTGGAGCTTGCAGTGAGCCGAGATCGCGCCATTGCACTCCAGCCTGGACGACAGAGCGAGACTCTGTCTCAAAAAAAGAAAAAAACAAAAAGCGAGTCGGCCCACAGGGTCCTGTTTCAGGGTCTCCCAGGGGCATGGCCTTTTCCAGACTGGTCTCCAAGACAACAGAAAAGGGGGCTGGAGGCCCTGGGAGCGGCTCCCCAGGAAGGGGAGGCCTCGTGCCCATCCCTGCTTTCTTCCCTGCCTGAATTCCCCAACACAAGCTGAGAGCCTCCTGTGTGCCAGGCGCGTTCCAGGTTCTTGGGTTGCATCCGGGAGCACCTGGTCCTCAGGTACGCAGCGGATGACGAAATGGACGGAGCCAGATCCCCTCCGCTTCCTTGTGAAGGCGGAGAGACTGCGGGTCCGGAGCTGCGGCGCTGGCCCGACCGACCCCTGCGCCCCCTGCACCCCAACCCCAGGCCTGGGGCGCGCGGGAGGAGGACGAGGTGGTAGGTCCCCGGTTCCCGCCAGGTGGGCGGAGAGCCGCCGCGCCCGGACTCGTCAGCAGAGGGCGCCGGCCCCGGGGCGAGGTGCGCATGCGCCCTGGGGGCGCTTTCCGGCAGCGTGGCGGAACCAGCGACTTCGTTTCGCGCCGTTTAGCGACACCTGCGCGCGGCGGCAGTGCGGCCGTCATGGCGTCGCCCTTCAGCGGGGCGCTGCAGCTGACGGACCTGGATGACTTCATCGGGCCGTCTCAGGTGGGCCGGCCTGGGCGGGCGGGGGCGAGGCTGCGCTCGGTGCCCTCTCGCGCGGAGGGAAATTGCTCTGCGCCCCACTTCCTCCTCTGAGGAATGAGATCCGAATTCCGGGAGCCCGGTCTGGGCCGTCGGGGACTCTATCGACCCGGGCGCGGGGCCTCAGACACTGCGGCCCGCTTCTTACCAACAGGGAAACTGAGGCCAGGGAGGGCGGCGCCCCCTAGCCCGCTCCTGTGCCCCATGGTGTCTGGGGCGTGCTGTGTGGGAGGGTCCAGTGGTCGCGGGCTCGCGCTGGCCTGCCCAACCCAGAGGAGGCAGCGGAGGCGGCTCCCACCCATCCCTAACCCTAACCCGACCCCTGGGTCGCAGCTGCAGGGCGGCGGGTCCCGGGCCGGGGCCTCCTCCCCTGCGCAGGACGCCTTGTCAGGCCTCAGGACCCCCAAGCCACAGCCTTTGCATCTGCATAAACGGGTGCATTGGGGAACCCACCTCAGTTGAGGGCGATGGGGGCGGCCCGCTAGACGCCCCGCAGTGGCTCCTCAGTAGAGCTGTCCTTGACGTCGCCCTGGTGGGCCGCACAGCTACCCTTGAATCCGGGAGGCTGCAGGCGCCCTTATTTGGCTGCGCCTGCCTGTCCATGTCCAACAGCCCCGCGGGGCCAGAGCTGAGCAGGGCGAGAGGCGGGCTGCTGGGAGCGCTTCCGGCAGGAATGAGCTGGGAAGCGGCTTTCTGGGTTGACAGGGTTCTCAAGAAGAAGGGAGAGAAATCCACTTGTTTCCCGGGCACTGAGCAGGAGGTGGTCTCCAAACAGATCCAAGCACACGTCCTCTCGATGGGCAGTGTAACTCTGGTCTCTGTGGTGGTCACGCCCCCTGTTCACGTGAAGGGTGAAGGTCAGTGTTGGTGGTGTCTCCGCAGGTGGGTAGTATGCAGGCGCCGTTAGCACTGGCCTTCGTGCACACGGGACCTTCAGTGCCGCAGGATGTTGGGAACCCGTGCCCTGGGAGAGAGCAATTGGGCAGGAAGAAGATGATGGGACCAGCCTTAGTCCCTGAGTGTATGGCTCCCGGCAGAGCCTTCAGGCCGTGTGGCTGGGCAGCCATCCTTGAGGCCTGGCCTCCCAGGGAACCTCCGCCCACTCACAGGGCCTGACTTGGGGTCTCTTCCTGATCTAGGAGTGCATCAAGCCTGTCAAAGTGGAAAAAAGGGCGGGAAGTGGCGTGGCCAAGATTCGCATTGAAGATGACGGGAGCTATTTCCAAGTTAACCAAGTAAGGCACAGGAGGCTGCTCCACCATCTCTCCTGCCCGGCTGATCCGAAACACTTTTCTCCGCTTCCTCCCGGCATGGAGCGGTGACCCTGGGATGCCCCAGCTCTCACCAGTCCTTTCCCACTGGTCGAATTCACCTGCCATCTGGGAGGCTGGGGGTCAGGGTGCCTGGGGCAGGTGAATGAGCAGCACCCAGGCCAAACAGCTTGATCTGCTCAGCAGAGGGGCTCTTTGCAGAGATGGTTGATCCTGTCTGCCTGTTCCCCCTAGTTCTAACCATGTAAGATTTTCTAATTCAGACCCCTCCTTTTTTTTTTTTTTTTTTTTTGATATGGAGTCTCACCCTATGGCCCAGGCTGGAGTGCAGTGGCGCGATCTTGGCTCACTGCAAGCTCCGCCTCCCGTGTTCACGCCATTCTCCTGCCTCAGCCTCCCGAGTAGCTGGGACTACAGGCGCCTGCCACCACGCCCAGCTAATGTTTTTTGTATTTTTGGTAGAGACGGGGTTTCACCGTGTTAGCCAGGATGGTCTCGATCTCCTGACCTCGTGATCCACCTGCCTCGGCCTCCCAAAGTGCTGGGATTATAGGCATGAGCCACCGGGCCCGGCCCAGACCCCTCATTCTTAAAGAATAGTACTTCCTCTGTAAGTGATAAGATCCTGATGAAACTGTTAAAATTCAGGGCAGGCGTGGTGGCTCACGCCTGTAATCCCATCACTGTGGGAGGCCAGGGTAGGGTGGTGGGGGGGGCGGGGGGCGGATCACCTGAGGTCAGGAGTTCGAGACCAGCCTGGCCAACATGGCGAAACCCCATCTCTACTAAAAATACAAAAATTAGTCGGGCGTTGTGGCACGTGCCTGTAATCCCAGCTACTCAAGAGGCTGAGGCAGGAGAATCACTTGAACCTGGGAGATAGGGACTGCAGTGAACCAAGATTGCTCCACTGCACTCCAGCCTGACAGAGACTCCATCTCAAAAAAATAAAGAAACTGGGCCAGGCGCGGTGGCTCACGCCTGTAATCCCAGCACTTTGGGAGGCCGAGGCGGGTGGATCATGAGGTCAGGAGATCGAGACCATCCTGGCTAACATGGTGAAACCCCGTCTCTACTAAAAATACAAAAAAAAAATTAGCCGGGTGTGGTGGCGGGCACCTGTAGTCCCAGCTACCTGGGAGGCTAAGGCAGGAGAATGGCGTGAGCCCGGAAGGCAGAGTTTGCAGTGAGCCGAGATCGCGCCACTGCACTCCAGCCTGGGTGACTGAGCGAGACTCCATCTCAAAAAAAAAAGAAAAAAAAAAAAAAAGAAACTTAAAATTCACCTGTCTGCCATTTGGACTCTAAAAAACATCTGCCTAATCTCATGAACTGCTGCACCAAGAGACGATTTCCAGCCCAGCACTGGGGGCCCGGCCCACAAACAAAGGGAACCCCTGGAATGTGCTGGGGTGCTGGTGGGTGCGGCTGTCGGCGCAGTGGCAGTTGGTTTGGAGGAGGTTGTCAGCCTCTGCCCAGCACCCTGTGGCAGGAAAGGCTTTGTGCCTTGAGGCAGAACCAACGTAGGAATACAAGGCGAGCTCAGATTGTGACTTCGCGTGACAGACAGGCCTAGCAGAGAGCTGGGCTGCGAGGGGTTCCTACCCAGTTCCCACCCAGTCGCCTTGCTCCTCTGGCTGCATTCCCGGCCACTGCAGCACCCCTGGCCCTGCTCAAACCATTCTTGCCTCTGCAGGAGGAGTTGGGGGAGCTCGAGCTGGGTGCATTTTGCATCTAAGAAAAGTTGCTAAGGGATGTCCTGGAGGCCCCCAACTGGAATACCTTGTTCCTGCATCTGTTTGGCGAGTCTGACGATTGTTTCTGCCCCGCCCACCGGCGGCCAGGCTCCCAGGCTTCCTCCCTCTGCTCTCCTCTTTCTGTCCCTTCGTCCTTTCCTCCTTTGTCCTCAGCTTTCCCGCCTCCTCCTTTCAGAGCCCACCTTCGGCATTTTCCTGACCCGCAGCCCCATGAGTGTGCACCGGGGCCAGCACCCCATCCAGGACCCCATGAGTGAGTGGGGTGGCTGCTGCTTTGCTGAGATACCAGTGGCAAGCCTTATTCCTGTGATTCTGATGCACTAACCAAGTTGTACCAAAAAGTAGACTTTGATGGCATTATGAAACTCTAGAACATGTGTGTGCATTTTTGTAATACATATCTAATTTTTACCAATTAAGGGGCACACAAGCCCAGCCAGCAGCCATGTTGGTTGTCGGTTATGAGCTGGCCTCCGCTATCCTCTGGCTCCATGTCCTCGTGCAGAGGGGGCCCCTGTGCACCGGGTTCTTCTCCTTTGTAGGATGGCGGGACCCGGAGGCTGGAGAAGGCCAAGGTCTCGCTAAACGACTGCCTGGCATGCAGCGGCTGCATCACCTCCGCAGAGACCGTGCTTATCACCCAGCAGAGCCACGAGGAGCTGAAGAAGGTTCTAGATGCTAACAAGGTAAGCGGTGGGCAGCCTGGGGACTCTGCTCTAACCTGAAATCCACCCCAGCAGCCGACAGCGCATTTTGCCAAGGGCAGCTCGTGTGGTGCCGCCGTCCTGCCTGCGGGTGGCGCCTGCCTTTTTGAGGCTTGGAATCTCGGTGATTACTTGTCAGTTGGTTCCAGTGGTGAACGTGTTAGGCCCCGAACTTCAGGTTCTAAATATACATCAAAATGACACCCTTGCTGGGCGCGGTGGCTCACGCCTGTCATCCCAGCACTTTGGGAGGCTGAGCCGGGTGGATCACCTGAGGTCAGGAGTTCGAGACCACCGTGGCCAACATGGTGAAACCCCGTCTCTACTAAAAATACAAGAATTAGCCAGGTGTGGTGGCACGTGCCTGTAATCCCAGCTACTAAAGAGGCTGAGGCAGGAGAATCGCTTGAACCCAGGAGACAGAGGTTGCAGTGAGCCGAGATCGCGCCATTACACTCCAGCCTGGTGATAGAGCGAGACTCCATCAAAAAAAAAAAAAAAAAAAAGATACCCTTGGCCAGGCACGGTGGTTCACGCCTGTAATCCCACCTACCCAGGAGGCTGAACCCAGGAGGCGGAGGTTGCATGCAGTGAGCTCTGATCGCGCCACTGCCCTCCAGCCTGGGCAACAGAGTGAGACTCTGTGTTAAAAAAAAAAAAAAGACTCTTGATGGAGCCGGCATGCCCTCTCCACAGCTGACAGCGTCTCACCGTGCAGCTCTGGCCACCAGGAATCAGCATAAGGCCGGCAGAGTCAGCAGCGCCTTCCCCTTGCTTTGCAGATGGCGGCACCCAGTCAGCAGAGGCTGGTTGTAGTTTCGGTCTCACCACAGTCTAGAGCGTCGCTGGCTGCACGGTTTCAGCTGAATCCTACAGACACTGCCAGGAAATTAACCTCATTCTTTAAAAAAATAGGTAGGCTTTGAACCTGGGGTAACACTGCCGCTCCAAATCAAGGGGGCGTCTGAGTGAGCCCAGGCTCCTCGCGCCTCTGAGTCACTGACACGCCACCCAGCCCTGAACTTCAGCGCCACAGAAACTTTATTCCCTCTGTGACCTCAGCCTGAAGTTTTGATTTGACGTTTGAGAGCAGCGCCTTCTCACAGAAAACGTCTGCATTCTGACTGTGCACTCTCTCTAAGCTGGGGCTGACCACCTCCTCGTGCTTTTTAGCTGATAATATTAAGGCACTCTCTCCAGGCTCTGTCGGGTTCAGCTACGGTCAGCTTCGGCTGATTTTGCTTATGTGCCTGGAGTTGGGCTTGGGGAGGATCTGGGTGTCTTGAGAGCCCCAGCTAACTAGGCTGCAGTGCCCGGTGTCTCACTGGGAATGAAGGGGCTGGACCTCATGGTTACTGTGCGCCTTTCACGGGTAACCGCCATGTCCAGTCCCTTCGTTCCCAGTGAGGCAGGGCTGTGCGCCTTGTACCCGGCAGACTGCCTGTCATCCAGCTGTGTCCTGGGCCCCTCCCACTGGAAACCTGTTGACACTGGCAGGCGCCCCATGGCTCCTGTGTGACCCACGTCCGGTTGGTGCCTGAGTAGTGCTCTCGCACTGGGAGCCTGACCGGGTGTCCCAGGGAAAACCCGGCCTGGGGCAGCCCGTGGTTCTGCAGGTGGAAGGTGTGGATCTCGTCCCCCCAGAATAGGAAGCAAGTTCAAAGACTTTTACTTACAGATCACGGGCGACGGGGGCACAGTGAGTCCGAGGGCAGGCCTCCAACCACGGGTTACGCGAGGGTGGGATGACAAGCCAGGCAGAGAGAGGGACCCACACGCTGGTGCCTCTGCTGGGTCCAGGGCGTGCTCAGGCAGGTTTACTGAGCAGTTGCAATGGCTGGGCTTGGAGCTGGCTGGCGTGTTCCAGGAGTCCTGCTGTGTGTGAGGGGTGGCCACTGTGGCAGGTCTGCACGGTCAGGGTCCGAGGGGCCAGTCCAGCAGGCCGCGTCCAGCTGTGCCCTAGGGAGGGTCACCGGGAGCAGCGCACATGGCAATTCGCTAGACCAGCCGCGCTCAGGAGCTGGGAGGGTGGAGGACTGAGCTGCTGAGTGGCTGCCCTGCGTTCACAGGGGATGCCAAGGCAACGTGGCTTTAGGAGGTCCCCACGGTGGGGTTGGGGCTTTGGCAAGCAGGTGCGACACACGTGCCCTGGCAGCACCACGGTGGTCCACACACCGGCGTGTGCTCGTGTGGGCATCCCGCATGGGGTTAACCAGGCACCCACCTTCACCTTCCAGGGGTGCACTTCGTCTTCGACACCGCCTTCTCAAGGCACTTCAGCCTCCTGGAGAGCCAGCGAGAGTTTGTGCAGCGATTCCGACGCCAGGCCGACTGCAGACAGGCCCTGCCCCTGCTGGCCTCCGCCTGCCCAGGTGCGCTCATGGTGCGGGTGGTGTGAGAGTCAAGTTCAACTGAAGTTAAAACGTGACATGATATGGACACGGATGACAAGGCGGGGGGATGGGGGCTGGAGACGCAAGCTGGTTTTGCAGGACGGGTTAGAAATGTTGGCACACATGGCCTTTTCTGGAGAAGGGGCTGCCCTCCCTTGGGAGCCACGCGCAGTCACCTCAGGTCCCTAGGCAGTGTCACCTGCACGCTGAGCTCCACGTGGTGGTGGGGAGAACAGGAATGAGCACTTGTTAATGTCATTATGATCTCCTGTATGAGCGGGCCCGCCCCCAGAATGTCGTGCTGCTGCCTGTGGGTGCGGGGGCCGCTGTGCGCCCCCGCCAGCCCCGTGTGCCCCCTGTCACCTCAGGCTGGATCTGCTATGCCGAGAAGACCCACGGCAGCTTCATTCTCCCCCACATCAGCACCGCCCGGTCCCCGCAGCAGGTCATGGGCTCCCTGGTCAAGGACTTCTTCGCCCAGCAGCAGGTAATGGCGTTGGGCCAGCCCCAGGCTCAGGCTGGGGAGCGGCCAGAAGTGACTATGCTGGCCTCTTGCCAGGAGGCTGCAGGAAACAGAGTCCTCGCCATGGTGTGCAGCCTTCCCGAGCACACCTCCACCCTGGCTCCCTCCTGGTTCAGGCCCTTCGTCTTCTGCTGGGCAGCAGAGGGCTTCGTTCTGATCCAGAGGTGCTCACTGCTCACCCAGAGGCAGCCAGGCCTGAGGCTGAGGGAGCAGGAGGCCCTGGGCAGTCCGGGCCTGGAGCCCACCCCGCCGGCCACCAGGTCCACGAGGGTGCCCAGCACCACCCCCACCTGAGGCCCAGCGGGATTGAAGCCTGACGACACTCAGCTAGCAGGGGGCGGGAGAGGGCGAGGGCAGCCCTGGTGTGCCCTGCAGCACCTCCTGCCTGACTAGACGCGGATTTTCACCCGGGGCTGGGGCTGGTTGGTTCCCCTGTGACATCCCTTTCCCTGGCTGGTGTGCAGTGAGGGCCCGAGCCGTGGGAAGGCCACTTCTCCTCCGTTGGACTTGGCTGTTAGGGAGCGCAGGCACGCTGGGAACGGGTCAGTGTCATTTTCTGTCACAGCCAGGGCCCGTCTTGTCCAGGGACACATCTGCAGAGCTGGCAGGAGGCTTACTGGAAAATGGAGTGCGGCTCACCGTCCCTCGGGGTCCGGCCTGGCTGCAGGATGGCTGAGTTCCAGGTCACGTCTCGGCCACCTTACTGCTGGGATTGGGGAGACAAGTGTTTGTTTCTCCTTGTAGCGCTTGACCCCTGACAAGATCTACCACGTCACGGTGATGCCCTGCTATGACAAAAAGCTGGAAGCCTCCAGACCTGACTTTTTCAACCAGGAGCACCAGACACGGGATGTGGACTGTGTCCTCACAACAGGTGCGGTCACGCCGTGCGGCCCTGAGCCCTCGAGCCTCCTGATCTGCTTCCTGAGCCCCGGGCACAGGTGGCGACTGCCCAGGATCCTGCCTGCAGGGACCCTGGCTGGAGTCTGGAGGCTCGCGTGCGCGCGCGTGCCTTCGTCTCTCCTCTTGGAGCCAGGTGGGCCCATTTGCAGCTGGCCTGTCTTGGGGACCTGCAGCCAGGTGGCCCTCAGTCATACCTCCTTGTTGGTTCTGAAATGAGTCTTTGGAGGTATGCAGAGATTCTCGAGTGCAGCCTCTTCAGCTCCCATGAGTCACCCCATTCCTGAGTCGAGCAGCCCCACAGTCTCCCAAATGTAAGGCAGAAAAGCAAACTGCGGCCGGGCGCGGTGGCTCACGCCTGTAATCCCAGCACTTTAGGAGGCAGAGGCGGGCGGATCACAAGGTCAGGAGTTCAAGACCAGCCTGGCCGAGATGGTGAAACCCCATGTCTACTAAAAATACGCAAATTCGCTGGGAGTAGTGGTGGTGCTCCTGTAATCCCGGCTACTCGGGAGGCTGAGGCAGGAGAATCACTTGATCCCAGGGGACAGAGGTTGTAGTGAGCCGAGAGTGTACCATTGCACTCCAGCCTGGGCGGCAGAGTGAGACTCTGTCTCAAAAAGAAAAGCAGACTGCCTAAGAGGATGGACAGATGGACACTGGGTGAGCAAAGTGGCCTGGCCGCCGGCACACCTCCCTGGGCGGGACCAGGCAGCCTCCAGAGGGACTTCAGGAGTGGCCGGGCCTGGCCTCCCCACCACGGGCTAGGGTGGACATTTGGGGCCTTCTGGGGCCAAAGTGCAGACTGCTGGGGATGCAGGTGGCGTGGATGTTCTCTGACTTTGTTGCTGGGATCTCAGCTAAAGAGTGTCTGCGCTGTGGCTTCTTTGCAGGAGAAGTTTTGAGGTTGCTGGAGGAAGAGGGCGTCTCCCTCCCCGACCTGGAACCAGCCCCTCTGGACAGCCTGTACGTATGTCTGCCACCAAGAACTGTTATTTTAGCTTCTAACGCTGCCTCTGGGGATAGCACCCCCCTGCTCTGGGCTTGCCTCCCCACAGCCCATCTTGGCGTCCACAGAAGTGGCTGAATAGGCAGGCGCAGTAGCTCATACCTGTCACCCCAGCACTTTGGGAGGCCGAGGTGGGCGGATCACCTGAGGTCAGGAGTTTGAGAACAGCCCGGCCAACATGGTGAAACCTCACCTCTACTAAAAATACAACATTTAGCCAGGCATGGTGGTGGGCACCTGTAATCCCAGCTACTTGGGAGGTTGAGACATGAGAATTGCCTGAACCCAGGAGGCGGAGCTTGCAGTGAGCCGAGACTGCGCCACTGCACTCCAGCCTGGGCGACAGAGCAAGACTCCGTCTCAAAAAAGAAAAAAAAAGCTGTTCCTCTGTGCCTGTGACTTGTCTCCCACTTGGAAACGCAAACGCTCATGTGTGAGGGACAGAGGCCCTGCTCGGGAGGTTGACAGGCAGCAGACCCAGCTGTGCTGAGGCCCCTCCCTCCTTGCCAGGTACAGCGGTGCCTCTGCAGAGGAGCCCACCAGCCATCGGGGAGGGGGCTCGGGGGGCTACCTGGAGCACGTGTTCCGGCACGCGGCCCGAGAGCTGTTTGGAATCCATGTGGCTGAGGTTACCTACAAACCCCTGAGGTCAGTGGGATGGGCCAGATTTCTGGGCGGAGCGGCCACACGGCCCCCAGCCTTCCGCGGGCTGCTGCCTCCCCCCGGAGTCCTCCCACAGAGGTGGGCTGGGTGGAGGGCGTCCTGCAGGGTTTGGAGGGAACCCTGGGGCCAGACAGGGCCCTCCTGGCGGGCCCAGGGTGTGAAGGCACCTAAGCACTCCAGGCCTCAGTCGGCCCATCGTGGGGGTTGGTGACCCTGAGCCCGAGAGGCCAGCGTGGGCAAGGGTGGTGGTTGCCTGGCGCAGGCATGCGAGCACATCGCAGGAGGGAGGGCCAGGGCCTCACAGACATCCCTGGGGAGGGAGGCCTGTTTTACAGGCAGGGAGCCCAAGGCTGGAGGTGAGGTCCCCTGCTGGACTCGTGGAAGTGAGCTTTCCGCCCTCTCTCTGTTTTTGTCCTTCCCCCTGCCCAGGAGAGGGAGAGAACCCTGGGAACTGCGCGGTCATCCCCTGAAGCCCAGCAGGCCTCCCCTTCCAGGCAGGCAGGAGCTTGGTGGGTGTGCCACGTAGACAAACCCCACCTGTGCCCCCCCAGGAACAAGGACTTCCAGGAGGTGACACTGGAGAAGGAGGGCCAAGTGCTGCTGCACTTCGCGATGGTGTACGGCTTCCGCAACATCCAGAACCTGGTGCAGAGGCTCAAGCGCGGGCGCTGCCCCTACCACTACGTGGAGGTCATGGCCTGTCCCTCAGGTAGCTCCCGCGAGGGACAGGACACGAGGGCCCGTTCTGGGAGCAGAGCTGTGGGCCACCATCCACCAGGCTGGGAGTGGGAGGAAGTGGGGCACAGAGGGGGCCCGCCCACCTCCCTGCTCCCGGGTGGTCAGGAGGCTTGGCTGGGGCGCAGGTTCTGACCCGTGTCCCGTCTGCTCTCCCATAGGCTGCCTGAACGGCGGGGGCCAGCTCCAGGCCCCAGACAGGCCCAGCAGAGAGCTCCTCCAGCACGTGGAGAGACTGTACGGCATGGTCCGGGCTGAGGTGCCCGAGGACGCGCCTGGGGTTCAGGAGCTGTACACACACTGGCTGCAGGGCACGGACTCGGAGTGTGCGGGCCGCTTGCTGCATACGCAGTACCACGCCGTGGAGAAGGCCAGCACTGGCCTGGGCATCCGGTGGTAGGGGCTGCAGGACCAGGACTCCCAGGAGGCCGTGTCCATGTGTGACAGCGGAACCACATGCCCCAAGACCCCAGGGCTTCCCCCAAAATTCTGGGTGAGCTGCAGGGTGTGCTGGGACCCGAGTAGGAACTAGGACTGGCCAGGACCCGTGGCCACCTCGTCACCTCCAGTTGGATGCCTCTGGGTTCCCGCTGGCTCTGCCCAGGTGGGCTGGGGTGGCCCAGGCAACAGAAGGTTCCCTGAGGTCCCAGAGTCTGTTCCGTTGGCCCTGGGCCGAGGCCCACAGGTGCTGCCCTTGCTGTTGCTGGTCGGGCACCCAAGTGTGTGAGGGGCTTCGGCCTGTCCCGGGGTTGCCTGAGGCAGAGCAAGACGGGTTCTCACCCCGGACTTCTGGAGGCTTCCCTCGAAGCTCTGTGCAAAAGGTGGCAGACAGAGCTGGACCTGCGGGGGTGGTCCCGCCACAACCCTGCATGTGGACCCTGGCAGGTGGGGGTGCCGGGCCCCTGGAAAGCAGGAGTTACTGTTACGAGGCTGCGGTCCAGGGCACGCCAAGTACGAAGCAGCAGCCATCACTGGCTGCGTCATCCCCCAGCCAGGTCCCCACCAGGCCTGCCTGTCTCCTAGCGTTTGTCTAATAAATGCACCCCTTCTAAAACACGCCTATGAAAACAGCTCCTCTCCTGGCACATCTGCCAACACTGAGAACGGCCTTTCGAAGCTTTATTCGTAGTTCGGAGGCCCCGTGTGCCCCAATTCGCAGACACCCAGGTCTCGGCGCCCACACGGGCCCCACTGAGTGGTCCTGTGTGTCCACCCAGGAAGCACCAGCTTGCCCACCTCCCGAGGCTGGGCAAATGGCTGGCCAGGGCCTCGAAGAAGGTTCCAGAGGTGGCCCTCGCGTGGGTCCAGCTGGCCGAGGTCACGAGGAGGGACGCAGGCCCCAGCCCTGTGAGGGTCTGGGTGGCTCACTCGTGTGGGGCTGCACTTAGGAGCCCCCACTGCAGCGCAAGGAGGGCCCGCGCCTGTGGCTGCCGCGGCTCGCCCGCCTGTTCGAAGCGCGCCCGCTCCTTGCAGAGCGCCTCCAGGACGTCGGCGGGGACCGCCTTGCCCGTGAACTTGCGCACCGGCTCCTCTCTGCAGGGAGGGGTGCAGTGAGGCGCCGGGCCCACTGCCCACGCGGGAGGATGGCGCCGGGCCCACTGCCCACGCGGGAGGATGGCGCCGAGGGGTGGGCGGGCAGGCAGGCACCTAATGAGCAGCCTCCCCCAAGCCAGAGATGCTTACTCAGCCCAACGCGCGGTCCCCAGATACCTTCCTAAGGGTCCACGTAGCGTAATGGTGGAGGCCCCGGGACAACAGCAATACTCACGCCACCCGCAGGAAGGGGTTGTAGAGGCGCTCCTCGCCCAGAGTCGACGGCACTGTGGGCACGTCATCCTCATCCCTCTTCTGGAGTGACCACAGGCCCTTGTCACCATTGGGCCTTGTCTGAGAGCCCCCCCGCAAAGCCTGTTCCCCCCCGCCCCTTCTTGACGCGGCGGGAAAGGGGCCCTGCCTTAGCCCAGGCCAGCTTGGCTCTCACGTGGTCGTTGCAGGGCTCCACTTTCTGCGCAAACTCCAGGTTGCTGAGCGTGTGCTCGTGGCCGCAGAACACCTTCTGGAGGAAGAGCGCTCGGTGAGCGCGCACGCGGCCACGAAGCGGGGAAAGTGCTCGCGCCGGTGGCCTGGCCTCCCCTGCCCGGTCTGCCCTCAGGTGGGCATTCACTCTGCACCCCTGGCACAGTGAGGGTGCGGAGCGTGGGGGCTGTGCCCACGGGAGAGGAGGGGAGGGCCCAGGCCCGCTCACCGTCTCGGGGGGCAGGGTACCCAGCTCGGCCAGACTCTGGTACATCTGCTGGGCGCTGCCCTCCAGGCACGAGCCGCAGCCGGCCACCGACAGTGCGTCGCCTGGCGGGGGAGGGCGGGTCAGAGCAGATGGGGCGGGGCCGGCGGGAGGCCGGGTGGGGGCGCGCTCCGCGCTGCGGATACCCGAGAACAGGGCGGGTGGGTCCGGGCAATCGTCCTCCCACAGGAAGTAGCTCATGTGGCCGGAGGTGTGGCCGGGCGTCAGGAGGCAACGCACGTGGATGGCCCCGAACTGCGGTGGAGGAGCAGGCAGACCTGTGAGGGCAGGCGGACCCGGGGCGCCCTCCCCGCCCCTCCTGGGAGCGCGCGCTCACCCGCAGCTCCTCGCCGTGCGCCAGCCTGCGCGTCAGCGAGAAGATGCGCTCGTCCGCGCCCAGCACCGCCAGCCCGGGACGCAGCCGCGCCAGCTCCGGGTTTCCCCGCGCGTGGTCCCTGCGGGCGGGCGGGGGCCGGGTTAGGTCGGGGTGGGACAGGGCGGCGTCCTGGTGCCTCCCCCCGCCCCGCCGGTGCTCACCAGTGATGGTGGGTGGTCAGCACAGCGGTCAGAGACACCCCCTCCCGGCCCACGATCTCCAGCAGCTGAAAGGGACGGGAGTGACGATAACAGACGGTCCCGGTGGCCCACTCCCTCCATATCGGGGCGCCAGATCCGCCGCGCTCACTGCCCCAGGCCGGCCAGAGCCCCGGGGAGCGCCGGGGAGCGGGGACCCAGCGGGCGGTGACTGCGCCCAGCGCGTGCAGGGACGGCCAGGCAGCAGCGAAAGGGCGGAGGCCAGAGGCGCCGTAACTTCAGGGAGCCCCGAGATAATCAAGGAACCCCAGCCGCCAATGACTTCCAGAGAGCAGAGCACGTGGGGGCTCGCTCCTGCCAGGGGGGTCGGGGAGGCTGTAGGGGGCACGGCCGGGTCCCTGCCGCCCGCGGCCTGCCCTCACCCTCTTGGGCACGGCCACGTCCACGGCCACCGCCTCGCGCGTGAGCTCCTCGATGACCAGGTACATGTAGTTGTCCTCGAGCACGGGGATGACCTTGACCTTCATGGTCACGGAGCTCGGCCACCCGTGCCTGCTCCAAAACAGGCCCCCCAGCCCACGGTGCCCCTTCAGGGCGGGGCCCGCTCTCCACACCCTAGGAAGGGCTGTGCGAAGCGGGCCCGGTCAACACGTTGGGGACTAAAGGAGAAGCCCGGCTCCCCAGGAACTCCCCGGCACTCGCGTGGAATTCCACGCACCAGGCTCCAGCAGGAGCGGAACCCGGCCGGTCCCCATCCCGCCCCGGCTCCGCCCCCAGTCCGAGCCCCAGTCCCCAGAGGCCACGCCTTCCTCCCAGGCCCCGCCCCTCGGCCCCCCGCCCTGCCGCCGCAAGACCCCTGACCGCGGGCAGCAGCGTTCACCCGCCGCCCGCCTCACCCGCACGGCTGCGCTGAGGGCCCGAAGGACAGACAGACGGAGGCGGGGCCTCGGCCGCCGGTCACGGGGTCCGGACTGAGCGCGGCGCTGGGCTCGGGAGCCGCCAACCGCCCCCCTCCGCAGACGCGCCCCGCCCCCGCCCCCGCCCCCGCCCGGCCCGGATCCTGCGCGCGATGAGACCACAAGGCCCGGCGCTGTCACCTCCTCCAGGAGGCCCTCCCGACGCCTCGGCTGAGCCAGTCGTTTCCGAGTTCTCCGGCCCCTGATGGGGACGTCGCTCCCCCCTTCTCAGGCCGGAGGTGCAGAGATATACCTCCCCGTCCCGGGGCTCGGCCAGCACTGCTAGGGACACAGAAGGTGTCCAGCGAGTGTAGCTCAGGGCATCCTGCGGGCGGGCTGCCGCTCCGTTCCGCGTGCTTGTCCGCCGCGCCCAGGCTAGGCGCTTTCACGCACCTGGTTCCATCTGCACAGGGTATGTGCAGGGGGCGCTGGGCCGCATTCCCCAAATGGGGAAACGGAGGCACGGAGAGGAAGAGCTGTCCTCCCTCCTCCGCAACCACCGGTCTGGCTGGCCTCTGTGGGCGGCGCCCTGGGAGTCACCTGGGACCAACAGAGGCCTTGGCAACGCACGCAGCAGTGCTTGTGGCAGCAGCAGCCATAGGGAGGCCAGGCGTGGAAGCGGCACCAGACTCGGAGCTGGCCAGGGTCCCCTCGCCTATGGAGCACGCAGCCACCACAGGCCCCAGGCCTGGACCTCCCCCTTGGCGGGTGGAGAATGTGAGTCCTCTGGGACTCGCCGCTCCTGCCACGGGGTTGAAGTCTGCCCGTTCCCCCAGAGGCCAGGAGGGTGCAGGTTCCTGCACCCTGGGTCTAATTTCAGCCAGGAGAGGGACTTTCGCAGCTCAGCCAGGCAGGGAGGAGGGGCTGATGACTGCATGAGAGTGGCGCCACAGCCCAGCCTGGGACCCAACTGGGGAATGGGTGGCGGTGCCTCCCCAGGTTGTGCTGCGAGCCAAGGACTGGCTGCCAGGAGCTCCTGGGGGCACCGCAGTGTGGGCCACCAGCTTGGAAGCAGAGGTCCCACCAGATCTAGCGCTCAATAAGGAGCAGCAGCTGCAGGTGGGTCTGGGGCCCCAGGGTGCTGTGAGGAGGGAGGGTGCCAGCAGGGCCCAACAGACTCCACCTCTCACCTGGCCACCCACAGATCTCCAAGGAGCTGGTCGACATTCAGATCACAACCCACCACCTACAGGAGCAGCACGAGGCTGAAATCTTCCAGCTGAAGAGTGAGGTGAGCAGCCATGTGAACCAGCCTCAGTGCACGGGGGACAGGGGGGTGCAGGCCCAGGACACGTGCCCTGCATGGGTGTGCACACGCAGGTGGCATCTGTGGGTCTCGGCCTGCCCCATGAGTGCTGCGTGCCCCTGAGTGTGCACCAGGTGAATGTTCACCTACCCCAGGTGGCCTGCAGCCAGGTGCACCCGCTCATGCCAGTTGTCCCACAGATCCTTCGGCTGGAGAGCCGGGTGCTGGAGCTGGAGCTGCATGGAGATCGCACCAGCCAGGGCTGTGCAGTCCCAGTGGAGTCTGACCCCAGGCACCCCCGGGCACCAGCCCAAGAGCTCAGACACAAAGCCCAGGTGCCTGGACACTCTGATGACCGCAGATTCCAGGTCACCATGAGCACATGGAGGGCCTGACTGGGAGAGGCCAGAGGGAAGCCTCAGCAGAGGCCTCAGCGAGATTGGGGCTCACCCACCCCTTAGCCGTCCCTGCCCTCCCTTCCATTCAGGTGCAGCCCAAGAACGCCATGAACCCCAAGAACGAACAGCAGAGGCTGGGGAGTGGCGTGAGTGTGCAGCCACCTAGCTCAGGGGAGAGGGCAGCACCAGAGACCCCAAGCCTAGGGTCTCATCCAGCCAGCCCTGTGCGCCCCACAGCTGCTGGGGGGCCAGAAGCAGCTGCAGGGAGAAGTGAAGTGGGCACTGGAGCATCAGGAGGCCCGGCAGCAGGCACTGGAGACGCGTGTGTGAGTGGCCATCTCACCTGGGGCCCCATCCCGGAGCAGAGAGAACCCCTCATCGTGGGCCTGCTGAGCCTCACCCCCGTGTCTTCAGGGCAGCCCTGGGCCGGCAGCTGCAGGGAGCCCGAGAGGAGGCCAGGGCAGCCGGGCAGCGACTGGCCACACAGGCTGTGGTGAGGCCCTGCCCTGCCTGCTTGGAGACCTGGAGGGTGGGGGCCCCACAAGCTCAGCCGGGGTCCACTCTCAGGGCACAGGTTGAGGGCTGCTTCCACCCCAGGTGCTGTGCAGCTGCCGAGGCCAGCTCCGCCAGGCAGAGGCTGAGAACGCCCGGCTGCAGCTGCAGCTCAAGAAACTAAAGGACGAGTACGTCCTGCGGCTGCAGCACTGTGCCCGGGAGGCAGTGGTGAGCCGTGCAGGAGCACCCTGAGGCCTAGGGAGCCCAAGCCTGGCCTGAGTGTGCTGGATAGCTTCAGGGAGACCCCAGGACCCCCGCACTGCTCAGCCTGCTGGGGTGGGGGGATGGTTGGAAAAGATGGGGGGTGGGCCCCATGCGGACCCAGCCCGCCGCCTCCAGGAGCATGCAGACGGTGCAGGCCAGGCGCCAGCCACCACGGCCCTCCGGACATTCCTGGAGGCGACTCTGGAGGACATCCGGGCAGCGCACCGCAGCCGTGAGCAGCAGCTGGCCCGGGCTGCCCGCACCTACCACAAGAGGCTGGTGGATCTGAGCCGCAGGCATGAGGAGCTGCTGGTTGCCTACAGGTGGGCCCCGCTAGGATGGGAGGTGTCGGGCATCTGTGGGTCTCTAAGCCTCTGTGCCTCAAAGGCTTGGTGTACAGCAGGAGTGGCCCCAGACAGACACTGGCCTACCCTGACAGGTCACCTGGGAACCCCCAAGCTATTTTTGACACAGCCAGCTTGGACCTGGAACCACTGCCCGTGCCCCTCGTCACTGACTTCAGCCATCGGGAGGACCAGGTGAGGCTAGAGACCCCCAGAAGCTCCAGGCCCAGGAGTCCCCCCACCCACCCACTGCCCCACACCGGCCTTGGCCCCAGAACTTGCCCCAGGCCTCATCCTGGGCTCAGCAGAGACCTCAGCCCCGGGCCTCTGAGGGGCCTGCCTTGTTCAGCCAACTGAAGCGTCCCCACCACAAACCTCTGTAGCACGGCGGGCCTGGGGCACCACTCTCATCCCCAAAGAAGGGACCCGGTGGAGCCTCCCAGGGGGGAACGTCAGAGCCACAGTGAGTGCCCTCATGGGTGTGGGGGAGGCCTGTGGGGGATGGGCAAAGAGCACAACGCCTGCACCCTGGGGCCCCCAGTTGCTCCACCAAGCCCCGGCCAGACAGGGTCTGGTCACAGCAACGCACTCAGTGGCACATCCCCACCCTGGGGTCCCTCCGTGGGTCCCGGGGACACTGACAATCACAGGAAAGAGAAGAGGGGCTGCTGCAGGTGGAGCTGGCCTTGAACACCGAGGATCAGGGAGAGCACACCTGAGGGAGGTTTCTGCTGAGACCTGGAGGACTCCAGGGGTGGGAGCAGGCTGCCTGGTGACCCGGCCAGCCCTTGCCTCTGGGCCTCCATGTTCTCAGCTGTACAATGGGCAGGGCTCCCCAGGGACCATTTCCCAGGGTTTAGGGCACACCCATGTGGGGGTGGCATCCCTGTTGATGCTGGGGTCACTGTCTGGGCTGGCCTTGTGGTTTAGCCCTCCCCGAGCAGCCAGCAGAGCCCCTGGGCCCGGGCTGGCCCCACACACGGATGGCTCCAAGGCCTGGGGGGGGCCACAAGAGCACGGGGAAGCCCATGCCTCCCTCACTCACTCCCAGGTGTCCCCTCCCGGCTCTGGGAACCTGACTCAGCACGGTCACAGGTCTGTCCCTCTGTCACCACAGCAGCTCTCAAAACCACTCCTCCTTTCCTCTCTCCTCACAGGGGCCTGGACGCTGCATCCTGGGCCCAGATCCACCAGAAGCTCCGGGACTTCTCCCGCAGCACCCAGGTAGGAGGCAAGGGCTGGCCCCGGCTCCTCCTCATGCCATGCCCCAGCTCATGGCTTACACCCTCATGCCAGGCAGAGCTGGAACGGGAGCGGGCACAGCTGCTGGTCCGGGCCACGATGGCTGAAGAGCAACTTTCTGAGCTACAGGAGTACGTGGACCAGCACCTGGGCAGGTGGGCAGAGGGAGCTGGGTGTGACCCCAGGGCCCTGGTCTGGCTGGAATGGAGGATGATGGCTGCCTCAGGTGCTAGAGGCAGACCTGTCCACAGCTGGGCAGGTCACTTAAGCATGGTCCCTCTGAGCAGGTACAAGCACGAAATCCTGAGGCTGAGGAAGCTAGCAGGTGCAGGGGACCCCTGGAAAGTGGGGGCTGTGCCTCCAGCCAAGCCCCAGCATCCAAGGACCGGCAGCCACTAGGCTGTCTCCCAAGGAGCAGAGCAGAGCCCGTCACAGCAAGCACGGAGCCCTCCCACCCAGCCCCCCATGAAACATGAGTCAGGATAGAACCCAGAGTCTTTATCGTGTCTGAACACTCAGCTGGCCTGAGAAACAGGGCCCTCCGGGACGGAGACAGAACTAGGTCTGGGGGCAGCCTGGATGGGTATCCGCGAGGAGACGGCCTCCCCAGCCTGCCCACCCTCAGGAACATCATAGGCCCATACTCGGTCCAGGCCCTCGCCAACCACGGCCACAGGCTGCCAGGTGGGGAGCGGGAAGCGCCCAGACACCACGCGGGCCCCGGCAGGCAGCTCTGCCCGCAGCTTGTCCTCCAGCAGCGAGAGCTGAGGGAGAGAACAGCAGAGTAGAAGGGGCGGGGACGGGGCCGGTAGAAAACAGCCGCGCCCACCCCCCCAGCCCCAAGCCTAGCACCCACCAGGCGGGCCCAGGCCTCAGAGCAGCAAACACCCTGGGGTGTGGCTGGGGCTTCCCAGCAGGGCTGGCAACCCCGGACCTACCACGCTAGGGGCCAGGAACACAGACACGTTGCGGCAGTCCCTCAGGCTCACCTGCCGGAAGAGAAGTCGCCCCAGCCGGGGAGAGGCCGGTGGGCACCGGGTCATGGCAGCTTCCGAGTCCCGGCCCCCAGCCCTCGCAGGTGTCAACCGCACCTTGGGCTGTCAGCGGGTGGCCAGGGACCCCCAGGTTACCTTCCAGAGATCCTTGCGGCGATAGCAGACGCTGCCGGCACAGCCGGCCCTCCAGGCGTGCAGCCGCGCCAGCGCCACCAGCCAGGGGTTCAGCTCGTAGCCCACGGCCGGGCGGAGGCCGCACCTGTGGGCCGCCAGCACCTGTGGGCACCGAGAGTGTGGGAACCAGGATGGGGGCAGGGGCGCCTGCCGGCAGGTGGGCGGTGTGGGGCGGCGAAGACCCCGACGCGGGCACTTACGATCCTGCCGTCGCCAGAGCCCAGATCCACCGTTTTTCCGGGGCGGCCTCGCAGCAGCGACAACACGTGCTCCACCTGCCCCGCGCTCGCGCCGACGTAGGGCACCTGGACCGGGAGGCGGCGAGAGTCCACTGGCCGTTCCCGCCCCGCCCGCAGCCCGGCCCGAACTACCCGACGGGGGACGGAGCTCACCCCGGCCCCGCCCAGACCTTGAGACCCTGAGCGGCAGCCGAGCTCCCCTACCCGGCCTGGCCCCGCCCCGCACCTGCAGCCGCAGCGGCACGCGCCGGAAGCCGGGCTGGAGCAGCAGCGCCCACACCGTGTAGGCTGCCAAGCCCGAGCCGGCCGCCGCCTGCAGCAGCTCCAGCGCGCCCAGCTGCCGCTCGCGCAGCTCCGTCAGCGCCTCGGCCGGGTCGTCCTGCTCCATGGCTGCGGGGCGCGCGGCTCGTCCGCCCAAGGTCCTTCCCGGCTCGGGTCCGCGGCCCTCGCAGCCTGGACTGGGGCTGGCGGTGTGCCCTCTCCCTCCTGCCGGGAGCCGCCGCGCGACACCGGAAGAGGCCGGCAGAGCCCGCGCGGTCGGTCCGTTGCGCTGTGCGCTCCGCCCAGCCCGGCTCTGCCCTCCCGCGGGTTCCGGCGAGCTGCAACCTCGCGGGCTCTGCCCCGCCGTGTCCGGCTCCAAGCCTGCGAGGGTCGGCTCCGTTGGTCCGCTCTGCGGACCGCTGTTTGCGGCCTGTGCTGGCTGCTGGCGACCCGCGGAAGGGGACAGGCCGGCCCTGCCCTGGGGGAGCGCACGTCCCGGCGGGAGTCGGGATACACCCGGCGATCTCACGGGCTACAGCCCCAGGAAAACGGGGCTGCGCGTCTTTGTCGTGGAAGGAAAGGAAGCCTGCCTTGGAGAAGGGCGGTCCTGGCCCCAGAACCAGCCGGGGGCTCGCGTGGGGCGGCTGGAGCCCAGGGAGCCGGTGGGAAAGCGGCTCCCCGGGATGAGACAGCGTCCAGGCGCCAGCACCCCCGTGACTCTGCCTCGGGGAGACTGGTGGGGGCGCTCCGCTGACTCGGACACCCAGCGCCAGCCAGACCCCGGGAGGACATCCTTCCAGTTCCCTCCTACAGCCTGAGCGATGAGCCCCAGTGGGCGGTGAAGGGATGGGGGGCTGGGGTCTGAGGGAGAAGTGCATGGAGGAGGGGCTGACACGGAGGAGAGCTTGAGCAGGCCCAAGAAGACAGATGCTGGCTCTCAGGCGAGTGTGGTGGGAGGAAAGCCGGATGTCACAGGCGGGGGCCTCTGGCGCCTGCCCAGCTGCAGGGAAGGCAGACAGCCCCGGGAGTGGGGAGATCACCTTCCTTCTCCAGAAAACGACACACAAAAAGACTGAGTTCCTGGAGGTGACCTTGTGAAGCTGGGGGTGGGAGGCGCACGTGGAAGAGCCGAGCTCTGGGTCAGGCAGCTGGGCCACGACCTCCACACGCAGGATAGGGCTGGACACCCATGAATGTCGGGGGTTGCCTGTGCGTGCCCTGGCCTAGCTCCTCCTTAGCCATCCGTGGCTGGGGTCGAGCCCCTGCGGGGACAGAGGCTGCTTCCAGACATGGGTATGCCCCAGACCACAGTCCCCAGCTCCCAAGTGTAGAGTGTCTCACAGGCCTGCCCACATGTTGGCCCCAGCCCCACCCAGCTCAGCGTGTCCTGTCTCCTGGGGGCCTGGAACGGCCCTCCCAGGAAAGGAAGGGTGTACACTGAGCTCTAGGGGGAGCTGACAGCGCCCATTCCTGTCCTGCTGCCTGCATTATTCCCTGCACCTAGAGCAGTTACCTAGGAGGCTTACTGGATGAATGCACCTAACTGGACTCTAGCGTGCACTCCCCACGCTTCTTTTTTTTTTTTTGAGACTGAGTCTCGCTCTGTCGCCCAGGTTGGAGTGCAGTGGCGCAATCTTGGCTCACTGCAACCTCTGCCTCCCGGGTTCAAGCCATTCTCCTGCCTCAGCCTCCCGAGTAGCTGGGATTACAGATGCGTGCCACCACATCGGCTAATTTTTTGTGTTTTATTAGAGACGGGTTTCACCATGTTGGCCAGGATGGTCTCCATCTCCTGACTTCGTCATCCGCCCGCCTCAGCCTCCCAAAGTGCTGGGATTACAGGCATGAGCCACCGCGCCCGGCCTCCCCACTCTTCTCGCGTCCACACCAGGCACTCTGCTTCTTGGCCTTCGGGCACTCTGCAGCCACCTGTACCTGTGTGAACTGGCACTTGCCTGGAGGTGTCTGTGATCCACAGGCCCCAGGCTCCTGTAGCTCCTGCTCACGTGCTCACCCACACCGTCTCCCTATCTCCCATGCTACTTTGGCCACCCATCCCCAGGGCAGGCATGAAGCCCATGGTCTAATGCTCCAAGACCCATTCAGGCACCGTGGCACTCCTGTGGCCCTGCGTCTGCCTGTGTCTCATGAGAAAACAGGTGGTTGCAAAGCCAGGGCTTTCTCTGGGAGGGTCTGTAGGTGCAAGGCTCAGGCACTTCTGAGACAGGTGGGTAGAAGCCAGGGTTCGGCCAGGGCCCAGCCCAGGGAGTTTGTGAACAGGTGGACTTGGGTGTGGCTGAAGAGGAGAGGTTGTAGGAAGCTGGCCAGAGAATCAGGGCAGGTGCCAAAGGTGAGGGGGTTGCTCGGCCCATGGGAAAGCCTATCCAAGACAGAAGTGGAGGAGGTGGTGCAGAGGGCACACGGGCTACCTCCTCCTCTAGTCTTTGCGGAAGTGTTTGGGCTGGGGGCAGATGGATGGAAGGCTGTGGGCCCCAGAGGAGCGGTCCTGTGCCTGAGCCCTCAGCATGCCACAGTTAGGAGTCTGGGGAGAGGAGAGAAGCAGCAGGGAACCTGAGGTGGGGCAGAAGGTGGGAGAACCCCCACAGTGCATGACGCCCAGCAGCTGCGCTCCTCACCTATCCTCATCAGCCCTTTGGCAGACAGGTCATCTGTGTGAAAGGGTAAGCCCCTTGCACGTGCAGCTTTCAGACAACCCGCCCTGTGGACGTCCCAGGGCGGCGCTGGAGGTGACCCCCCAGGTGTCCACAGAGAGCATGGCACTCATCAGGCATCTGCATCTGCTAACCTGGAGAAAAGACCATGTTTGTGGGCCCTGCACAGCCGTGTCCCTCACACAGCCTGTTTCCCCCTTGAAAGCTGGGGACTTCGTCTGCCTGGGCAGGGCCTCTGGCCTCCACCCCCACCCCTGGCCCAGGCGAGAATGGAAAGCCATTTCTGGGGCTCAGCCCAGGGGTCCCTGGCCCTTGAGCCGTGGCTGTCTCTTTCCCAGGATCCGAGGAGTTGGGGTGAGAGGAGGCAGCTCGCACAGGGCCAGGGGTCCTGGAACACCCCCATCCAGGGGCTTTTAGCCTCGGGGCCTTGGGCTGTGGCTGTCCCAAACCTCACTGGCCCTTTATGCGGCTGAAAGGCCAAGGAGGAAGGCGGAGACAGTGACAATGGGGCCAGTGGCGGGAAACGGTCCTTAGAGACCCCATTGTGCACCCCGCCCGCCGGAAATGGGCACAAGCAGGACCCTGCAGAGGGGACCCCACACCCTCCGGGCTCCTCGCCACGTCTGGATGCTCAGCACGTCGAAGGGGCTTGAGGACAGAGGGGCCCATTCTTCCCCAAGGGCGGGACAGGGCCAAGGATGACTCTGTGGGCTCACAGCGGCCACGGGGGAAGTCGGCACCCTGCCAGCCTGCAGCCCCTTCCCTCACAGGCCTGGCTCAGAGCCAGAGCGCTGTGCGCCCGCCTGCCCCCACTATACCCGAGGGACCCTATGCTCCTCTGCCCCTTTCCTCTCCTGCTGAGCCCCAGAAGCACCCGGCACAGGAGGCAAGTGGGAGCCAGCCAGGGAAGCGGGCAAGGGTGTGGGCGAGGACGGGGCTGGTGGATGCAGCAGAGCAGAAGCTTGCATGAGTGCAGGTCCCCATGTGCCCCCCACCCAGCAGCGGCCCCTCCCCGGAATGTGGGTGTAGCTCCTCCTGACATCTGCTCTCCCTCTCAGTTGCCAAATGGTCTTGAACAAGATACCATTCCCCTGAGCCTCACTCTCCCGCTGGGAGGCAGGAATTGGAGCCATCCTCACAGCTGCAAGGCAGGCCCAAGGCTGGGCTGGACACAGGAGACCAGGTCCACAGCAGCTTGTGTGAACAAAGTTCTTATTGATAGTCCCCATCACCTCCAAAGCAGTGGGCCCCCCACCCTCCCTCCTACCAGCCCCTCCCCAGCACCCGATCCCTCAGTGCAGCGCCACCTCACAGGGGTGGAGGTGGGCAGCACGGGCAGCCTCGTAGGCACGGCGGAACTCCTGGAATCGTGGGGCACAGCCCAGCCAGGCCTCCCCAAAGCGGCTCCAGCCCATGAAGAGGAAGGTGCCTGGGCCCGGGCGGACGCCACAGTGCAGGGGGGTACGAATGGAGGTCAGCCCCTGGTCCCCGGATCCCCCCGCCCGGAACAGCGGCGGTGTCTGGCGGAGGACACGGGCGGCCACCACGGTGATGACAGACTCCTGCAGCTCCACATCATGGGCGACCCCATGGATGATCCCATGAATTACTGTGGGGAGGCATGTGGCTGGGGTGGGCATTCAGGGGAAGGCAGGCTCCAGGCTCCCCCCATGGCGGGGACACTCACCAAAGTCGCTGGTGCATGCGGCCAGGAGCAGCTCAGCGTCGCTGCAGGGCCTGCAGGCACCTGGCATGCAGAGGGGGTGGTGAGGACAGGCCCTGCCCTCTCCCAGCAGCACCCCAGGCCCCATCCCTTGTCCGCACAGGCGGCAGGAGGCAGCAGGCAAATGAGCAGAGCACGCGCTCGGGGCCTGATGGCACCTGGTGGTCCCAGGGAGCCACACAGCAGGTGTGCACACCCTCGGCGACACCTGTACTCAGGAAACACACTTGCAGGTGCGCATCTCCAAGGCAGGAATGCACACGGACATGAGCCTGGGGGCCGTGCCTAGCGATCAGCTGTCCTGGGCCGCCCTCCTGCACTCCCATCTGACATATGCACCCCAGCATCTGGGACCCCTCTAGTTTCCCGGATCTGAGGTCTGAAGAGCAGCAGCCCAGCTAGGGTGATAGGAAGTGGGGGCAGAGGAAGGGTGGTCTGGGGTCCCTGGCCCAGGGCCAGGGGGCAGAATAGTGAGAGCCCATCCCTTTCAGGGTCAGGCGCCAAGCTCCAGGAGAGCCAAGAGCTGGGCCTGGTGCCCTGCAGGGAGGCGGGCGGCGTCTCCATGGTGACCGGGCTGCACAGTGGACTTTTGTTGGTTGGGCTGGGGGAGGGGAGAGAGGTCACCGCTGGGCCAGGGAGCTCCGGACAGCTTTGGCCGGAGGGTTTGATTCTGCCCCCACCATCTCCTCCCCCAACCGTTCAGGAACCAGAGGCCCAGGATTGCCCTGCCCGGCCTCCCCTTCCCTCCACTCTGCCCCTGCCAGCTCTTTCCAGAGATGAATCCGGAAGGGAGGGCGGGAAGGCCATCCCTCCCCAGCAGTCCCAGGCTGTGTGGCCTGACAAGCCCATTCAACCCTTGGAGCTCACTTTTTCCCTCTGCAGTGGGGCCGACAAGGCACATTCCCGCCAAGTCCAGGCAGGGTAAGACTTCGGGACTCCCACCCTGTCCACCCAGACCGCCACTCACCGTCTACGCCGAGACCGTGGGCCTGCGGGGGCAGCTCGGGGCGCCCGTCCTCGCGCAGCTCAAAGCGGAAGGCGGCCACGCGGCGGCTGATGTCCCGGTGCGGCGTGGCCTGCAGGAAGAGGGCCCGGCGCTCGCGGGGACCCCAGCGCACGCAGCGGCCCCCTGCCGGGCCCGGGCCCTCGGCCAGCAGCAGCTCCAGGGCGCCCCCTGCGCGCTCCGCGAAGACCTGGGCGCCCGCGAAGGGCCGCACCGGCCGCAGACAGGCGATGCCGGGCCGCGCTCTGGGATCGGGGCCGCCCAGGGTCAGGCGCAGCGCCCCAGCCGGGTACAGCCACTCAACCGCACCCTCCGCACAGGCCAGGGCCAGCTGCCCCACGCTGCCGGGCTCCTGGGTGAGGCCGCTGGGGACAGGACGGGACGGGGCGCTGAGACGGGGGCGGGTCCCCGCCCGGCGCAGCCCCCGCTCCCTCCCGGGGCCGCCTCGCGGATGGGGAAACCGGCCCAGCGCTCTGCGCGCTCCGAGAGGCGCCTGGGGGGTCCTGGCCGCAGCGCACCCCGTCCCAAGTGCGGGGACAGCCCCTCGCCCGGGCCGTACCTGCCCCTCCAGCTGCAGCGCTCCTCGGAGTAGCCGGCGCGGGCGGCCGGGGCCAGGAGGCCGCAGCACAGCGCGCAGAGGAGCGCCGCGGCCGGGAACCCCATGGCGCGGCGGGCGGCGTCCGGGGAGTCGGGGCTCTCACCACCGCTGCCCCGGCGGGGCGTGGGTCCGGGCGGCGGCGGGAGCAGCCGGGGGCGCCGGCCGCCCGGCCCCGGCGAAGCCCCCAAGCCCGCGGCCGCTCCGCCTGCCGCGCAGCCCCACAGCCCGCGCCGCCTTGGAGCGGGTCGGGAAGGGGGCGGGGCCTGCGGCGTCTCGGCCAATCGCGGCGCGGCCCTGAACTTTCCGCCAATAGCAGGCGCGGGGCGGGGCGGGGGCGGGACCGGAGCCCGGGCGCCGCCGGAGGACTATCCCACGGTCCAAGCGCCTCGGGGGTTGGGGGGGCCTCGGCGCCGAAGGGAGGCTCCTTGCCCGCCCCGCGCTGTGCGTCGCCCCTTCGCCGCGCCCTCACCCTGGCCTCGCCCCCCGCGCCGTCCCGATCGGAGTCCTAGAGCCCTTGATGGAGCCGGGGTTTTGAGGTCCACTGGAACCTCGGGGTGGCAGTAGGGAAGGTGGTCCACCTGGTGGCTCCGCCTCGCCCCCGATCGGGCGGTCGGGCCTAGTCCTTCCTAACACTGGGACCTGGGCCTGTTGGCCACATCCCTCCCACCCCGGTCCGGTCCTGCTGACCCCTCCCCACAGGCAGGTGGAGCTCCAGAGGAGAGGGGTCGTGACTTCAGAGGCGGGTAGGGCCTGGCCTGGGGGCTGCGCCTTGGCGCTGAGCCAGGCCTTGGGTTTTGGTAAGGGGGTCCTGCTGTAGAGCACGCAGCCCGCAGGGTTAGGCCCCTTTCCTCAGACCTAGCGGCACCCCATGGTTGCCGGATGACTGACCCCAGGCCAGACTGGGCTCCTGGAGGGGCGTGAATGGAGCAGCCACGGGCACCCCTGCAGGCCTGCAGCACATGGAGACACAGGAGCTGGGAGGACACTCCTGGGGCACAGGAGCAGCCCCCACCCACCAAGACGAAACAAGCAGAAACAGGCGATTCGCAAACACTGTAGCCTCAGTCTGGGGCAGTGTGGGATTCCCAGCAGCCGGGACCGCTGAGTTGGCCTGATGGGAGGGAGTGGGCAGTGGCTGGCCAGGTGGACAGGGAGAGAATGGGGGAGAGCAGACAGCCTGGGTCAAGGGCCTGAGGAAGGAGCTCTTGGCAGCCCATTGAAACCCCAGGGCATGGGTGGTGGGTGGGGACGACAGGTCAGATCACAGAAGGCCTAAGGCACAAGCAAAGGGGTCCGACTACATACTGAACCCCTTACGGACGGCGGAAGCTTTAGCCGGGGCCTGCAAGGACCAGTATAGACTGTGCACCCTGAAGATGTGAACAGTCCATCCCCTGCCCTCAAACCTCCTGCCACCCGGCGCTCGAAACTCATGGTGGACAGATGAGTTCACCAGTGGCAGTCAGACAGATGAGGCCAGATGGCCCAGTGGCAGTGGGAGGCTGGATCCCACTGACCAGGCCCTCCCTCAACCCCAGGGCCCTCCCAGGCCAAAGAGGAACAAGGCACCTACTGGGCTCCGCCAGCCCCTTGCTCTGGGCGAGGTGCAGGTCAGAAGCAGCCATCACAATCCCCAAAAGGTGGAAGCCTCCCAAAGGCCTGTCTGCAGCTGAGTGGACAAGCAAGTGCAGTGGGTCCAATTTTTTTTTTTTTTTTTTTTTTTGAGACGGAATCTCATTCTGTCACCCAGGCTGGAGTGCAGTGGCTCGATCTTGGCTCACTGCAACCTCTACCTCCTGGGTTCATGCCATTCTCCTGCCTCAGCCTCCTGAGCAGCTGGGACTACAGGCGCCCGTCACCACACCCAGCTAAATTTTTGTATTTTTTTCTTTTTTAGTAGAGAGGGGGTTTCACTGTGTTAGCCAGGATGGTCTAGATCTCCTGACCTTGTGACTCCCCGCCTTGGCCTCCCAAAATGCTGGGATTACAGACGTGAGCCACCGCGCCCAGGCTTTTTTTTTTTTTTTTTAGATGGAGTTTCACTCTTTGCCCAGTTGCCCAGTTTGGAGTGCAATGGCGCGATCTTGGCTCACTGCAACCTCCACTTCCTGGGTTCAAGCGATTCTCCTGCGTCAGCCTCCTGAGCAGCTGGGATTACAGGCATATGCCACCATGCCTGGCTAATTTTGTATTTTTAGTAGAGACGAGGTTTCTCCATATTGGTCAGGCTGGTCTTGAACTCCCGACCTCAGGTGATCCGCCCACCTCAGCCTCCCAAAGTGTTGGGATTATAGGGTCAGCCACCGCGCCCTCTGGTGGTGGGTCCATTATTAAGCCATAAAAAGGAACAAAGTTCTGGCCCCTTGACACCCGCTACAGCCTGGATGAGCCTAGAGGCTTATGTGCTGAGCAAAATAAGCCAGAGACAAAAGGACAAACACTGTTGGATTCCACTTCTGTGAGTCACCTTAGAGTCGTCACGGTCATGAGGACAGAAAGTGGAGCAGGGGCTGGGGAGGGGAATGAGGGGTTGGGGCTTAATGGGGACAGAATGCTGGAGCTTGATTACACAACAACATAAACCTACTCAACAGTATGGAACTGCACACTTTAAAATGGGTAAAATGGTAGATGTTATGATGTATACCTTATAATTAAAAATAAAAATTGGCAAGGCGCAGCGGCTCCCACCTGTAATCTCAGCACTTTGGGAGGCCAAGGCAGGCAGATCACAAGGTCAGGAGTTCGAGACCAGCCTGGCCAACATGGTGAAACCCTGTCTCTACTAAAAATACAAAAATTAGTTGGGTGTGGTGGCGCACGCCTGTAGTCCCAGCTACTCGGGAGGCCGAGGCAGGAGAATCGATTGAACTCGGCAGGAGGAGGTTGCAGTGAGCTGAGATCACGCCACTGCACTCCAGCCTGGGTGACAGAGCGAGAATCCGTCTCAAAAAAATTAATTGATTAATTAATTACATAAAAATTAAGGCCAGGCGTGGCAGCTCATGCCTGTAATCTCAGCAGTTTGGGAGGCTGAGGCAGGACGATCGCTTGACATCAGGAGTTCAGGACCAGCCTGGCCAACACGGTGCAACCCCAAGTCCACTAAAAGTACAAAAATTAGCTGGGTGCAGCACCTCATGCCTGTAGTCTTATCACTTTGGGAGGCTGCGGCAGGAGGATTTCTTAAGCCCAGGAGGGTGAGGCTGCAGTGAGTGTGATTGCACCACTGCACTCCAACCAGGGCGACAGAGGAGACCCTGTCTCAACAAAAATTAAAAAATAAAGAAAATATAAAAATCGTAAAGGTTAAACGGTAGACTCGGCCTGGGGCTGGGCACATGAGGTGCTCGCAGAGGTGGGGAGAGGCACACGGGTCGGACGGCAGCAGCCGACCCCGGGTCGGCACGGTGGGCTCCAGGCGCCCTCTGGTGGCGGCGTGAGGGTCAGCCCCAGACACCCTCCTGACAGCCTGGGCCCTGGACTTCTCCCCAGGCCTCCCCCAGAGGGGCTAGTGTCTGTGGTTGGAGGGAGGGATTCCTGGGGTGACCTGGTCTGGAAGGGCACATGCCTGGCCCCAAGTTGACGCCTCAACCCCGGGCGTCCCTGCCTCCTCCCCAGCCTCATCTCTGGGGATCCGGTGCCAATGCAGCCACCCACAGGAGAAGCCCTGGACACACACCCCTTCTCCTCAGCCCCTGGCCCCACCCAGGAAAGCACCTGGCGTCAGTGGTTGCTCTGCTGCCTACAGGAGGGGCCTGGAAGGCCGAGTCTGGCCTCAGTGGCTATGGGTACAGGACCCGAATTGCCAGGGTGCTGGTGCTCAGTAAATACCAGCAGACTAAGTGGGGGGTGGCTGGGCAGAGGAGTGCCTGGAAGGCATCCCCAAGCTTAGGTGATGCCCCGGCTGTCTGTGCTGTTTGGGGGCCCCCTCGAGTGCCCCAAGCCCCAGACCCTCCAGTGCCCTGAAACCCCAGAAGGGGCCTCTCTCCATTTCCACCCCAAGTCAGAACAAGAACGACAGCAGCAAGACGTACTCAAGTCAGAGAGAAGGAAGAACTTCCCTTAGGCTTTGTTTCTGGAACCTTGGGCCTGGCGCCTGAGGCTGCCCCTGGAGACTGCAGAGGCTGGGGCAATCATCTCCCCCGCCTGCGGGTCAGCCTGGCCGTGGCCAAACACAGATGCCATATCACAAGGCCCCTCAGCCCAAGGCAGGGCAGCCAGCCTCACAGCTTGTCCCGAAGCCTGAGACTTGGTTTCTGTTCCTCGCTTGCCCAGAGGGCCCTTGGAGCTGCAGCCTGAGGGGATGCTGGGGTGGGGGCGGTCGAGACCCTGGTCACTGCCACATGGTTCCCACCTTCGGCCACTGCGTTCTCCCCCCAAACACAGGTCCTGGCTGGTGGAGGACACCAGTGCTGCATTTGCCATGAACTGGGCCCCATCACTGCCTGGCACAGGCAGCCCCACGTCCGGCAGGGGAGCGGCTGCGGACAGGTGGCTGCCCCACGGAGTGCCGAACAACTCGATGGGGAAACCACAGTGCCAGGCACAGAATAGGAGCTGTCACAGCCAGGGCAGGAGCTGCGCTGGCTGGGGCCCTGGGGGAGCAACACCAAGGATGAGGGGAGTTGATGGGAGGGGGCAGGAAGGGAGCCCCAACCCTGGGGAGCAGAGGGGCAAAGGCCCTGAGGCAGATGGAACTTCGAGTAAACCAGGAAGCACAAAGGGTGAGCCCCGGGGGCTCCTTGTTTGCTTGAAGCTCCATCTGCCTCAGAGTCTTTGAGCTGCTGCAAAGGGGAGGCGGGTAAGGCTGGCCCCACTCAGGCCATCGGCCCTGAGGGAGTTGGGGAGTTTGGATGTGCCAGCGAACAGAGTCCCCTGGGAAATGGGGAGGAAGCCTAGAAAGAAGGGTCAGATCGCAGGCCAAGACCCCCACCTGTGTCTCCGTTCACTGGCAGCGGAGCGAGGAGAGAGGTGTGGGCTGACCTGAAGCCAGCCCCTCCTGTGTCCCCAGCTGAGCCCTGCATGGGATTGGCCAAACGTGCTGCTCTGCTGGCCACCCTGCTGCCCCCTCCCTGGGTGGAGCTGGGGTCTGGGACAGTGAAGATGGCTCCTACAACTGAGGGGCAGTGGGTGTCAAGAGCCTGTCAGACCATGGGCCACCCAGAAACACGCTCTGATAGTGCAACTGTGAGCACTGGCCTGCGTCCCCTCTACCCAGCTGACCTATGAGACTCAGGGTGCTTGGGGGCCCATCAAGGACATAGTCCTAGCTGCCAACTCATCCAGGCAGCCTGCACAACCCCTGGCTCCCCTCCACCGGCCACCTGCCCCCCTGTACAGGCAGGATCCGCCCTCGCCCACCCACAGGCCTGCCCCTCCAGGCCCACAGCAGCAAGATTCCTGTCTTCGGGCTGCTTTCCTCCCTTTGCCGAGAGACCCACCCCCCCCACACACACACACCTCGCATCTCTTCAAGGAGCCAAAAATGCAGCTGCCGACTGATTTGCTGCGGAGCTAAAAATAACTGCCGGGTTCCAGCCAAGGCCCAGGAAAATATCCCATTGCTAGGAGACAACCGTTGCCGGGAGACCGCCATTGCTAGGCGACGCGTGTTGCTACGGTGATGGCTGCGCCCTGAGTCATCCTTAGCCTTGATAGGGGGCGGGCCAGGCAGGGAGCAGAGCTGGAGGGCATCAGAGAAATCCCACCGCCCATGGCACTCAGGGCACCCCCAATGGCTGTGAGGTTCTCATGCCTATGGGTGCCCATTCTGGCTGTGGAGGGGCCGGGACGGCCAAACACACCCACAGCCTGCTGCCTCACATGGATGATCCCGGGTGCTCTCGGGCTGTGCTCTGGGCAGGGGGCAGGGGCAGTGTGGGGGGGGATGGTGGTGTGGCCATCTGGCCCCCGGAGCAATCGCTTTGCTCTCCAGTGTGGTGATCTCACCACAGGTGCAGAGCTGAAGTGAATGTGGGTCCCCTCGCAGTCCTCCAAAGTCTCAGGGCAAGATGTACCAGCAGCCTCTGGTCCTCATCCCCATGGTTCCAGAGTGCCCTCCCAGCCACCTGAGGGAGACTCCTCAGTGCTCAGGCATCAAGGCAAGGGGTGGTCCCAGTGAAGGATGCTCCCGGTAGGGGTTCTGCAGGGGAGGGGCTCTCCAGGTGAGGGGTGCTCCAGGTGATGGTGCTCCAGGTGAGGGTGCTCCAGGTGAGGGGTGCTCCAGGAAAGGAGTGCTCTGGATGAGGCTTCTCCAGGTGAGGGGTGCCCCAGGTGCCCATCGGAGCCCAGGCACATACCGCCTCCCATATCAGTCTCCAGGACCAATGGAGGGGTGCAGGCCTGAGCGGTATCCACATCCCCCAGAGGAGACCAAAGTCTGCTGCGCAGCCCCCTTTGTCCAAGCCACTTCCGTCTGGGGTGGGAGCTGTTCTCCAAAGGTGTCCTCTACAATGGGTCTCCGGCCACAGGAGGTGATCCAAACTGCTGGTGCCAGTCACCTTTCATGCTGCTGACGCATCACTCTCTCCCTCATTCGCCAAATTTGCCATGCACCTGTGACGTACTGAGCTGGAGGCTCCGTGCCCAGGGACAGAGTGGTGGGGCTGAAGACCCCACCCTGACCCTCAGCCGGCACAGTCAGCCAATAGCTCATCAAACGCACCATCAGACACCAGGCAGACACACGCTGAGAAAACAAGGTCCTTGGTGCTGGGGAGGTGACGACACCAGTCTGTGGCCCTGTCCACCTGAGGGAGGGCACCTAGGGGAGAATACGTTAGCCAAGGTCTGAAAGGCAAGTAGTCACCCAGGTACAGGTGGCAAGGGAGTGCTCCAGGCAAGGGGCCAGGAGAGGAGTGCTCCAGGCGAGGGGTGCTCTAAGGGAGGGGTACTCCACATGAGGAAATGCTCCAGGAAGGGGTGCTCCAGGGGAGGGGTGCTGCAGGGGAGCTCCAGGTGAAGGGAGGAGTGCTCCAGGTGAAGGGAGGGGTGCTCCAGGTGAAGGGAGGAGTGCTCCAGGTGAGGGATGGGGCAATCTCCTGGCCCCAGAGGAAGGCCAGTGTGGCTGAAGCTTCATCCTCAAGGGGCCAGGTATAGAGCGAGGCTGTGCGCCAGCCGTGCCAGGCACTCAGGGCTGTGCAGACTGCAGCAAAGAATGGACAGGGCCCTGGGAAGAACAGGACCACGACTGCAGGGCAAAATGACCCCGCTGCACCCTGGGGAGAAAAGGAGATGGGAGAGGGGTGGAGAGACCAGTGGGGAAGTAGCTGCCACCAGCCATGGTGGAGACAGACAAAGTTGCCCGGCACAGGTGGGGTGACAGAGGTGGAGGGTAGGTGGGTCACAGCTGGTGACAGAGGTGGAGGGTAGGTGGGTCACGGCTGGTGACAGAGGTGGAGGGTAGGTGGGTCACGGCTGGTGACAGAGGTGGAGGGTAGGTGGGTCACAGCTGGTGAGAGAGGTGGAGGGTAGGTGGGTCACGGCTGGTGACACAGGTGAAGGGTAGGTGGGTCATGGCTGGTGACAGAGGGGGAGGGTTGGTGGGTCATGGCTGGTGACAGAGGGGGATGGTAGGTGGGTCACGGCTGGTGACAGAGGGGGAGGGTTGGTGGGTCACGGCTGGTGACAGAGGGGGAGGGTAGGTGGGTCACGGCTGGTGACAGAGGGGGAGGGTAGGTGGGTCACAGCTTTGGAGGACCACGGTTGGCCTTTCTGTGATATCTTCCACTCACTCTTCCCTGCTCAGATGCCCCACAGGCAGGGCTAGCTTCTTGGGCCTCGCCAGGGTTGCATGACCCAAATGCCTGACTCCCACGCTCACCCTATGCACTTGGGGTGTGTCCGGCCCGCCCCGTGCGCTTGGGGTGTGTCTGGCCCGCCCTGTGCGGTTGGGGTGTGTCCGGCTCCAGCCCCAGCTGGGACTCAACACAAGCACAGCTTGTTCTCTGCCTAAGGCCCTGGCACCTGCTGTGGGGTGAGAGCCCCAGGCACGAGGTAAAACCCTATCGGGGGCGGTCCACGCCTGCTTGCAGTGGGGTGGAAGCTGCTGCCTGAGGGCCAGCCTGCCAGACCACGCACCGGAGACGCCCGGATAGGTTGGACCGCCGCTCCCCTGTTGCCCCAACTGTCTTCACGGGGCTCGTCCTGTCTGCCCCACGCCGGGCAACTTCTTTGGTCAGTACCCAGGTACCGGGTAAGACTTACACAGAAGAGCTGCTGCGCTCACCCCAGGTAGACCCAGTGGCGCTCCCACAGCAAGCACAGAACCACCCCCACTCCGGGACCCAGCCAGGGTGCCGTCAGTCTGACCCTCCTTCCCGCTGACCCCAGGCCTCACACCAGCCCCTCCAGCCGGGCTTCCCATCAGGACGCTGGGACAGCAGCTGGTTTCACTCCTATTCAGATACTCTCAGGGGCCCCATTCAGCCCTGTAGCTCTTTCCCGGTGCAAAGACCCCCTCTGCTTTCCCCACAGCTGCTCCCTCCCCCGACCTTGCTCCCAGGAGACCCCAGGATAGGGCGCCATTGGCCTCCATTCTCCTGCCCTGAGCCTGCTGGGGCGTCTGGGGTCTCCAGCGGTCCCCACCGAGTCCTCCACCTAAACTAGCACGCCCCACCCCTGCCCCGGGCTGCAGCAGCCGCCGCCTCCAGCCTCCAGTTTATTCCCGAGGGAACTTGCCAGGCTCCTCGGATCTTTGCACCCCCATTCCCGAGCCATCCCTCCCTCGCACCGTGGGGGGTCTCAGCTCCAGTGGGGCACCCTCAGGACGCCCCCGCCAGAAGTCACCACCGCAAGCCCTCGGGTGCTTTCACTGTCACTATCTGAACTGATCCGTGCAGTCACTTGTTTTCGCGCTCTGCGGGTGTGCCAGGGTCTCCAATGAGGGGCTTCCGGCCGGGCACGCAGCAGGTGCGCGGGGGGTGTGAGGGCTGTGAAGGGCCCTTGCCGCGGGCTGGCGGGAGGGTCCAGAGACCGGGGTCTGACCACCTTGTCTCCTCTGGGCCGGGTCTCGCCTTCCTCGCCTCCCCAGGTGGTGGCCAAGGGCCGGAACGCGCGGTGCCGCCCCCGTCCCCATAGGACCCCGGACCCCGGGGCCACCCGCCGGCGCCTGCTCTCCCGCCTCCCCTCGCCCTCCCTTCTGCCTCCCGTGCCCTCCCCGCCCGCCGCGCGCCAGGGTTTGTTATTGTGCGGGTGCCCGCGGTGAGCGGGGCGGGGGCGCGTGCCGGGCCTGACGCGTGCTCGTGGACGCCGTGCCGGGAGCGCGCCGCGCGCGGGGGCCGGGGCGGGGCGGGGGCGGGGCTCGGCGTTCTCGGCGCCCCCGCCCGGGCTCGCGAACCCGGATTGGCTCCCCACGCCGGGAGCGCGCGAGGGCGCGGCGTTTGGGGCCGGGCGGGGGGCGCGCGCGGCGCCGGCGGCGGCCGCGGAGGAGCGCGGGGAGGGCGAGGGGAGGAGGAGGCGCCCGCCTGGTTCCCTGCAAAGCGGCCTTATTTATCTGGGCACAGCCTCAGCCTCCCCGGTGGGAGGCTTGGGGCGGCCGATCCTCTCCCACCGGGGAGCTCGTCTCCGTGCGCTGCCGAGGGGGCCCGGCCAGGCCGGGACGCGGGGCGCAGGGCGCGGCCGGGCCCTGCCGGCCAGTCCAGCACCCCGGCGGCCCCCGCGCGCCGACGCCCATGCCGGGCTCCCCATGACGGGAGATCGCCCGGCGGACAGCGTGGCATGAGCCAGGAGCCCGGGCCGAGGTAAGGTGCGCGTGCGGCCGGGCTGCGAGGCGGGGAGGGGGCCAGGCCGCACCTCCGCGGCGGCCACAATGAGGAGGGGGCGGGGTGGGGGTGGGGGCCGCGCCGTCGCCGCCCGGGAAGGGCTTACGTAACGGCAGCCCCTTCCCCACCTCCCCCGCGGCCGCTGGGCCTCGGTCCCTGCCTGGCCTTCCCGCAGCCCCGCGCCCCGGCCCCTGGCCTGGAAGAGGGCCGCTCCCCGCTGGCCACTTGGCCGGGGCTGAGGGTCAGTGCCACCTGGGACACGGAAAGGAGGAATTGTAGGCCCCCGGCCTCCACCCCGGGCGCCTGGTGGGCTCAGAGGGCGCCCCGGGACCTAAGTGACAGGCCAGAGACCGTTAAACTGCACGGGGGTCGCGTGGATGTGCGGCCTGCGGGGCGGCCCTCCGCGGGCGGGCGGCTTCTGGACCTGGGGCCTGCGCTGAGCTACCGCCCGCGGGAGGGGAGGGTGGGGGGAGGCTGGCACCTTCCTGGTTCTGGAGGCGGGACCGGGCCTTGGCCAAGGCTGGAGGCCTCAGAAGGGAAACGGCACCTTCAGATCTGCCCGGGAGGGGTCCCGTGTCCTCCTAGGGATTGGGTGGGTGGAGAGCGTTCCCCACCCATCACCTCAGGAGAGAGGGCTGCACGGCCCAGCGGCCACTCCAGGCCCTTCCCAGGCTCCAGGCTCTGTTCGGGCAGCCTGCCCTCCGCAGGAGGAGCAGATGGCGGAGGCCACCTCACCTGCCTCTTCCTTCAGGCCCTTCCCCCACACCCGTGCATCCGAGGGCCCAATGGCCAGGGGCAGCTCAGGCCTCCCCGGACACAGGGCCCTCTCCCAGCCCACCCCCTCGGCGGGGTGCTGGACAGCAGCCTTGGAGCAGAAGGCCTGGGTGAGGCCAGGAGACTGAGGGGTTTTCTGTCTCCTGGGCCAGGGCAGAGGCCTAGTGGAACCTGGCTGGCCTGGCCAGAGGTGGACACAGGGCTGGACCTGGAGCCGCCTGGAGGGGAGGGAAATTCAAGGCCCAGCTGCAAACGCGGCTGTGTGGGGGACCCTAGGACTAACTTGCTCTACTCCCTGCTCCCTGCCACCCCAACTGCCGCTCACCTGGGGCCAGACCCATGAGTTCAGCCCCTCCATCGACAGACTCACCGCCTCCAGCTCACACCCACTTCCGGGGTGGCTGAATGAGTCCTACCTCCCACTGATGAGAAGGACACAAACGGCTTCGTGGGTGGGAGGGACGGGGCCCTTGAACCAGCTGGACATGGACCCAGGAAGCCCTGTGTTGCCGAGAGTTAGGGATGTACCACCCAGGTGGCACTGTTCAGCCACCCGAAGACCCCATCTCCTTGCATGTGGGCACCCACTGCTGTGCCTCCCATGACTGGGGTGGCAGTGAAGGGAGCTCTGTGGGTGAGCAGGTGACCTGAGCCTTCCCTACCAGTGGTGCAGGAGGAGCCAACGGCCAAACTGGCTGCAGTGTGTGGGTTCAGGCCTCATTCCTTCACCGGGCAGGAAAGAGGGGTGATGGTTTGTGGCAGCTGCCTGGAGCAGTAGGCACTAGGGGTCCAGGCCTCGCCTCTGAGAGTGCTCATGCTCTTCCAAGCAGGGGTGAGATGAGGCCTGGATCCCAGCACCCACTCCCCAGGGTGTCCAGCCTGCAAGGCTGAGCTGCCCTGGGCTTGACCATGGGCCCTCAGTCTGCTGGGGCAGCAACACGGGTTTCTCTTGAGGCCACGTGCCTGCTGGGCCATGGTGCCCCTCCTCAGAGCCCCTGGTGCACCCCCAGAAGCATCTCAAACTGGGGGCGGGAAAGGAGCTCTGCCGCTGTGCCACGTGCCAAGTGGCAGGGACACGGGTGTGCCTGCATCACGGGGCTGCCACGGAATGTGTCAGCCTGCACCCTGTCCCCAATCCCCAGCCACCGCGGCTGTCACCCAGGCTCTGGGGCTGCCGCTGCAGATGGAGCCCAATGTGCATTTCTCTGGCCACCAGGGCCCTGCCGAGCTCCAAGGCCCTCCGTGGGCAGGGCTCAGTGGTCCCTGAGGTTCTGTGAGGGCTGACTGTTTGGTTAGGCTGTGCCCCAGTCTGATGCTGACAGAGATGGGGGCACCACAGATGGGGGAAGAGACCTTCAAACTGGGGGCGCTGAGGGGTGAGGTTTCCAGGCATGCGTCCAAAAGAAGGATGTCCCAGGGTGGGCACGCGGTGTGCAGCCTCTGCAAGGAATGCAGCGCCGTGCCAGGGACCCTGCAGGATGAGGGCAGTATTTGGAGAGACCACCAGCCCAGGGCCCAGCAGGAAGGCATTGAGACCCCATGAGGCAGAACAGGGCAGAGCGAGGACCCTGTGAGGTACACCTGGCCAGGACTCAGGTAGAGGGAATCAGCCACCCCCGGGGTTCTTGGAGCCAGTCCTAGCTCTATGTAACTTCTGGAAAATCCCTCTGCAAGCTCTGCTTCCCCACTCCTGGTTAGGCAGTGTGTGAAGGAAGGACTCTGGCGGGTCAGAGGAGGGGTGCGTGTGGTGCCAGGGAGAGCAGGGCAGGAGGACCCCCTTCCCTCTCTTGGCTCAGGCCAGATGGTGGAGCACGGGCAGCCACTTCCTCAGCCCCGCAGCTCCTCAAGAGGGAGCCGGCTGAAAAGGAGATGGGCCCTCCTCATCTGAAGGCTCTGTGTATTCCAAGGCCCACCCCAGCCCCGGGGTCTTGGGAGCCCTCTCAGTGACTCAGGTACCAACCTAGTCCCAACCCCAGAGGCCACTCTCCCCGCAGACACTGGCCATGGCACGATCCGGATTAATTTCCCGAGCTATGCCTTCCCCGCTGACCGGCCTCTTCCTAAATTTGACCAATCCTCCATCAGCCCTCCGGGGGCCTTGGCAGCTGCACCCCTTTCTGCGTGACCGAGCTAGCGGGTCGCATTCCCCATTCATTCATTCATTCCCTAATTCATTCATTCTACGAACATGCAGAGGCCATGCACGTTGGTGCTGTTTGTCCTCAAGTTCTCAGGCCAGGAGGAGAGACCCCAGGTGGACAGTGATGATGACCCGTGTGATTGCAAGACCCTGGAGACGCTTTCTCAAGAGCTGGGGGTCCCAGAGCAGGAGGCAGGGGCCACCTCACACCAGGAGCTGAAGGATGGAGGAGAAGAGCCTGCAGGGCTAAAAGGCAGGGAAACCCTGCCAGGCAAGCAGGGGGAACGGCGTGTGCCCAGGCAGAGGGGCAGGGGAGGAGGAATGGCATGGCTGGGCCGTGGCACCGGGGCTGGGAAGGGGCAGGAGCTGAGGTCTCTGGGCTCAGTGACTTGGTTCGAAGAAGAGGTAGCTCTTGTGGGGCCCCCGCATGGCCGTCTGGGAATGGTCAGCCTGGACGCTGGACATGTACGTGTGGGGGCCCCCAGGAGCACCCGGGCCCCACCGTGCTCCCCAGGCTCACTCTGGCCACACGCTTCACACTGCGTCCCCTGGGGAGGACACAGAGGCCACGGTCACCTCTCCCCAGCAGCTCCCAGGCCAGGCTCAGGCTGCTGAGGACAAGACAGCAGAGGTGGGGCCACCTCTCTCTCTTTCCCCTGGGCTGAGCCCAGGAGCCTCGACAGAATTCCACTTCAAGCTGAGCCAGCACCACAGGGGCTGAGGCTGAGGATGGTGCAGGCATGGCCACCTTCTTAACAAGCCTCTTCCCCTCCCCGTATTAGCACCCAGGCTGCTTGTCCCTAAAGAGAGAGGCAGTCCCTAGCAGCCCACGCAGGTCGTCCGAGCCCCTCTGGGTGGAACGAGGGCTCTCACAGTCACCAAGCAGGAAAGGGGGCTCTGTGAGCCATGGGAACCGGCTCCTTGGTGACCGTCTGGCTGGGTGGGTGGGGCCAGGGCCAGGCAGAGGGGCCCTTGTCTGAGCCCCCAGGGACTTCTCGCTTAACGAGCAGAAAGACCCCAGTCTCCACTGTGAGCTCAGCTTTCTCCCACAGCGCCCATGCCTGGGCCAAAGTGTGTGGCTGTTTGCATTTTTGAGCTACGGGGTGGGGGATTCTCGGGCTGAGTCAGTCAAGCCGGGAGTGTGAGGAGCAGCGGGGGCCGGCAGGAACGTGGACGCGAGATTGGGGAGCAGTGGGGCTGCCTGTGCGGGGATGCAGCTCCCACCAAGCACACGGGTCGAGAGCTGACCACAGGCAGAGCAGCGCCTTCTGGCAGCGCTGCGGGTGTGGATGAGGGAAGCCAGGCCCCGGACCCATACCCGGACGGCCGCTCCTCAGCCTGTCCCCTCCCTCCTGTGGGCTCTCAAAGTGCGGCTTGATTTCTCCATCGCGACCCTGAGGCGTGGAGGTGGGGACGGGACTGTGGGCGCCGGCAAACGTGAGCTCCCGAGCGGGGCGGGAAAGGAGCCCTGCGAATGCCTCCCCCAGCCCCGGCGCTCCACGTGCAGGCCCATGACTGGGAGCGTTTTCAACCTAAAACGGCACTGCTCCGGGATTATTCCGCCCCTGGCGCCGCCCCCGCCGCCTCCTCCGGATCCTTCCCGGCTTCTCCCCCACCCTTCGCCCCCGGGGCCCCTCCCTGCTGAGCGGGGGTTGCCGGGATTTGGGATTGCGGGGCTGCCCCGACCCCGCTGCTGTCCGCGGTGGAGCCGGCCCGGGCCTGGTCCTGAGCGCGCGGCTGGGGCGGCCGCTGTCCATGGTGCTGGCGCGGGTGGCGCCCCGGCCGGCGGGATCTGCGGAGGCCCAGGCGTCCCTGGCGGTGAAGGCGGCGCTTCCGGGTGTGGGGAGCGAGGGTCCCCGCTCTAGGGGCACGGAGGATATTTAGACTGGGGCGGCCGTGGGCCTGGTGCTGCCCCCTCGGGCGCCGGCATCCTGCGATATCCCCTCTCCCCGGCTCTGGGAGGGAACCGAGGCAGCCCCGCGCCAGGCCGCCCCGGACACCTGGGGCAAATTCACTCCTCAGAGCCTCGTGTTCCTTACCCGAACCCTGAGGTAGCGACCCCTCCACCCCTAAGGGCGGCCGTGAGGTCGGAACATGTGCCGACCCCAGCCGGCCCTTGCAAACGTTGTGATGTCAGCCTCCGGGAGGCCGCGCCTTCTGATCATGGGCACATGATGGGGGTCACCGGCTGTGGGTGCCTCCTCTGTGGAGGGCCCGGCCCCACCTTCCAGGACGCGAATGACACCTTGGGGAGGGGGAAATGGTACAGAGGGTGGAGCTGGGGCTCCTGCCATTAGGGCAGGAAGGACTTTAAACCCAAAGCTGGGTTCTCGGCCATGAGGGCCACGTGTTCTGGCGAGACCCCTGGTCCCGCCCGGTCTACACCCCTTCCCCAGATGTGGACCGGTAGCAAGACTGGCCCTGTCTGGGGCTTGGAAGCCAATGTGGGGGCCTGGTGCTAGGAAGAGCAGGGCAGGACCTCCCACTGCCTCCCTGCCTCCCCTCCGCCCTGACCAGATTATGGAGAATGGGCTGCGGGCCTTGGGGTTGCAGTGCCGTCCGAGACCCCGCCACTCTCTGTGGTGGAGCTGGCCAGGCCCTGTAGCCCCAGAAGGGACACTCAGCCAAAAAGATTTGAGCCGTCCTCTTCCTGAGACTCTGCATATTCCAGGGCCCACCCCAAGCCTTGGAACCTTTGTGGGAGACTCTCAGACACCCACTTGGTGGTTCCAAGGGACCTCCCAGTGAGGTCATGGCAGGAGGGGGCAGGGTGGGCTGGGAGTGGCTTTGGCCCCTCCTCTGAGATTTTGGGGCAGGAAGGCAGGACCTACATGAGGCTTCAGGCTTAGTCCTGGAGTCACCTAAGACTGGGGAAGATGCATCTTGCTTTGCCCTGGAGTGGGGCCATGGGGCTCAGACGTCACTCTCCCAGCCCTTGCTATGAGCCACGCACTGAGCTCATTCACTTTGCGATGCCCCAAGGAAGCAGGTACCGTCACCTCCCCAGGCTTCAAGGTGAGGAAATTGAGGCTCAGAGAAGGGAAGTGGCTTGTCAAGACCACAGAGCCAGGGTGGGGCCCATTTCAAGGGCAGGGCGTGTGACCCCAGGGGCTCTACCTCCTCCCCGGATGTCGGGGTGGGGGTGGCAGGAGATCCGGACTGCGGAGCAGATGGAGGCACAGTGAGGGTCCCACCTCTCCTTTCCGTGGCTGTGCCCAGTGCCCCCTGCCACCCACTCACAGACTGGAGGCCTGAGGAGGGTGCCCGGAACTGGTCCTACCCCACCCTGTGCGTGGATGTCGCTGGCCTGAAGATAACTTCCACATGGCCTTCCTCAGCCAGCTCTGCCCAAACTTTGGCTTCAGCACTTATCTGGCCATGACCTCGGGCAGGCAGTTTGCCCAGCCTTGGCCTCAGTTTCCTCATCTGTGCAATGGGTACAGTTATCACGGCATCATTCTCATTGGGCAGAAGATTAAAGCGACAGCTTGTGTCCAGGGCTAACCATACTCGCACCACGGCAAACCCTAGGAAGATGCCTGCCCTTTCTTTGCCTGGGTTTGCTTTTTCTTTTCTTTTTTTTTTTTTTTTTTGAGACAAAGTCTCACTCTGTTGCCCAGGCTGGAGTGCAGTGGTGTGATCTCGGCTCGCTGCAACCTCCACCTCCTGGATTCAAGTGATTCTCCTGCCTCAGCCTCCCAAGTAGCTGGGATTACAGGAGCCTGCCACCAAGCCTGGCTAATTTTTGTATTTTTAGTAGAGATGGGGTTTCACCGTGTTAGGCAGGCTGGTCTCAAACCCCTGACCTTGTAGTCCACCCGCCTCGGCCTCCCAAAGTGCTAGGATTACAGGCATCAGCCACGGCACCCAGCCCCTTGGGTAGATTCTGAGCCAGGGAAGCTCCTGTGCATGTGGAGGGTAGCTACAGAGCCAGCACCAGAGCCCCTCCTGAGAGCTGCGCAGTCACCCTGCAGGGGAGGGGCCAGAGGCCACCCCAGACCCTTCCCTTCAGTTCCCCTGGCCTGCCCAGAGGGGTGGGGCCTGGTGGGTACCTACAGTGGATGGCACAGCAGGAGAGGTGAAGACAGCAGTCCTGGCCTCACCAGGTCCACCTCCATTTTCTTCTCTGTAAAATGGGCATCATGGTACCTAAGTGCCAAAAAGTGTCGGTGTTTCTTGGCCTCACTGGGCAGACAAAAAGGTGTCCGGTCAGGCACGGTGGCTCATGCCCGTAATCCCAGGACTTTGGGAGGCTGAGGCGGGTGGATCACTTAGGTCAGGAGTTTGAGACCAGCCTGACCAACATGGAGAAACCCCGTCTCTACTAAAAATACAAAATTAGCCAGGTATTCCCAGCTACACGGGAGGCTGAGACAGGAGAATCACTTGAACCCGGGAGGCAGAGGTTGCAGGGAGTCGAGATCGTGTCTCTGCACTCCAGGCAACAAGAGTGAAACTGTGTTTCTTTTTGTTTTTGAGATGGAGTCTCGCTCTGTCGCCCAAGCTGGAGTGCAGTGGCGCCATCTCGGCTCACTGCAAGCTCCGCCTCCCAGGTTCACGCCATTCTCCTGCCGCAGCCTCCCGAGTAGCTGGGACTACAGGCGCCCGTCACCATGGCCAGCTAGTTTTTTGTATTTTTAGTAGAGACGGTGTTTCACCATGTTAGCCAGGATGGTCTCGATCTCCTGACCTCATGATCTGCCCACCTTGGCCTCCCAAAGTGCTGGAATTACAGGCGTGAGCCACTGTGCCCGGCCGAAACTGTTTCAAAAAGAAAAAGAGGGTGTCCATGGGCAATGCAGGTTGAGCTCAGTGCATACCGTAGGTGCCCAGTGAGTGCCACGAGTGGCCATGGTCAGCTTCCTGTTGCTGCACACAGTCCAGGAGGGAGAGGCAGGCACTCCCATCCTCTCTGTCTGGTGGTTCCGGGAGCACCATAGGGACGCCCAAGGAGGGAAGGAGCCCCTCTGCGCCCGCCCCCAACCCCAGCCTTCCAGACTCAGCAACAGACTCACTCCCCCTCCCGGCCCTCATCCACAGAGCGTGCCAGGAAGATGTCGAGCCCGGGCATCGACGGCGACCCCAAGCCTCCATGCTTGCCTCGAAACGGTCTGGTGAAGCTGCCAGGCCAGCCCAACGGCCTGGGTGCGGCCAGCATCACCAAGGGCACACCAGCCACCAAGAACCGCCCCTGCCAGCCACCACCCCCACCCACCCTCCCACCACCCAGCCTGGCTGCTCCACTGCCCCGGGCTGCCCTGGCCGGGGGCCCGTGCCCCCCGGCAGGTGGACCGGCCTCAGCCTTGGCACCCGGGCCCCCAGCGGAGCGGCCGCCGCTGGCCACGGACGAGAAGATCCTCAATGGGCTCTTCTGGTACTTCTCGGCCTGCGAGAAGTGTGTGCTGGCCCAGGTGTGCAAGGCCTGGCGGCGCGTGCTCTACCAGCCCAAGTTCTGGGCAGGCCTCACGCCGGTGCTGCACGCCAAGGAGCTCTACAACGTGCTGCCTGGTGGCGAGAAGGAGTTCGTGAACCTGCAGGGTTTTGCCGCGAGAGGCTTCGAGGGCTTCTGCCTGGTTGGCGTCTCCGACCTGGACATCTGTGAGTTCATTGACAACTATGCCCTCTCTAAGAAGGGTGTCAAAGCCATGAGCCTCAAGCGCTCCACCATCACGGACGCAGGCCTCGAGGTGTGCACCAGGCTCGGTGGGGGGACAGGGTTGGGGGGCAGGGCTGGGCAGCAGCTACCCTGTGGAGGCCGGAGAGGATGGTGGCTTTGGGGTGGGGGGGTGTGCGCCCAGGCTGGGTGGTGGGGGGCACAGGGCAGGGCTGGGGGGTAGGGGCGGGCAGCAGCAACCCTGTGGGGGCTGGAGAGGATGGTGGCTTTGGGGTGGGGGAAAGGACTGACTACGGGGGACTTCTTGCAAAGCGAAAATGTGGGTCCCTTTTTCAAAGACAATCAAGATTTTCAAGATGGCAGCAGCAGGGCAGTGGATTAAATGCAGGGCCCAGGCCCGGTGGCTCAAGCCTGTCATCCCAGCACTATGGGAGGCGGAGGCAGGCTGCTCACTTGAGGTTAGGAGTTCATGACCAGCCTGGTCATCATGGTGAAACTCTGTTCCTATTAAAAATGCAAAAATTAGCCAGGCCTGGTGGTAGGCACCTGTAGTCCCAGCTACTTGGGAGGACACTGAGGCAGGAGAATTGCTTGAACCCAGGAGGCCAGGGGTGCAGTGAGCTGAGATCATGCCACTGCACTCCAGCCTGGGACCTGGGCAACAGAGTAAGACTCTTTCTCAAAATGAATGAATGAATGAATGAATGAATGAATAAATACAAATGCAGGGTAGGGAGGATGCTAGGGGAAGCTGAGGGGCAGCTGGGAAAGGATCCCTAGGAGTAGAGGTCAGAGGAGCCGCCTGGCAGCAGGGCCTGGAATCTAATTGTAACACTGGTGCCAACGCCCCCGGCATCTGCCCTGGCCAGGCCCTGGGCTCTCGTCCCGATGCCCCGCCTCCTCACACACTGCCAAATGTTTTCAGGGTTCAGCTCCCTGCATGTTTACACCCTACTGCTTCCTCCCTGCGGGCTCCACCCCTTCTCCTGCAATCCTGACCCGGCGCCCGCCCGCCTGCAGGTTATGCTTGAACAGATGCAGGGCGTGGTGCGTCTGGAGCTGTCGGGCTGCAACGACTTCACCGAGGCCGGGCTGTGGTCCAGCCTGAGCGCGCGCATCACCTCGCTGAGCGTGAGTGACTGCATCAACGTGGCCGACGACGCCATCGCAGCCATCTCGCAGCTGCTGCCCAACCTGGCGGAGCTGAGTCTGCAGGCCTACCACGTGACGGACACGGCGCTGGCCTACTTCACGGCGCGCCAGGGCCACAGCACGCACACGCTGCGCCTGCTCTCCTGCTGGGAGATCACCAACCACGGCGTGGTCAACGTGGTGCACAGCCTGCCCAACCTCACCGCGCTCAGCCTCTCGGGCTGCTCCAAGGTCACCGACGACGGCGTGGAGCTCGTAGCCGAGAACCTGCGCAAGCTGCGCAGCCTTGACCTCTCGTGGTGCCCACGCATCACCGACATGGCGCTGGAGTACGTGGCCTGCGACCTGCACCGCCTGGAGGAGCTCGTGCTCGACAGGTGCGCGCCCCCGGGCTGCGCCGGGCGGGGTAGCACAGGGCGGGGCGGGGCCGGGGCGGGGCTGCACGGTGCGGTGCGGTGCGGAGCGGGGCCGGGGCTGTGGCGCGGTGGGCAGAGCCCTCGGAGGCAGAGCGCCTGGGGAGTGGGCAGAACCGCAGCACGGGTTGGCTGGACCCCTGTCCTTCCCGGTGGGTGGGAGCGAGGAGGGGCCAGCGGCTGCTCCGGGTGGGGCAGGAAGGGATTCACGCCAGGGGCACTCCCAGGAAGACGAGGGAGGGCCGGGGCCAGGTGATTTGAAGGTGGGGGTCCCCTCTGGTGCAACCACAGGTGTGTACGCATCACCGACACTGGCCTCAGCTATCTGTCCACCATGTCGTCCCTCCGCAGCCTCTACCTGCGATGGTGCTGCCAGGTACCGGCTCTCATGCCCCGGGATTGGGGAATCGGCGGGGAGGTGGGGGCGCGGGGAGAGCTCCCGGCCCCACTCAGATCCTGGGACAGTCTGGGGCCCCTCCCTATCCAGCAGCCGACCTAAGCGGAACCCAGGGGTCCCGGCGGCCCCCACCAGCACTTCCCAGCCGCCTCCCGGCTCCGGGGGGCACTGAGGAACCCTGGGCTTGAACCCGCCTAGCCCTCCATGGACCCCAGGGTGCCCTCCGCCTCGGTGCGAGCGGAAATCGTTAAGTCGCTCCTCCACTCCCGACAGGTGCAAGACTTCGGGCTGAAGCACCTCCTGGCCCTGGGGAGTCTGCGCCTCCTGTCTCTGGCAGGTGAGACCCCCGTTTCTGCTCTGACGCTGGCAGTGACCACCCACCCCCACTTAGTCCACCCGCCCAACCTGCCCGGTCCTTGTGCAAACTCACACCCGGCGCGGACACACAGTCCCGGGTCCGAGGCGGAGGAGGAGGGAGACGCGGCCCCGCCGTCCCCGCCCGAGCCCTGGGCCGCACGCACTGAGCCGCCCTCTGACCCCGCCGCAGGCTGCCCGCTGCTCACCACCACCGGGCTGTCGGGCCTGGTGCAGCTGCAGGAGCTGGAGGAGCTGGAGCTGACCAACTGCCCCGGGGCCACCCCCGAGCTCTTCAAGTACTTCTCGCAGCACCTGCCCCGCTGCCTCGTCATTGAGTAGCGCGGGGCCCCCGCCCCGGTCGCGGGAACCCGGCCATGACCTGGGCGGGGGCGCGGGGCGCCGCCGAGCCCCCTCTTCCCGCCTTGCGCCCGGGGGAGCCCCCGCGCCCCCGGCCCAGCGCGGGAGGCGGGGCGAGCCGAGGGAAAGCCCCGCCCCGACCTTCGGCCCCTCCGCCCTCCCCGCCCCGCCCCGGGCGGGGGGGGGCGGCGGGTGGGCCCGCCCCACGCACGCACGCACACTCGGGGACTTTGTGCATGCCCCTCGTGCCCGCACTGCACGCCGCCCTCCGCCACGCCACAGCCACAGCCGCCGCCATCACTCGCTCGCCCTCCCGCTTGGGGGGCGGGGCTCGGTCCTTGGGGGGGCGCTTTGAGCTCTCCAGACTGTGCCCTTACCGCCTTCCCCGCCACACCCGCTCTGTCTTCCCACTGTCCCCCCACCCCGGGCAGGGCCCAGTGGCATTGAGGGGGCTGGGTCCCCCAGGACACGGGCCCAGAAGAGCCCCACGGGCTTCCTGCATCTTCCACCGCACCATGCCTGGAGCCCTCCGAGGGGTGTCAGGGGAAACAGGCCACCGCCAAAGCCATGGCCCGCCGCCCAGAGCCCAAGCCCCACCCCCACCTCCTCACCCATCCAGCCTGACCCACGCGGCCTCTCCTCCTCCTCGCCGCTGTGTGGGGCAGTCCCCTGTCCGCCCCGAAACCCGGCCTTGGTCCCTGGCCAGGCTGAGACAGAGTTGGGCAGGGAGAGGGCAAAAGGGCTGGCGATCACTTGGAGTCATTAACATGATCCCAGCTGACTCCGGTCGGCCTCAACCCAGGGGTGGCGCAGGCACTTCGCAAGCCCCGGAGCTGTAGCCACCCTCAGGCCTGGAAAGAGGCCTGGGCCGACCTCACCTCAGCCCTTGCACCCAGCCGGGCTCAGTTCAGGCCTGGGCACCGAGCTTCACCCTGGGCGGGTCTCCTCAGGTGGAATCTGCAGAGTGGACCCAGCCAAGGGTCAGGGTCAGCACTGGGTCAGCGACTCCAATCTTCCAGTGGCCAGCACACCCTGGACACCCCAAGGAGGGAGGGCTCCTTTCTAGCTCCCCCACCACTTCACCCCTCCCCAGCTTCCCAAACCTCTGCCTGCCCAAATGGGCTCTGACCGTGCTCTGTCGGTCCGAGACATTTGGAAGTCCTGGAGGATGCTGGCAAATCTCAGCCGTCGCTGAGGAGGGGGCTGGGACCCCTTCCCATCCCAACCTTGAGCCCCAGGAGATACCACACCCACACCCAATCTTGGGACACTCCCTATCTGGTTGGAAGAGAGTAACCAGTTTCCAGAGAGCCAGAGAGTGAGAGAGAGAAAGAGAGTGAGAGAGAGAGAGAGAAAGAGAGAGAGATGCTGTTGAATCAGAAACAGATCAACAGCCCAAAGATTTTCCTGTCCCTGGAGTGCCAGCCCCAGGAAGCTCCAGGGCTGAGTGGTCAGGAGCCAGTTTCTCCAGCCCCTCCTCCCCACAACCCCTAGTGGGGAGGGGCAGCTGTCCATTTGCCCAAAGTATTAATGCAACTGAAGCTGTGATATTTCCAACGACTGTAGGAGGAAAAATTAAGGGGAGAGAGGAAAACAAAACCAACCAACCCCTAAAGTCATTTTCTTATTGTACATAACAACCTCATTCTCCTGTATATGCGGAAGATATAACCTTATATTTGGTAAGTGTTTCTTGTGCTATTTTATCACGTGACCTGTTTATAAAAATATATATTAAAAAAGTTGTAAAAACATGTGTCTGAGTTGTTTTTAGGTCCCCAGACAACGGTGTAGGCGGGCATATCTGCCCTACACGTCCCAGGTCTCGGGATTCTCCTGTACCTCTTATCAGATTTATTCTTTCTTGCAACAAAGGGGTAGAGGCTGGATGCCGACATGGTAGAATGGAAACAGTAGTGACTACATGGAAGGCAGAGGACCTCCCATTCCTTAAAGGGAGAGACAACACTAAAGTCACTACACATAATATTCCAACGTATCTAGACTCTAGCGTGCCCTTCCAGAGAGGCAGAAATGGGCCCTGTTCTATGCACAGTAACAGGCAGGGACAAGGATGTTGCCAAAGATTACACAATGCACCAACAGCAGACAACAGCTCACACCCAGGGGAGAAAGAGAGGTCGAAAAAGGCAACTGAGGCTGGGCACGGTGGCTCGCGCCTGTAATCCTAGCATTTAGAGAGGCCGAAGAGGGTGGATCACCTGAGGTCGGGAGTTCGAGACCAGCCTGACCAACATGGAAAAACCCCATCTCTACTAAAAATACAAAATTAGCCCAGCATGGTGGCCCATGCCTGTAATCTCAGCTACTCGGGAAGCTGAGGCAGGAGAATCGCTTGAACCCGGGAGGCGGAGGTTGCAGTGAGCCAAGATTGCACCATTGCCCTCCAGCCTGGGCAACAAGAGTGAAACTCCGTCTCAAAAAGTTTTAAAAAAAGGACGAGGGCAACTGGTTGAACAGGTGTGTCAGGCACTGGGCATTCAGTGGGGACTGAGCCAGAATGTGACTCCTGCCTTAGTGGAATTCACACTCGTATGTGACCGACAACAACCAGTAAACAAACGAATGGGTGGTGACAAGTGCCGTGGAGGCCACAGTGATGGAGAAGCCCATTAGGGCAGTGGTCAGGGAGGTCCTCTCTGTGGAGGAGGCATCGCACATACAATGTCCCTGAGGCAGGAAAGGGCTTGGTAGGCTGGGAATGGGGGTGGAGGCTGCCGTGGAGGGAATGGGGCTGGAGGTGGGCAGAGGAAGGCAGAGGCCAGGGGGCTGCTGTGGCTGGAGATACGCAGGGGAAGACAGAGGCCAGGAGTTGGGGTTCATTCACAGCGCAGTGGGAGCTGCCAGAGGCCTCAGGCAGAAGACCTGGTGCCTGAATTCTGTGCGGGTTTCAGATCAGAGGGGAACGACAGACCCAGGAAAGCTGTTGGGAGGCTGCTCCCGAGGTCCAGGAGTGAGGAAGGAGGGGAAGACTGGGGGCACTCGGAACTTGTCTAGGGATGACCAGAAGTCATGATGGACCTAGGGATTAAAATAGGTGATGGCATTAAAATAGTGAAATTGAGACTTAAAAAACACAGGCCAGGCGCAGTGGCTCACACCTGCAATCCCAGCACTTTGGGAGGCTGACGCCAGAGGATTGCTTGAGTTCAAGAGTTTTAAGACCAGCCTGGCCAACATGGTGAAACCCCATGTCTACTAAAAATACAAAATTAGCCGGGCGTGGTGGCGGGCGCCTGTAGTGCCAGCTACTTGGGAGGCTGAGGCGGGAGAATCGCTTGAACCTGGGAGGTGGAGGTTGCAGTGAGCCGAGGTCGCGCCACTGTACTCCAGCCTGGGTGACAGAGCGAGACTCCGTTTAAATAAATAAATAAATAAACCACACAAGCACAGCACCGAAGCGCAATGGCAACGCCCAGGGCGGCCCGCAGACCCCAATCCCGGGCCTCTCCTGGCCTCTGCCAACGGAGCTCCCTGACCCGGAACTTTCGTGGTGTCGGGCGAGAGTGTGTGCCGCCTTCCTGAGACGGGCGGGTAAGAAAAGGACCACTTCCGGCGAGGGGCGGGAAAGACAGCGGCTTCCGGCGCGGCGGTTCCGGAGAGCCCTGCGCTTTTAGTGAAAGATTGGGGTTCGCGCGGGGGAAAAGGGCTGCCCCGGGCCCTCCGGTTCTCGTCCCGCAGCGTCCGCTCCCCCGCGACACTGTGCCTGGGAACCTCTGCGCCGCTCCCAGGAACCCTGTACTCCGGGGTCGCCGGCTTCTCTCCTGCCTCCGGTCCCGCCAGACACCTCGAGCTCCTTGAGTAGCTCGGTCCTTGAGGTCCCTCTGGGCCCTTCCCGCGTCTATCGCCTGAGTCCCCGGGCCCCTCTAGCCCTCTGTTCCCTCCCCTCTTTTGTTCCTCCCTAGAGCCCCGCCGCCCTCAGGGCTGACAGTGTGGACAGCGGGAGTCTCCTCGCTCCCCTGCTGGGATTGACTGACCAAGCGTTTAGTGACTGCCCAGATCTGGCTGATGGGGGGACCGAGAGGTGGCCTGGGCCGGGAATGTCCAGCTAGGGTCTTCCGTGGACGTCAGACATGAAACTGACAGGCCTAAGGGAAGCTAGGGAGTCCCCTCACTGTTCAGCCAGAGTGATGGGCTGGACTGACGGACTCCAGTGAATTTGAGCTTGCCTGTCAGGCTGATTGGTTGATGGACAGCCCTGGACTGGCTCACTAAGACTGACCAGCCTGGGCCCAGGCAGTTCTGGGGTCCCAACCTGGGTGGAAGGTCTGAACTGATGACCCACCCAGGCTGACCAGGCCAGCCCACCTCACTGACCTCCTGACCCCTGACCTCATCACCTGTGCAGCCATGGAGAAGATGTCCCGTGTGACCACAGCCCTGGGTGGCAGCGCGCTGACAGGCCGCACCATGCACTGCCACCTGGATGCTCCCGCCAATGCCATCAGTGTGTGCCGCGACGCAGCCCAGGTGGTCGTGGCAGGCCGTAGCATCTTCAAGATCTATGCCATCGAGGAGGAACAGTTCGTGGAGAAGCTGAACCTGCGTGTGGGGCGCAAGCCTTCGCTGAACTTGAGCTGTGCTGACGTGGTCTGGCACCAGATGGATGAGAACCTGCTGGCCACAGCAGCCACCAATGGCGTGGTGGTCACGTGGAACCTGGGCCGGCCGTCCCGCAACAAGCAGGACCAGCTGTTCACAGAACACAAGCGCACGGTAAACAAAGTCTGCTTCCACCCCACGGAAGCCCACGTGCTGCTCAGTGGCTCCCAGGATGGCTTCATGAAGTGCTTTGACCTCCGCAGAAAGGACTCTGTCAGCACCTTCTCTGGTGAGGCCACAGAGGCAGGTCAGGGCAGGTGGGCGTCTCTGCCAGTGCCCAGCGTGTCCATGCAGGCGGAAAAGGGCTCCGTGCATCAGAGGCCCTCAGGATCACTCCCAGAGGGCTTCCTCAGGGGGAAAGGGAATCGGCAGGGGAGGGATGGAGCAAATTGGGCTGGACGGCATGTGAGCCAGGGCAGTGAAGTGGGAAGAGGCAAGAGATGAGACCAGTAGAAATTGAGGCTAGGTGTCGGGTGAGGGAGGGCAGAGCCCCAGCGGTCTCCCAGCCACCCCGGGTGGTGAACAGAGAGCCACTGACCCCCTTCCCTCACATCGGAACTGCAGAGGCTGCCTCATAGCAGGAGCTCTGCCAGGACTTCCAGGTTTCCTGGTCCAGGGAGGCAGAGGAGGTGGGTTTGCTGTCCAGTGCCCTGGGGCCCTTTTGCTAACAGGCCCAGCTCCCTGATGGCTGCCCTGAGTCAGCTCTCCCTTGTTCACCTGGAGGAGACTAGGTATGAAGCACAAGGCGGAGCCCTCAGGGGCCTCAGATAATTTACGGGCCACTTAAGACAGATCCTGGCCGGGCGCGGTGGCTCACGCCTGTAATCCCAGCACTTTGGGAGGCCGAGGCAGGCGGATCAGGAGGTCAGGAGATTGAGACCATCCTGGCTAACACGGTGAAACCCCGTCTGTACTAAAAATGCTGGGCGCAGTGGCACACGCCTGTAATCCTAGCTACTTGGGAGGTTGAGGCAGGAGAATTGCTTGAACCTGGGAGGCAGAGGTTGCAGTGAGCCCAGATCGCGCCACTTGCACTCCAGCCTGGGTGACAGAGGGAGACTCTGTCTAAAAAAAAAGACAAATCCTGAGCTGCTTCCCCTGGAGGGCCCTGGAGGAAGGTTGGGCACCGCCCTTGAAGCCTCTTGGTGTGGTGGTCCCCTAGGGTGGACCTGGGCCCTGACTCATCCAGTCCTTTGGGGCTGACCAGGCAGTTCCATCTCCAGGTGAAGGGACTGGGCCAAGGCTGGGGCACCCTCCTCAGCACCTCCTTGGGCCTCCCACAGGACCGTGGGAGTGGGCGATGGCTGGGTGGGTTCCTGTTCTCTCAGTGCTCAGCTGCTGCATCCTGAGGCTGCACCACAGCTTTGCTCATGGACCGATGGAGGATGCAGAATCTAGGGCAAATGAGGCCCGGGAGTATGTGTGAAAAATCACGTGGCGTCCTGCTCCTGGGCCCAGGCTCTTGTGGCGACTCTGTGTGGCTGCTTCCTTGGGCAGATCCTGGGAATGTCCACTCTACCCTCTGGGCCTCTGTTCTGGGCCACAGGCAGGTGTGTGACACCATGCCACAGCTGTTCTGAGGGTGCACCTCGTGAGCCAGCCCCGTCACTTCCCCTGTATCGACCTCCTGCCTGCAGGCCAGTCCGAGAGCGTGCGGGACGTGCAGTTCAGTATCCGGGACTACTTCACCTTCGCCTCCACCTTTGAGAACGGCAATGTGCAGCTCTGGGACATCCGGCGTCCCGACCGGTGCGAGAGGATGTTCACAGCCCACAATGGACCCGTCTTCTGCTGCGACTGGCACCCCGAGGACAGGTGTGGCATGGGGATGCAGGTGGCAGTGGGTTGACAGTAAGCTCTCACTGCCTCAGACCCGTGAGACAGTCCGGAGCAGCAGAGCTGGGGGGGTCCCCTCTCTGCAGGAAAGGCCACTGAGGCTTTGGGTGGGCCTTCTTCCCACAGGGGCTGGTTGGCCACGGGAGGGCGTGACAAGATGGTGAAGGTCTGGGATGTGACCACACACCGTGCCAAGGAGATGCACTGTGTGCAGACCATCGCCTCGGTGGCCCGCGTGAAGTGGCGGCCAGAGTGCCGCCACCACCTGGCCACGTGCTCCATGATGGTGGACCACAACATCTACGTCTGGGACGTGCGCCGGCCCTTCGTGCCAGCTGCCATGTTTGAGGAGCACCGAGACGTCACCACAGGAATCGCCTGGCGCCACCCCCACGACCCGTCCTTCCTGCTGTCTGGCTCCAAGGACAGCTCGCTGTGCCAGCACCTGTTCCGTGACGCCAGCCAGCCCGTCGAGCGCGCCAACCCCGAGGGCCTCTGCTACGGCCTCTTCGGGGACCTGGCCTTCGCCGCCAAGGAGAGCCTTGTGGCTACCGAGGCGGGGCGCAAGCCCTACACTGGCGACCGGCGCCACCCCATCTTCTTTAAGCGCAAGCTGGACCCTGCCGAGCCCTTCGCAGGCCTCGCCTCCAGTGCCCTCAGTGTCTTTGAGACGGAGCCAGGTGGCGGCAGCATGCGCTGGTTTGTGGACACAGCTGAGCGTTACGCGCTGGCTGGCCGGCCACTGGCCGAGCTCTGTGACCACAATGCAAAGGTGGCTCGAGAGCTTGGCCGCAACCAGGTAGGTAGGTGCTGAGCCTGGGGGGGCCGGGGCCACGACCTCAGGGCAGGGGCTGGTTCCTCCGTCAGCTGCGCCCACCCCACCTTAAGCTCCGCAATGGACTCCAGCCAGTGGCGCCAACAGCCCTTGCCTCGGTAGCTGAGGGTGTCAGGATCACACAGGGCCAGGGTTCCAGGGTGGGCCAGACCCGGGAGTGTCCTCTGCGGGGCGGGGGTCTCGGGAGTCGAGTTTTCTGTTCTTCCCCCTTGCTTCTGGAGCTCTCCAGGCACCAGCAGCGGTGGAGCCGTGAGCTGCTGCTCCCATGCCCATCTCTAGCTGCCCCGCAGGTCCCCACTGCCCAATTGTGTTTTCCTCTGTGCTGCTGTAGGGTGGGGACTGGGGTTTTTGTCTTTCCCATGAGCCTCAGCTTTCCTACCTGGGCTGGGCCTGGACGTTGGGTACCAGGGGCAGCTGAATGCTGAGGGCTTGTGACTGTCCAGGCAGAGGGGGACCTGCATGGGGTGCTGGGTGTCCAGGACGCCCACAAGTAACCAGTGCCCACCCCTAGGTTGCGCAAACGTGGACCATGCTGCGGATCATCTACTGCAGCCCTGGCCTGGTGCCCACTGCAAACCTCAACCACAGTGTGGGCAAGGGTGGTTCCTGCGGCCTGCCGCTCATGAACAGGTAGATGCCGGGGGCAGCTCTCCCCAGGGGCTGGGGCTGCTGGAGCCCACCCACCCATGGGCCCTTCCTGCCCCCAGTTTCAACCTGAAGGATATGGCCCCAGGGTTGGGCAGTGAGACGCGGCTGGAGCGCGGCAAAGGAGATGCACGGAGCGACACGGTTCTGCTTGACTCTTCGGCCACACTCATCACCAATGAGGGTAGGCTGGGGTGGGTAGGGGTGCTGATGGGAGAGGAGCGGGGGTGTCGCAGAGGACCCTGAATGCCTGCCCCATTGTCGGGCAGATAACGAGGAAACCGAGGGCAGCGACGTACCTGCCGACTACCTGCTGGGTGACGTGGAAGGTGAGGAGGACGAGCTGTACCTGCTGGATCCGGAACACGCGCACCGTGAGTGGAGGTCCGGGCAGGGTGGGGTTCAGAGGCGGATGGAGGACAGACTCAGAGCCTCTGCTGGTCCCTGCCTTCCAGCCGAGGACCCTGAGTGCGTGCTGCCGCAGGAGGCCTTTCCGCTGCGCCACGAGATCGTGGACACCCCTCCCGGGCCCGAGCACCTGCAGGACAAGGCCGACTCCCCGCACGTGAGCGGCAGCGAGGCGGATGTGGCCTCCCTGGCCCCCGTGGACTCCTCCTTCTCGCTCCTGTCCGTCTCACACGCGCTGTACGACAGCCGCCTGCCGCCCGACTTCTTTGGCGTGCTGGTGCGCGACATGCTGCACTTCTACGCTGAGCAGGGCGACGTGCAGATGGCTGTGTCTGTGCTCATCGTCCTGGGTGAACGGGTGCGCAAGGACATCGACGAGCAGACCCAGGTGTGTGGTGGGCGGGGCCTCCCCCCTCTGCAGCGCCGCCCCTGGCACCCAGATCCTGATTGCCGGGCGCTCTGTCCCCCAGGAGCACTGGTACACTTCCTACATCGACCTGCTGCAGCGCTTCCGCCTCTGGAACGTGTCCAACGAGGTCGTCAAGCTGAGCACCAGCCGCTCCGTTAGCTGCCTCAACCAGGCCTCCACCACCCTGCACGTCAACTGCAGCCACTGCAAGCGGCCCATGAGCAGCCGGGGCTGGGTCTGCGACAGGTGGGGCAGTGGGGTCGGGAGGTGGGGCAGGGGCCTGCAGGCAGCGCAGGAGCCCCCGCTGAGGCGCCCTCCCTCCTGCCCGCCCCCAGGTGCCACCGCTGCGCCAGCATGTGTGCCGTCTGCCACCACGTGGTCAAGGGCCTGTTCGTGTGGTGCCAGGGCTGCAGCCACGGCGGCCACCTGCAGCACATCATGAAGTGGCTGGAAGGCAGCTCCCACTGTCCCGCAGGCTGCGGCCACCTCTGCGAGTACTCCTGACGGGGCATCTGCTGGGCTTGCCTGGGGCCCGGGGACCTGACTGCCCGGCCGGCCGCGTGCAGAACCCCGCCTGGTCTTGTGCCTGAGACGGGCGGAGGCTGGAACTTGAGACCCCAATAAAGGAAGTAGAGTCGCTGTCAGCACTGCGTGTCATCCCATAGCGCGGCGGGCTCGCCGTATGTCCGCGGTGGAGCTGGCGGGCGGGAGGTTTTCGACGGGGTTGTCGCCATGGTAACCGGCGGCGCCTATAGTTGCTCTCCGGGCGGCCTTCCCAGTGCCTCCCGTAGAGGCCTGTTCCGGGGCGGGCCAAAGGAGGTCACTTCCGGGATCCGTCCCGGCTCCCGGCCGTTGCCACGACGACGAAGCTGCCGGCCAATGGCTGGCGGACGGGCCCAAGGTTCCCGGCGTGCAGCGCGGCTGCCTGAGGGCGGCAGGCTCATGGCGCCGGCGTCGCTTCTGCTCGCGCTCTGGGCGCTGGCGGCTGTGGCTCTACCCGGCTCCGGGGCGGAGGGCGACGGCGGGTGGTGAGCGGCCCGGGAGGGGCCGGGCGGTGGGGTCACGTGCGGCGGGCGGGGCGCGGGCTGACCCAGCTGTGCCCGCAGGCGCCTGGGCGGGCCGGGGGCCGTGGCGGAAGAGGAGCGCTGCACGGTGGAGCGTCGGAGCGACCTCACCTACGCGGAGTTCGTGCAGCAGTACGTGCGCCCTTGATCGCGGAGGTCGCGTCCTGTTCACCCGCCCGTCTGCCCGGACCGCCCGAGGCTGCCTTCCCCTGACCTCGTGCGCGCGCGTGGGGCTGAGGCGGCGAGGGTGGCGGTCGGGCCTGGCCGCGACTCTGCCCTTTTTTCCAGGTACGCCTTCGTCAGGCCCGTCATCCTGCAGGGACTCACGGACAACTCGGTGAGCGCGCGCCCGTCCGTCCCTGGCCACTCTCGCCCGTGCTGGGCACGGCCACTAAGCCCCCTCCCCGCCCCCGCAGAGGTTCCGGGCCCTGTGCTCCCGTGAAAGATTGCTGGCTTCGTTTGGGCACAGAGTGGTCCGGCTGAGCACCGCCAACACCTACTCCTACCACAAAGGTGAGCGGCCCCACCCCTGCGGCCCGCCCATTTGCCAACACCGGGGGCGGCTGCATCAGCCGGTCCTGACCCCTCTTTCCTGCAGTGGACTTGCCCTTCCAGGAGTATGTGGAGCAGCTGCTGCACCCCCAGGACCCCACCTCCCTGGGCAATGGTGAGTCAGCGCTAGGCGGCGGTAGGGGGTGAGGACGCTTCAAGTCTCCAGGTGTCAGGATCCCTGTCCCCACCGTCTTTGTTGGCAGACACTCTGTACTTCTTCGGGGACAACAACTTCACCGAGTGGGCCTCTCTCTTTCGGCACTACTCCCCGCCCCCATTTGGTCTGCTGGGAACCGCTCCAGCTTACAGCTTTGGAATCGCAGGTGGATGCTTCTTGGGACTGGGGAAGACTGAGGCTTCTGAGGGTGGGTACAAAATGGGTTGGTCACCAGGTGCTCATAACCCCACAGGAGCCGGCTCGGGGGTGCCTTTCCACTGGCATGGGCCCGGGTACTCAGAGGTGATCTACGGTCGTAAGGTCAGCACGGGGTCGGGGGTTGAGGCTTGGGGCTCACTGACCAAAACGGGCAAGGTTGACACTGCTGCTTGTGCCCCCAGCGCTGGTTCCTTTACCCACCTGAGAAGACGCCAGAGTTCCACCCCAACAAGACCACGCTGGCCTGGCTCCGGGACACATACCCAGCCCTGCCACCATCTGCACGGCCTCTGGAGTGTACCATCCGGGCTGGTGAGGTCAGTGGCTGGCAGGATAGGGCCAGGCCAGGCCAGAGGCCTGCAGCTAATCTCTGCTGCACCCCCTTCCTCCACCAGGTGCTGTACTTCCCCGACCGCTGGTGGCATGCTACGCTCAACCTTGACACCAGCGTCTTCATCTCCACCTTCCTCGGGTAGCCAAAACAGCTGGCAGGCCTGCCTGTCACACACCAGCACGTCCCACCTCGTGCTCACGGATTTTATTACACAGATAGTGGCGGCAGTGGCGTCAGCCCAGCCCACCCTCACCTGCTTTTCCAGCCCACAGAGGGGGACGATCACGGCCCAGCAAGACCTATGCTGAGAGGAGGAACAGTCCAGAGTCCCAACAGCAGAACTTGGGGGAAGGGGTCGGGGTGGCCAGGAACACAAACTATGTACAGGGGCCGGGGGCTTCTGCCCAGGGCTCCCCTGGACCAGGACGCCGGGCAGGGCAGGGAACCTCAGTAGTCCTCCACCCAGCCATTCTCAGAGATGAATGCGTCAATAACCTCCTTCATAGCCAGGTTGGGGATGAGCTGTTCCTGGGTCAGGGGGCTCCGGGTCACGGGGTCAAAATGACCCACACGCTGCAGTGACAAGAAGGGCAGAGGGCAGTCATTGGGCCCAGGATCACGCCGCTGGCCCTGCTCCCCCAGCCGCAGCCTCACCTGCAGGTGCTCCTCGATGTCCTTGCGGTCGTAGGTGATGCCACTGGGTGTGATGCACGGCTCCCGCATCAGCTCAAAGCTGATCTTACCACACAGGTAGTCGGGGATGTCTCGCTTCTGTGGCACGGGCACACGGTCAGAGGCTGGAAAGGGGCACTGCTCAAGCACCTGCCACCCACCGGCAGCAAGCGACAGACACTCACCTTCCTCTTCTCGTCCACCTGAGAGAAGAGCTCGTCCATGTCTGCCATGTACTTGTCCTGTGAAGAGTTAAGCGCTGCGCTTGGGGGAGACACCCCACCTCCCTCCTCCATGGGGCACAGACCCAACACAAGGCGGGGATGCTCCCACGCCACGTGCACACACACACAGACCCACGTGTGGGCGGGGGGCACCCTCACGTGCTTGGCCTCAATGCAGGCCTGCTGGGCCCGGACGTGGCTGTCGTCCTCATCACCCTCGTGGTTTCGCTGGCACTCTTCCAGCTCCCTGGGGGTTGACCAGGAGCCGGTCAGAGATGGACCTGGCCAGATGTCTGACACACCCCAACCTCAGGGCTAACATCCACATTTCTTCCCCACGTTTCCTGCTTGCGAGTAAAGCCTTCGATAAACACTCGTGTTGGGAATCGGTGATTCAGAATTATCCCAAGACAGGGCGGCCTGGGGTGAGGGTCGCACCTCTCACGCTCTGCGGCAATGAGCCTGGAGAGGTAGGAGTGCAGCTCGCTCTCCTGGTGGATGCGCCGCTCCTCGATGCTGTTCCAGCGCTTCTTCTTCGCGATTCGAAGAGCGCTGGGGATGTCGTCCCCGAAGTTCAGCCGCTGCTCCTTGGCCAGGCTGTAAGCTGGGGAACGGGGGCTTCAGGTCACGCTCTGGCCAGTCCACCCGCCTGGCCCCAGGGGCCCCACAACCGGGCAGCTTCTCAGCCAACCTCGCTGCAGATTGGCGATGGCCTCATCATAGCTTTCCATCTCCAGCTGGCACTGCCCCAGGAAGAAGTGCGCCTTCACAGACTGCCCGTCCAGCTCCAGGGCGCGCCGGCAGTCGGCCAGGGCCTGCTCGTGCTGCTGCATCTTCAGGTAGCACAGGGCCCGGTTGGTGTAATACACGGCCACCAGCGGGTTCCGGGTCTAGGGACCAAGGCCGGGCCAGCCGCATGAGGGCGCAGGCTCAGCATGCCCCCTTTGTCCCACGGCCCGTCCCAGCTTCTGCGCCCTGGCTAGAATCAAGAAACTAGGCTTCTCAGTTGTCAAAGCCCCTGGGTCCAAGGATCTGCAGACAGTGGAGTACTGGCTGAGCCTATCCGCTTGACTCCACTTGGTTTTGTAAAGTTTTCCAAATCTTTGGAGAGTTCGGGCTTTGGAACTGGGGTCCTCAAAGGGCGAGGGCCCCTGCCCTCCCCCCACCCGGCCGGCCTACATCCAGCATCCCACCCTCGTTCTCCGGCACCCGGCGCTGGGCTCCAGAACCACGGCTGGGCTTTGGGAACCCAGGACACGCCCCGCAGAGGAGCCAGACCCTCGGTGGGGCCGGCCGGGCGCGGGCCTGGCCCTCCCCGGCGCTGCCGCCGCCGCCCTCCCCGCACGGGCGCACTCACGATCGCGCGGCCGTAGCAGGCCGCCGCCTCCGGGTACTTTCGGCCCACGAACAGACGGTTGCCCTGCTCCTTGAGCTCCTGCGCACTCGGGCTCTTCTCGGGGCTTCCGCCGCCAGCGCCCAGCCGTGCGCCGCCCTCCTTCTCCTCCTTGCCCTTCATGGCGCCGCGCGGCACGGCCTGGGCTGCGCTCCCAAGCTCCGCGCCTCGCGGCCCAGCGCCTGCAGCCGGAGCCCCGCAGCCCGAGCCCGCGATCCGCTCGGGCCCGGCCCAGCTCCGCCGCCGGAACTTCCGGCCGGGGGCGGGACCAGCGGGGACGCACGCGTGGGGGCGAGTGTGGCCGCGCGTGCGCCCAACCAGCCTGGACGGGGACACTGGGCCCGCGACGTCGGGGGCTGGGAGGAACGCTCCAGTTCCCTGTCCCCGCGCTCTTAAGGGTCGGCGTTCGCGTAGGCCCTGGCCCGCCCTGCTGAGGTCTCTTCGGAACCGGCCTCAGCGGCGGCCGCCACACACATTCGACATTCCCAGTGAGATGCCTTACTTGGTTCGCTGAGGGCGTGCTCCCCCAACAGCCTGTCCCGACCACCTGGGGTTCCGCCCCCGTCCCAACGCGCAGAGACCCCTCCCCCGGCAGCCGGCCCCATCCAGAGGCCCCGCCCCCGGCAGCCGGCCCCGCCCCCAGCAGCTGGCCCCATCCGCAGAGGCCCCGCCCCCAGCAGCCAATCCCATGCAGAGGCCCCGCCCCCAGCGCCCGGCCCCAGCAGCCGGCCCCGCCCCCGCCCCTGCGCGTGAACATAGCGGCTTCCCACGCGCGGTGGGGTGTGAGGACCCCAGTCGCTGGGCTGCCATTCTGGAGCGCCACGAGAGGTGCTACGGGCGCGCGCGAGCCCCCGAGGGCGGCCGGAAGCCCTGGACTGTGGGTAGAGTGGAAGGGGATAAAGGGATCGGTGGGGCGAGCGTGTCATATGGTCCTGCCATAGTGGCCGGACTTCCCATCACCGCCCTTCCTCAGGTATCGGGAGGAGTTGCCAGCTGCCATCAAGGGCAGAGCGGAGAAGCATGTGACAGGGAGCTGGAGCCGCTGCTGGCCTGGAAGCTGACGGTGAAGGGCGGCCCGCTTCGAGGGCGGGGCCTCCGTAGGGCGGGTCTTCATTGGGGCGTGGCATCGGTGGGGCGGGGCCTCCCGGGTGGGTCCACCACCCCAGGCACACTGACCTGGCCTCCCAGAGAGGGGCGCTTCCGGCCACGTCTGCAGCAGCTGGTGGCCACCAATCCCCCTGAGCTGGTTGTGCACTGTTCAACCGCCACCTTCTGCCTCCTGCCAGATGTGGGGGCTGCAGTCACGGTGTGGGCCCACCACAGCCTCGCACAGCCTCGGGTGAGTTGGGTGGGCACGACTTGGGTATATAGGCGTTCTTGTCTGTGAAGTGGGCAGTCTGGGCCCTTGCGTGTCGCTAGGAGCAGGAACCATGGGGCCCCGGGCTGCTGGGAGCAGGGTCTCCCAGAGCTTGTCCTGATGGGGTGTCTGGCTGCTTCTCCTCACTGTTCACAGCAGTCCTGGCAGCTGGAGCTCCAGAGATGGAGGCCTCATGTCAGATGAGGCAGTGGCCACAGTGCCCGGCCTGCCGGCCCCACAGTACACCCTTAGGTACTACCTGCTGTACCTGGGCCAGGTTCAAGAGCGGGTGACAGCTCTGAGCCAAGGGGAATGAACTGTGCGTGGGCAGGTTGGGGTGGCCCGTGCCCCTGGGCCTGAGTCCATGTGCCCCTCCCTAGCCAGTGCCTCAGGACAGTGGACTCCCTACCTAGTGGAGACAGCGCTGTGTACCTGGGCTGTGGGGCAGAGGCTGTGCCCAGACCTGCTGCCCAACCTTGGCCCCAGCCTGGCCACCCACAAGGATGCTAGGCCAGCCAAGAAGCACGGAACCCAGGCCTGCTCACCTGCCACACAACCTCAGGCCTCCGGGTCTCACTGGACGGCAGGGAGGGTGAAGAGGAGGCCGCCCACTGTGGGAGCTCAATAAACACTTCCCAGACTCACGCCTGACCACACACCCGGCCTGACCACACACCCCGCCTGACCACACACCCGGCCTGACCACACACCCCGCCTGACCACACACC
>NW_026652298.1:41382202-41470587 GCF_009828535.3 Hylobates moloch
CTGACCACACACCCGGCCTGACCACACACCCCGCCTGACCACACACCTGGCCTGACCACACACCCGGCCCCCAACCATCCCAGGTGCCCCCAACTCCCACAGACACAGCACCTGTGGCCCGGGAACAACTCCCACGCCTGACCCCAGGTGCAGAGGTGCACAAGGAGGGAAGTCCAGGCCCTCGTGGTGGGGAGGGCCGTCACAGTCTGTTCAGCGGGTGTGGGGGCCCTGACGAGTCTCCAGAGCCCGGGACAGCCCCCTGGTGCTGTGTAAAATATTTATTAATTATCCAAAAAGGCTCAGACCGCAAGTCCTGGGGGTAGGGGGGTGGCTGGGACAGGGTCTCCTCTGAGGCCACCCACACCCAAGGGGCACAGCAGCCCTGAGACGTCCGTTCACAAAGGGCAGACGTGAAGGCCCCTGGTGGGCGGCCACCACATGCCCGAGCCCTGGGCTGTGCAGCCTCAGGTAGCCGGTCAGGGCGGTGGGGGGATGTGGGCGCCCAGCAGGTCGTAGGCGAAGACGTTCCAGAAGACGGCGAAGAGCAGGAAGGTGCCGTAGGCCAGCAGCACCACCCACCAGCCGCACTGGTCCCGCAGGCGCTCCTCGTAGCTACGCAGGATGGTCAGGCCCATGCTCACCCCCACCACCGCGCCTGCCAGGTGCGCCATGAAGCTGGGCTGTGGGCCCGAGGCGGGCAGCGGCGGGGAGAAGCGCAGCCACACGGCCCGGCCCACCTCGGAGCTCACTGCAGAGGGACGCGGCAGGTGGGAGGTGCCCCGGCTGCAGGCTGAGGCCCCCCGGCCCTCCCCCCAGCCCCTACTCACTGCACACCAAGGCCAGCACCATCCTCAGCAACTTGTAGGGACATCTCATCCCAGCCCAGTTCTACAGGGGTGTGCAGATGAGAAGTGGTGAGGCTCGCCAGGGGCCCCTCCCCGCGCCCCCCACCGGGCAGGCCCGTTACCATGACGACGTTGGCCAGGTGTGCCGAGCACAGGGCGTAGACCCCGCCGGAGCCTCCCACCACCGGGGCCCGCATGTCGGTGATGGAGACGGTTAGGGAGCCTGTGTGAGCAAGCGGCGGGTGAGGGTGCAGCCAGCCAGGGCCGGGGGCGGAGGTGTGCGCCTGCCTCACCTGCCAGCACGCCTGCCAGGTAGAGCAGGCTGATGCGGAGCAGGCCATGCACCATCTCCAGGGGCACCCCGATCATCAGCTGCAGGAGGGCATTGAACCCCAGCTGCTCCAGCCTGGCCAAACGGAAGCAAACAGGCACGAAGAGTGGGGTCAGCCATCCGGCCCCACTCCCCAGCCCTCGTCTCAAGTTGCTGCACCTACCTTGGGGCTAAGCCTTTCTGATGTAATGGCGGATTGGGGCGGGGCTCACCGGGCAGCAGTGCTACTCACCCAACGTGCATGAACATGTAGGTGAGGAAGCGCCAGGCGCGGGCGCGGTGCCCGGGGTGGTACACGAGGGGGCTCTTCATGTACTCGGGGTGGTAGGTCTGCAGCACCCACTTGTTGAGGCGGGCCCCGTAGCACAGGAACACGATGATCTGGGGACACGAGTGTTAGGCTGGTCACGGCCAGGAGCGCGGGAGGCTCCCGGGGCAGCGGCTAGGGGGCCCACCTGGGCAAGGGTGACCGAGGCCATGAACACGGGGGGTGGGCAGCTGCGGTGACGGTAGAAATACCAGCGGCGGTCCACCTCGCAAGGCAGGATCTCGTAGGCCACGTAACGCACAAACCGCTTGTAGACACCTAGGCCTGGCTCGTCCAGCAGCCCGTCCCGGGGCAGTGCCCGCTGTCCATTAGCAATGGCCCGCTTGAAACTGCTGGAGCGCTTGCTGCTGATCTGGGGGCAGGGGCCTGAGTGTGGGCCATGGACCTCCCCATGGCACCCCTGCCTGAGGCTCACCCAGCTCCCCGCATCCACAAGCCCCCCTGCAGTGAGGAGCTGCCTGCCCGCCTCCTCTGGCCAGGACATCGTGCCCCTGCCGCCTGCCCACCGTGGCACTGACCAGGTCCACCAGCTCCTGGTAGCAGACCTGGCCCTGCTCGTTGCTCTGAGCCAGGGCCACCAGCATGTCCAGCTTGGCCGGGTCCAGGGGCAGCTCATGGCTGTGCACCAGGCCAGCGAAGGTGTCCGCACCGATGAAGCCTGTGTTCTCGGGGTCCAGCTGCTGCAGTGAGGAGCCGCCGGCCAAGGCCTGAGTGCGGGCCCGACCCCTGAACCAAAGGGCTGGGCCAGGCTGGCTGGGAGCATCAGGCTCAGGCTTCCAGCACTTTTGGGACAGGGGCCCCGTGCCTGCCTGTTCCCCGGGACCCTGCTTGATCCCAGGAGCTGGCAGGGCACTGGTGCCTGGGTCCCAATCCTCCAGCTCCTCAGTTGTTCCCCCGTCTTCCACCCTACCCATCCTGGAAGGCGAGGGCCAAGGTCCAAGACCAGCCCGCTGCCCGCCCTCCCTCCCTCCCCCCGACTCTCCCTTCTCCAGCCAGGAGCCCTGGTCCAGTCAGCCCACTCCTGGGGTCCCAGACACAGGGGCCAAGGTCGTGCAGGAATGAGGTAGGTACCGAGCGGGGCTTTCGGGGAGCTCGGTCCCGCACAAGCTCAGCTCAGCGGCAGGAGGGCCGCATTGGGGGCGGTGCCAGCTCCCCAGACCACCCCCCGACGCACCTGCTCCTGGATGAGCTGCAGCAGCGAGCTCCTGTCCATAGAGCCGGGCCGGGGGCCGGGGTCCGGGGTCGGCGGCCGCGGCCGGGAGGGGCTGCTCTGCGGACGACTCCGCTCCGCCCCAGCCGGCCCGCTCCGCCCGCTCCGCTCGGCGCCGCGCTTGGGCCGCGTCACCGAGTCGCCCGCCTGCCCGCCCCTGCCGCACACGCCGCCACGCGCGGCCAAGACACGCGCGCACCCTGCACGCGGACGCACACCCCGGACAGGAACCGCCTCCAGCTAGCACCGCGTCTCAGCGCCGGCCCCCACCCCCGCTCTGGCGCAGCTCCAGCACATTGGACGACCTCCACGGCAATCGCTGGTTAAGTGGAGTCACGGGGGTGGGGGCACCTAAAACCCCCCATGCAAGACCGTTCGCCCTCTCACAGCCTTCCTGGGCTCAGGCCTGTGAGGATGTCACCTCCTCCAGGAAGCCTTCCCTGACTACTGCTTGCCGCCCCCCCCGCAGGCTGACCCAGTACTCCCTGCGGTTCGTGTTCCCACCGGCTGGAGCTCCCTGCTTGCAGCAGACACACCCCCCTACCCCCGCCCCTCCCACCTAGCACAGCCACAAGGAAGTCCCTCGCCCCACATGGCCACTACAGCCACCTCTTAGGAGGAGGAAGACGCTGCTGCAGCCGCCTTGGCTCCGACGACCAAGCCCAGTCCACTCGTTCACGCCCTGGGCTGGAGGCCCCCGACCGCTCTTGCAACTCCATGCAGGACAGCAAAACCTCCCGCCCTAAGGCGGCGCCAGGGCTGGGCATGAGGGGCATTCCGATACAGAGCAGAACCCCCAGGGGGCAGGGCAGCAGTTGGGATGAGGAGACCTGCTCCTGGGAAGGCAGGCCAACCCCTCCATGATGGAGGTGACAGATAAGACACGTGTGAGTATGGCAGCCCCTGCAAGGGCCACTCAGAGGACTCCTCCTAGGGTTGCAGTGGTCCCAAAAGGCAGGCCGCGGGGTACAGCGGGCTCAAATACCATCAGTCGGGAGGGACCTCAGGGGCCAATGCCACAAGCTCCAAGGCAGGGCCCGTGTAGGCCAGGACTTGTAAAGGGGCCCCACCTGCCACTCCCTAAAGGCAGACACAGGAGGTGGGGACCAGGGCTTCTGACATGTGTCTGGGTGACCTTGGGAAGGCCATGCCCTGGGTCCCGAGAAGCAGGCATCTGGGCTCAACTCCCACCCCGTCCCTCCCTCTGGCCCATCCTGCTTCCCCCAGGTCAGGGCCCCAGGGTCACCCCACTCTGTGGCAGGCAGTGACCACATCTGGTCACACAAGCCCAGGTTCTCGGCGCAGCTCAGCCAGGCTGGCAGGACGCTCTGGGGAGTGGGCAGTGCCAGGGCACACTGGACCCTGAGAAGGGGTCAGTCACCGGGGAAACATCTCAGGCACCGGCGCCCCCCAGTCCACGTGGGGCACGCACCGTCCTGCAGTGGGCTCCCACTCTCAGACCGCAGGACCTCCAAGGACACTGGGCTTGCAGGCCATAGCGGCCCAGAGTGGACCTTCCAGAGGCCACATGCACACGCCTGAGACCTCAGGACAGTGGCCCAGGGACGAAAGGAGGGGGGCGTTTCCAGCCCACATGAAGACAAAGAACATGTTCTAGGTTGAATCAAGGCGAGCTGTCTTCAGAGACTGGGATCCGAGATAGAAAAGACACAGTGAAGTTTAATCAGGAACCCAGCCTCCGGTCCTCGGCTGCAACCACGGAAACGGCTCCAAACTTGAGGGGGACCCCACCCAAGGCCTGCTTTTGGCCCAAAGCTCTGCCTTCCAGCCCTCCTCATACCCACTGGCCACCCAGGACAGGAAAGGGGGGTGGAGCCCTGAGAATTCTGGGTCTGGGGTCAGCAGCTCCCACACCTGTGCTCCCCAGCCCAGCACACGATGCCCAGAGGTGGGCAATCCCTGACAGCGGTGGCCGGCACTTGGGAGCTCCTGCTCAGCCACCTGCCACGGCCCACCCTGGGGGTCCGGCAGGAGCCAGGGCAGCGCACGGCAGCACGAGGCCCCGCTGCAGACCGACTGCCTCAGAAACAACAAGTCCCGGCGCAAAGGCGTTCCCAGAGTGGCAGCCTGGCCTGCACCCCAGCTGTGCTGCCCCTGCAGAGCCCCAGCAGCGAGCCACACCCAGGTCAGGGGAGGGGGCTTGGGTACCAGGGGCCTCACTGGCTCTTCACCAGGACCCTGTAGAGTGAGAAGCTGAGGACTGCGGCCACGGCGGCCCCGACAACTCCCAGCAGCCCCCGGAGCCAGAAGGAAGAGGGACGCAACTCTGCGTGGACCAAATGTCTGCAAGAGAGAAACATCATCTGCAGATGCCTCAGGCAGATGCCCCCAGCTTGCTGCTGGACACCCTCCCATGTCCTGGACTCACAGGACCCCACAGGCGGGGTTCCCAGACCAGAGGCACAGCCGGTGGAGGCCAGGCCCTGGAGGGACATGCCCGGGCACTGGCTCCCTCTGCCACACAAAGCTCCACCCCGCCACTCTGGCCCCAGTTCCAGGCCTCACACCACAGCTGCCCACTGCTCGGATGACAGACAGTGCTAGTCCCCAGGGCTGTGCTGCTGGGTACCCACGGGAAGGTGGCCATGGTGGCGAGCTGGGTGAAGATTGTGGTGCTGGGCTCGGCTGGGCCAGCACAGGAGAACGGCACAGGAGCGGGTAGCCGGTGCTTGCGGCAAAACTCGGCCGGCAATGGGCCAGCCGCCGCGACACCTTCGGGCAGGTCAGCCTTGGAGGAGACGAAGAGGCAGGGGGTCTGCCCGTCCATGTAATGGTGCTGTGGGCAGAAAGTGGTATGAGGTACAGTCCTGGGGTGGCCGAGGCAAGGCTGGCGGGACAGACCCTGCCCCATGGCCATGTGGCCCCTGCAGGGCCCCACCTTGTAGACGCTGGCACAATGTGCAAAGGACTTTGGGTCACTGCCATCAAACATCAAGCAGGCAACGTCACAGGCGGCGTCCAGCGATGTGGCCAGCAGACCATCTGTGCCCACCTCACAGAGCTGGGACAGACAGTGGCCTTAGAAAGGGTCCCTGGGGCTCGGTCCCCCTAGGGCCATGCTGGGCCAGATCTGCTAGGCAGGCCTGGGTGTCCCCGGCTCCACCCTCGGGCACAGGCCACGCCGCCCCAGCACTCACGATCAAGTACTTCTCCTGCCCGTTGACCTGCACCGTGTCGATGGCGTAGCCGGGAGGCTGCTCCCTCGTGTCCTGGTGCTGAGGGAGGTGAAGTCCTGACACTCGCTGGCTCCAGTGCCCCCCAGATTGCCCTGCCCTGCACCTGGAGCCCCTGGGGTGGTGGGGGAGTCTAGGGTGCTTACCCCCAGGCCGCGGCCGAGGAAGGCCTGCAGGAAGGCAGACTTGCCCACTCCACGGGCCCCCACCACCTTGCACAGGAGGACGCTCCGCTGTGTCTGTCCCTTCTCCTGGTCCAGTCTCTTCTCACGGGTGACTGTGAGGACAGACACGGGTTAGGGCGGCTGCCAGGATGCTGGGCCCGGGCCCAGGGAGGGTGGGTGCCTACCTGTGATGGCGCGGGCCTGGGAGTCCTGCTCACAGAGGGTGGGGTAGCCCAGGTAGCCTAGGTGCCCAAGGCAGCTCCGGACGTCCAGGTAGGTCACCAGGCTGGGGGCAGGCGGGAGGCACAGTGTTACGGTGGGGAGGGTGGTGTGGCGGGTGGGCATGGTGTGGGCCGCACTTACGTCCACTGGCAGAGATATCCGTGCAGGGGCAACCGGCCGGCCTCTGTGCGGACTGTGCGTGGGAACTCGGGGCCCCAGGGGGCTGCTGGGAACACACTGAAGAGGCTTTGCAGCTCCGCGGGCGAGAGGGCGCCGTCGCGGTCCTGCGGAAGGAGGGATGGGGTGACGTGTGTGCCGGGGAGGGGGCGGGGGCAGGGGAGTTGCCATGCTCTCACCTGGTCGTGCTTCTCAAACACCCTCTGCACAAACTGGTAGCCAAGGTGGTTGAGCTCAGTGCTGCAGCCAGGGGGCACGTGGAGCCTGCAGGGAGGCGACAGCCCCTCTAGTTCCCAGGAGACTCTGCACCACCACGCTCGGCACATCTGTCACCCTGCCAGCCCCGTCTGTGCAGCTGGACACCCCCTGTAGGACCCAGAGGCTCCTGTACGCCCCTAACCTTGCAACTGCCGTAGGGGAGAAGGGTGCTCATTTGGCTCCAGCACGTGGCAGGCCTGGCTGAGGCCTCCAGGCCATACCCCAAGCTGCCGACCCCAGCAGGGTGAACAAGTCACGCACGCAGGGTTGGCAAGGGGCCAGCCCCCATCTGACTTAGAGCTCTGTGGATGCTGAGGGGTTCAGGGCACGGCCAGGCAAGGGCACTACCCCAGACGGCCTGCTGAGCGAGACCTTCCCTGACCCTCAGGGAGGAGAGGCCTCAAACCCCAGCTTCACTCACGGAGGGAAGAGATAGTCGGCTGTCAGCTCCAGTGCGTCGCTGTAGCCGAAGCGCCGCAGGATGGTCCACGTGGTCTCGTGCCGGCCGCGCTGGATGAAGAGCGTGTTCAGGAAGAGGAAACCTGCGCCGAGACAGAGCAGGGGAGCACCAGGCCCAGCCCCTCCCCACACTCCCCAGGCACAGGCGGGCACCCGGCCTCACCATCCAGGGTCAGCCGGTCCTCCCACACGCCGCCCGCCACGTTCCTGCACACCACCGTCTTCACGTCCTCCAGGGCCTGCGGGGCCAGGGGGTGCCCAAAGCAGGATTTCTGCTTCCAAGAGAGCGTTGTTGGGAGTCAGCCAGCCACCCGGAGACGGCCCGTTCCAGTCACTAACAGCAGCGGAGGTTCAAGGGGGCTGGGCACCGAGGGTGGGGCGGGGGCACACCTGGAAAGCGTTGAGCTCTTCGTCACTGAGCGCCTGGTCCAGGTCCTGATCTGAGAGCCTGAAGATGCGCGTCAGTGCCTGGGCGCACGCGGGCCTCAACTGTGGGGATGTTGGCTCAGCACCCTCAGACGGCCCACGCCCGCCCGCCACGCTGCCCCACCCAGCACCCCCTGGGGCCCTGGGGAACCAGTGTGCGGGGCCCCAGCCGATGCTCACCCGCTTGGCCTCAGGGTCATAGAGGGGGGCTGTGGGGTGCAGGACGGCCTTCTGGGCGTAGTAGAACAGCTCTGAGATATTCCTCAGGTTCTTCGCCGAACACTGGGAAAGTGGGAACAGCCTCAGGGAAGTGCCCCTAGGACGGCACCGGCTGAGGACACAAGGAATGAAGGAGGCCCTGCCCCTACCTCGGCGCCCGGCTGGGACCTACTCACCTCCACGCAGGTCTCGATCTCGGGGAACTGGCTCATGATGGGGAGCACGGCCTCCATGGAGCTCCCCGGCCGCAGGTCTGACTTGTTGCCCACTAGGATGATGGGCACCCTGGGTTGGAGGCCCACGGTCACCAGGGGCAGGGGAGCCGGGGGTCCCAGCCCCTTCCACACCCCCTCATTACCTGGGCCCCCGCATGCTCCCCCCATTCACCAGTGGGATCCACTTAGTTCGAATCTGAAAAGCAAAACCTGGCTGTGAGGTGAGGCTGCCAGCAGGCACATGGCTCCCAGCTGGAGCACGGGACTGGCTGGGGGAGAGCAGAAGGGGGAGGTCAAGGCCCACTGAGGGCCCAAGTCCCGGCCACAGGAACAAAGCTGGTGGGAGAAGGCAGGCAGCAGGTGCAGCCTCATCTGTCTGACCCCAATGGCTCCCAAACACCCCCAAGTCACTGGGGCCCAAGCCTAGGGCCGCCCCCAACACAGGCCCTCTGCAGTTTCCCCCGGGGGTTTGGAAACTGGGGAAGAAAGAGGGCTGCCGGCCTAAATGGCTCAGACTGGGGGACATCCCAGACCCTCTCAGGGGAAGCGGGATCACGGGAGAGGGCCGGGTGACGCCACCTGAGGCTCCCCAAAATGCTGTGAGAGATGGCGCTGGCCATGGCTTGGGTGAGGGTCCACCTGGGCCACCGTGTCTCTGCTGTTGGGGTCTGCACTGAGAGCTCACCTTCTCAATTGTGGCCTCCTCAGAGACGTCATACACCACACACACCACGTTTGCCTGAGGGAACAGTGACAAAGTGTGGGTGACGGGGCTACTGGCTCACCACCGACGGCCCTGGCCGCTCCACGCCATCTCGAGGCTCCAGGAGGCCCCAGAAGCTCACAGGTAGCATGGGTGCGGCTCTGAGGCCGGGAAAGCCCAGGCTTCCCTAAAACCTGCCTCCAGCCTGGTGTTGGCAGAGCAGGCACTCCCCAGTGTCACACTGGGAGCTGCTGCTGAACCCTCAGAGAAGCCTCTTCCCCGCCCACTGCCAGTGCAGGGACATCAAGCCCCGGAAGCATAGCTGTGGTCGGCAAGACCCTTAGAGCAGAAGACTCAGGACAGACACGGCCACACCTGCAACCCAACACCCTGCAAGACAGCTGCCGCCTTGGCCCCTGCCTCTTCCCTCCCAGAGTGACAGGACCGCAGTGAGGGGTGCCGGCGGCAGGGGCTGCCCTGGGTGGCTGTGGCCTGTGCCCTTGCCTGGAGGTGTCCCCGGCACACGTGCTCTGGTACTGGGAGCTCCAGGTGCCCGGAGGCCGGGACGGTGGGCTGGAGCACACGGCAGGCGGAGGTGGCGCACACGGAGGCCACAAGAAGAGTACACGCTGCTGCCACCCCGGCAGGAGGGAGGCACAGCCCGCGGGGAAGGGTCCTGTTATCCCTGGAGCACCACTGGACCGAGCGGTGCCGGCTCCCAGCGGGGTGCGCTGTGGGGGCCCCAACAACCCGCAGTGCAAAGGCCACAGAATTATCAGGGCCAAGGACACCCTGAGCACCTCAGTCCAATCCCCCAGGCGGCGAAGCGGATTAGGCCGAGCCCGCGCCCAGCCCCTCCCTCGTCCCGCGCACCACGGGCACCTTGTGGATCTCCTGGCGCAGCTCCTCGTCCGTCTGCTCGGCTTCTAGGGGGAGAAGGAGACCCCACTGCAGACCCCGCAGGCCCGCCGGACTGCTCCGGGCCGGGCCCCCGGGAGGCTACGGCCGCTACCTGAGTAGTCCACGATGTGGGTGGGCACCTTCTCCGGGGTGACGTCCGCGGGGATCGTGATCTCCTCCGCGCGGGGAGGGACCTGCAAGGGACGCGAGCGCTCACCAGGGACCCCCGGCTGCGCCCGCTCCCACCCCCGCGGCGGGCGTGCCCCTTACCTCCTCGGGGAACTCCTCGCCCACCAGGGACAGAATCAGCGACGTCTTCCCCACCTGGGCTGCGCGAGGCGGGGCGGTCAGCGCTAGGGCCAAGGTCACGGCGCCCCCCGACCCCCGAGACCCTCACCCCGCGTCCCGGCCGCCGCAGCTCCGAGACCCCCCGGGCTGGCGCCTACCCTCGCCCAGTAACAGGATGCGCACGTCCCGCCTCATGGCTGCCGCCCGGAGCCGCTCCCCGACCCGGAACCCGGCCCCAACCTGGTCCTCAGCCTTTCGCTCTGCCCCCGCGCCCGCCCCGCACTTCCGGTTCTCGGCCCCGCGCTGGCCCCACACTTCCGGCCCCGCCCGCACAGCCGCACCAGCGAGCCGGGCGGGACAGAGCGGACAGGCTGTGCGGCGCGCCACCGTGTGGACGCGCTGGCCACGGCGGGCAGCCCAGGCTCCTGGCGCCCGGGCCAACCCTGGCAGGCCGACCGGCCATTGCTTCACGGCACCACAGGGGCCTTGACAAACAGCCGATTAAGGGACGGGCAGAGGCTGAGCTCAGGCCAGGAGTGACCAGAGACAGTCAGTGCAACAATGCAGCAATAATGCAATAAATGCCCATGTTTATTACAAGATAGAAACATTAAAGATTTCTTAGGCAAAAGGGCAACAGGTATTAAAGTATTTTCAGGTCGCCAAATTTACAACAGCTTGCTCCAGGAGATTTACATGAATCCTGGCCTGTCCCAGCATGAGGCCCATTGACAACCTGGCTTCTCTGCCAAGCCTGTGCCCAGGTGCCTGGCGTGACCAGCCGTGATGCCCAGCACCACAGTCCCTGCTGCATCTCAGCGGCCGAGAACCTCCCACACCAGGATCTCGTTGCGGGCGGCTGTGAAGAGCAGCCTGGCGGACGGTGTAAACCTGCACAGATGCACTGCATTGTCGTGGCTGGCAAAGTCTTGAGCAATCCCCGTGGCACAGTCTACCAGCCTCAGCATGCCCTCTGTGGGTAGACAGCGCAGGTGAGCCAGGGCCAGGGCCAGGCAGCACTCAGAGGGCTCCCCCAACCCACCCAGACTGTCCTCACTGGGCGTGATGCTGGTCGGGGGAGCTGGTGCTAAAAGGGCTCCTGGCTCCCTCCATGTGCCACTGGGACTAGGGGGTCCATCACTGCCAGGCTGTCGGCCTGCAGCTGGGCCAGGTCCCTCCTTAAAAGTCGCTGCCACCCCTGCATTCAGGCCCTGTGCTGGGCGCTGTGCCTGGTTCCTCACCTGCCTCATCATCTCCTGACCCCAGGACCCTCTCTAGGGCAGGTGTCCTCACCCCACCCCAGAGATGAGGAGCCCGGGCACAGGTGAGGCACCTGTCTTGGAGCAGGGCACCAGTCAGCCCACTTGGCCCCCACCTAAGACAGGCTCAAACTGCATCCACCAGCACTCACCAGCAAAGCCAACAGCCAGGAGGTGGGTCCCCGGGGACAGGCTCAGGGACATGGCAAAAAAGGGAAGTGGTATCTTCTCCACCACCTGTAGGCAGCCAGCGTGAGGCTCCAGGCCTGTGGGCTCAGGGCTCAGCCAGGCCCCACCCACCACCCTGGATCCCTGGGGCTCCCGGTGACACGCGGGCAGCTGCATGTACCTGCTTCTGGCAGAAGTTGTAGATGATCACCTCCTTGTAAACACCAGGGCCCACGTACATCAGTAGCGCCCCATCCCAAGGGCAGAAGGCAGCGAGGGAGGGTGGCAGGTGGCCTTGAGTCTGCAGAGGCGCGGCATGCTGTGGCGGGGTGGACGGGCACCAGCCCCACCCACAGTGCCACGAGCATGGTTTACCTCCATGGTGGCAGGCATTGGGAAACTCAACCAGTCCACGAGCTCACAGCGGTTCCGCAGCCAGTCGGAGGCCCAGACGCTGACCCGCTGGTCCCCACTGGCAGCCAGCCATAGGTCTGTGCCCTCCACCCCTAAGTCTTCACACTAGGAAAGGAGTGGGTGAGGGCCGATAGGTGCCTTCTGCCAAGATGGTGCCTGCCCCCACCAGCACCCCGGCCCCCGCACCGCAGCTCTTGGGGCTGCTTTACCTCTCTGCATGTGACACAGATGGTAGAGATTGGGGCGCCCTGGTGGTCACTCAGCACACGGAAGGTCGTCCCTGTGCGGGGGTGGCTCACAGCCACGAGCCCATCCTTGTCTCCAGAGAGGACAGTCTGACCTGGGACCATGCCGTCACCCTGTGAGCCCCCAGCCCGGAGACTGGACCTGGGCCAGGTCAGGACGGCACCATCCCCCCCACACCCAACTCCTCACCATCACTGGAGAAGACAACAGTGGTCAGCGCCACCGGGTGGGGGTGCATCTTGAGTTCCATGGCCGTGCGGGAGACGCTGAAGATGCGCAGGGAGCCGTCACCATAGCCTGCCGCTAGCCGCTGCTGCTCACGGCGGCCACAGCACGGGGGGCTCCATGCGAGGCAGAGGCAGCTCTGGGGACCCACAGCGGGGAAACTTCAGCACTCACAGGGGCCCTGGGGACACACACCCAGGCCAGAGGGAGGAGGCGGCCCCGCCCACGCCAGGCCCCCCCCCCGCCGAGCAGGCCCCCACCCTGCCCCTGGCCTGGGCGCTCCCCACACACCTGATTCAGCACCTGGAACTGGATCACAAGCTCCATGCTGGCCAAGGCCCACACCCGCACACTCCCATCCTCACTGCAGGTGGCGCCGTGGGACTCCCCGGGGCTGAAGACCACCTCGTTCACCTGGGGGAAGCCGTAGCTAGGCTGGGGGCGTTGGCCCCTAGGCAGGGGAAAGGGACGCAGGCATTTCCTTTTCCAGCCCCCAAGGCCAGGCTGTCCAAACCAGAGCATATGCCTCTGGCCCCGGCCAACTCCACATTGTGAAAAGGAAGAGTGCCAGCCTCCCGCGTGTCCCTGCACTAGGTCTGGGTGAGTCCAAACCATAGCAAGCCCACTAGCCAGCCAAACCCGGCGGGATACCGAGGAGAAAGCTGTTCTGACAGCACCTCAAACACAGGAGTGTGGCCGTGTGTCCCTAGCAGGCTGCAGACTGAGGTTGAAAGCACAGACGCTGCTGGTTGCAGCGAGCACAGCGAGCACGCCATGCAGTCACATTCCTCCTCCCAAAACTGCTGCATGCCGATTGGGGGGAAATGCAGACGTGTCATTATGCAGGTGCCACTGACAGCTGAGACTGCTGGACTGACAGAAAGGAGACGCAGGTGCCACTCACCAGTGAGAGGTAGCGATACAGCCTGGCACCAAATGTGAACTTTAAGTGCAAGTGGGAACACGATGCACTTCATTAAAAAAAATCAGTTCGGCCAGGCGCGGTGGCTCACGCCTGTAATCCCAGCACTTTGAGGGGCCAAGGCAGGTGGATCACGGGGTCAGGAGATCGAGACCATCCTGGCTAACACGGTGAAACCCCGACTCTACTAAAAATACAAAAAATTAGGCCGGGCGCGGTGGCTCACGCTTGTAATCCCAGCACTTTGGGAGGCCGAGGCGGGCGGATCACGAGGTCAGGAGATCGAGACCACGGTGAAACCCTGTCTCTACTAAAAATACAAAAAATTAGCCGGGCGTGGCGGCGGGCACCTGTAGTCCCAGCTACTCGGGAGGCTGAGGCAGGAGAATGGCATGAACCCGGGAGGCAGAGCTTGCAGTGAGCCGAGATCACGCCACTGCAATCCAGCCTGGGCGACAAAAAACTCCGTCTCAAAAAAAAATTCAGTTCAGCTGAGCAATGAGGGACTGCAGGGACTCAGACCAGGACGTCTCAGTCCGTCTCCCCGGGAGGGGCCCTGGGTCCTACAAGGAAACGGCGAAGTGCAGGCCTGGGCAGAACCACACAGACAGAACCGCACAGGCGGGGCCCAGAATTCCTTGCACTTCCACATCACAGGAAGGCGACCAGAGACCACGGGCTCAGGTCACGGACTCAGGACCCGAATTTCCCGGCCCTGGTGGATGGACACACACGTGATCTATCCATACAATGGAACAGTATTTGGCCATCAAGAGGGATGACTGGCTTGGCACACACAGCGGCCGGGATGACCCTGGAAACCACGCTCGGGGAGAGAAGCTGGGCGAGCCAGTTCCTACAGAACATCCCGAACGGGAAAACACAGACACAGAAAGCCCCTCAGTGGCTGCCAGGGGCTGGGGAGGCGGGAAACGGGGGGGACCAAGGAACAGGCACACACGGGGTTTCCTCTGGCTCCACAGCTGCTGAATGTGCCGAAACCCACACACTGAAGTGCACAGAGCTCATGCTATGACAACTACACCTCAACAAACCTGCCTCCAGAAAGGTCTATAACCCTCACCTGTCTCAAACTCAACTTTCTTTGCTGGCTATCATCATCTCCAAATACTAAAGACAGGTTTCTAAGGAAAGAAGCGAGGGGCGACTGGAAGATGGGACTCGGCATCAAAGACCAATCAATCCCGTGGGGCCCAGCTGACTACACGCAGAGCTCTTAGACCCACAGGAGGAAGCCCATGGCCACAGCTGCTGGACCAACGCCACGCCAGAAACCTGGTCCAGCAGGGGAAGGACCGGCACCTGTCCTGCTGCCCCAATTCCGCCCGGGAGGCCACCTCTCCTAAGGCTGCAGCTGGCGGGTGAGGGGTCGACACAGTGGCTGCCCCAACCGCATGAGGCCACGGAGCTTCCAGACCAGGAGGTCCCAGAGACATGTGTGCTGTGTGCTTCTTGGGGACGCAGATCCGGCACCAGGAGGCTGCAGGCCAGAGCTGGGCCTTACAGGACTGGACCCAACACCGACCAGAACCTGACCGGACCTGACCCAGAGAGAGCAGAACTTGACCCAGTAGCTGCCTGGGCCTGCTGACCTCTTGAGCCTCAGGGAACAATCCCATGAGACTGAGCCAGCAAAGCCAGTCTATGGGAGGTGCGGGGACAGACGATGTGGGGTTTTTCATCTTTTTTTTTTTCCTTTGAGATGGAGTCTCACTCTGTCGCCCAGGCTGGAGTGTAGTGGTGCAATCTAGGTTCACTGCAACCTCTTCCTGGGTTCAAGCGATTCTCTTGCCTCAGCCTCCAGACTAGCTGGGATTACATACAAGTATACATCAGGAGGCCCGGCTAATTTTTGTATTTTTAGTAGAAATGGGGTTTCGCCATGTTGACCAGACTGGTCTCGAACTCCTGACCTCAGGTGACCCACCTGCCTCGGCCTCCCAGAGTGCTGGGATTACAGGCATGAGCCACCGCGCCCGGACTGATGTGGTTTCTTTGACAATTACAAAAAACAACAACAACAAAACAAACACAAAGCAATAGCAGGGAAAGGATGGTTTGAGAAGACCTGCAAGGCCGGCCAGGCGGCTCCCTGGTGCAGACACAACCGGGACGGCTTTGAGGGACGTGCACACCCAAGACCTCCCTGCTGGGAACCCCAAGGCGGCCGCTGCGAGCCAGTGACAGCAGGACTTGGAATAATCCGGGCTGGTGGAGATGGAGCTGGCAGGCAGGGAGGGCACCAGGTTCGGTTGCCCTGCCTCCGTCCAGGCTGAAAGTCCCTCACCTTGCTTCTGTGGCCACTGATGAGACGCGTGCTGGTGAACTCGGCCCAGCTGACAAACCAGAGCGTGCCCGCCGTGGTGCCCACGATGCCCGTGTCCATGCTGTCATCGAAGCTGGCGCTCACCACAGCCCCGTCCAGCAGCAGCTCGTGTTCCATGAACACAGAACTGGACCTGAGGGTGCAGGAGAGGAGAGAACAGTGGGTCTCAAGGCCGACAAGAGCCAGCTGGGTCCCCAGCCGAGGCAGGGCCCTCAGCATTGCGTCTCGGGACCTGGCTGTGCCCTCCCGGTGGAAGAAGAGAAAGCCCACGGAGCTGGGGCTTCTGGGCCTGTACTTGACAGCAGCCAGTGAGGCCCAGGCCACACCCAAGCCTGTCCCTCGGAGGGGCTGGCAGGCGGCCGGTCTGCAGGGCAGCCTTTGGGTGGGGGGCACTGGCTGTAAGCCCCAGTCAGGGACACCAACACCCACCTGCAGCCCAAATACGTAGGGGTGAACGGCTCACCTGGCGCCTGAACCCTTGCACCGCAGCTCCGACACAGCCCCCACAGCCCACAGGCGCAGCCGCCCTGTGCTGCTGCCGCTGACCAACCGAGAGCCTGAGAACAGCAACAGCCCTAGGGGCAGGAGGAGCCATAAGGGGCCATGGCTGCCTTCCCAGAGGCCCTGGGTCACAAGGCTGCCTGGATGCCAGGGCTGGAGATGAGGCCTCTGCCCCAGCTCTGAGGATCCCAGGTAGGGGTCCTGAGGGCCACAGGCCTTCTGTGGGGCACTCACCAATGCCACCATCGTCCGCCTCCCAGGACAGGAAGCAGCGGCCGGCACGCGTGTCCCAGACACAGACCTGGCCAGAGCTGGTGCCACAGTAGAGCAGGGGGGGTGCCCCGTAGCAGAGCGAGGTCAGCTCTCCAGCCCCCACTGCCTCTGGGACCGGCTCTCGATGCACCTGGCAGAGTACGAGAGTGGCCATGGGTCAGCAGTGTCCCGGGGCCCAGGCAGATTCCACCCCACAAAACGATCCCTGGGCCCAAACGCCGAGCAGGTGGCACCTGAAGGCTGATGTCTGCCCCGCGCCGCTGCAGGAGCCGGAAGGTGACAGTGCCCTGGCCCACACAGGTGAGCTCGCCGGCATCCCAGGGGTTGAAGGCCACGCCATGCACTGGCTCCGGGAGGCAGGTGTAGGACACGAGGTCATAGGTGGCCGTGCCCCACAGGGCGAGGGTGCGGCCGTCGTGGTCCCCTGGGGAGGACACGCAGCAGCCACGTCAGGTGCACAGGTGCAGCCCCCCCGGGGTCTAGGGAAGCCCCTGGCCTCCGCCCTCCCTCCCACTGACCCAATGTGACAAGAAGCCTGTCATCTGGTGAGAAAGCCAGGGCCAGCACGGTGGTGCTACGGTGGGAAATGAGATGCTGGCAGAGGCCACCAGACACGTCCCAGACGCGGATCTGACAATGGGCGGTCGTGCTGCTGTGGCCCGAGGCAGAGGCCAGGACCTGGCAGACAAGAGGGCAGGCGTGAGTGGGGAGGCCATGGCCGGCGGGCCCCACCTCAGCTCTGCCGGCTCTGGCTGGAGTGGAGGCTGGGGTGGCCATCTGCTCCGTCTTTGGTGGTGAGAGCCCGCACTGGTCCGGGAGCTGGGTTCTGCCGGGCACGGTGGCCCTGGGTGAGGGGGAGGGCGAAGCAGGCGGGCACCTGGGCACTGTGGCTGAGGGCCAGCGTGGAGATCTCCGCAGGGTGGCCGGGCCAGTGCTGCTGAGCGCCAGAGTGCAGGTCCTCTACCACCACCAGGCGACCGCACGTGTAGGCAAAGAAGCCTGTGCGCAGAGAGGGCGGGGCCTGAGGCCGCGCAGGGAGGGCGGGGCCTGGGGCCAAGCCGTGGGGCGGGGCCGAGGGGGTTAGCATCGTCCCAGGTGCGCCCTCCCCATCGTCCAGCAGCCAAAGTGCTTCACAGGACCTCGGCTGGAGCGCCAGGAGGCGCTACCGGGAGAACAGAGCCCCACACTGATGCCTGGCGCTCGTTTGCCGCAAGGGCCTGGGCTTGGGGTGGAGAGAGCTGGACCATGCGCGGCCGAATCTTGGCTGGGGGTGGGGGTAGGCTCTCGGCCCCCACCTGTGTCCGGCCTCCAGACCATGTTGGCCCGCCCATTCCCGCCGTAGCCAACGACAGCCTTCAGACGCAGCCATCCACCGCTGGCGGGAGGCAGGGAAGTGCCCTGCCAGGAAGGAGACCCGGATGCTGCTGGGGCCCAGCATGACCACCTGGGCCCCAAAGCCTGCACATGGGAGGCTGTTTTGGGGCACACCCAGGCCAGCTGCAGAGGACACCCAGGGGCAGACGGGGAAGCTGGGGTGGGAGGTGTGGGAGCTGTGGGCACTCTGTGTGCCAGGGCCAAGAGGCGCACAGGCCCGTGGGGCTCTCATCAAGGGCAGCTGCTGGGTGAGAGGGGAAGGCAGGTCAGCAGGAGGCCACCACAGGGTCCCGTCTGGAAGCCAGCAGAGGGCAGGGGTGGGGGTGTGGGATGAAGGTGCCTCCAGGAGACAGGCGCCCAGGGCCAGAGCCATCACCTTTGGAGACCAAAAACAACCCTGAGGAGGTGCTGGGGAGCCCTGCGGGGGGCCTCTGTGCTTGCTGGGGAGAAAGAGGGCTCCCAGAAACCACTCCCCACCTTGGCAGAGTGGGGGCTGCAGCTGACCCTGGCAGGCGTGAAGGACTTGTAGGAAGCCAGGTAGGTGGTGCGTGGGGCCCCCGAATTCCTGGTGTCCCTGGCGCCTGGCAGGGAGGAGGCAGAGCTTGTGGCATCACACTGCCCTGCAGCTCTTCAGAGACCCCACACTACACGCAGAGTCTCCCCACAAGCCCCTGGTCTACCACACAGTGAGAACTGCACAGCGAGGCAGAGGCCGGAGCCACAGACACAGGCAAGCTGTGTCCCACTGCAGGCGACCTTGCCTCGTCACATGGGGGACTCACCAACTGCCCTCAAGCCCCTGCACCGGCACCAGCGTCCCTGCCCTGCCCTCCACTGCTCACGGGGTTGGCCGGGGGGACGGGGGGGCAGGGCAAGCCCCCAGGAGCCCACTGCCGCAGCCCAGGCCCCGTCTCCAGCCCTGCCGGCCTCCTCCTCCGTGGGCACAGGTGGGCCTGAGGCCTGCCCAAGCCCCTCGGGGTCACAGCTCTCCTCACAGGGTCCTTCCTCATCCGACGTGGAAAAGGTGCCTGGGGCCAAGGAGGAGAGGAAAAGCTGCCCACACCCCCTGACCCCACTGTGTTCCACCTGATGAGCAGTGATGGCACCTGCACCCCAGAGCTGGACGTGCGTGCGTACCTGCTGCCATTGGGCCTGTGCCCTTTCAGACCCCCGAATCCCCCCACTCCTCCAGGACCCCTGCTGCTCACCATCGCCACCTTCCAGAGGCCTGGCACAGACGCCTAGCCGTGGTGGAGATGCCCGAGACGGCTTGGGGACCTGCTGCCGGGGGAGCTCGCTGGCCCTGGACGCTGCATCCTCCAGAGGTCCTGTGCCCGGGCCTGGGGAAGAAGGAGCCCTGTGATGTTTGGGGAGGAAGAGGAAGGGCCACTGGGCAGACACAGGACTGGCCCCAGAGTCAGCGCAGCGCCTGCCCCCCAGCTGAGCACAGCCACTCACCTGCCTCGCAGGCTGGGGGGGCCCCGGGGAAGCTTTGATCGCTGGAGAGGGAGGAGAGAGGGTTTCAGGAGGGCCCGGGGGGCCTAGGCAGACAGAGCTGAGAGTAGGCACTTGCCTCTCAGTAGTGGCCAGGATATCCCAGAGAAAGACGGCATCCCCTGCGCTGACGACCTGCTGCTGGTCAGGAGAGAAGGCCACAGCCTGCACGGGTTCCGAGTGGCCGATGTACACCTAGGAGTAGCGGTGTCACATGCAGGACCCCGAGGCGGGCATGGATGCTGCTGTGTGCCCAGTCCCCGGGGGCGGTGAGCCCCACAAAGTGTGAGCTCCCAGAGGCACAGAGGGTCCTTGGGGGGTCACTCTCACCCCTCACCTTCTGCTGTCCCTGCCCCCACCCACGCCTGCAGGGGTCTCCCAGGCCACCTGAGGAAGCTCCTGACCGCCAAAGCCACCTGCTTCCCCATGCACACACCTGGGGGCCTGGGCTGGCCTGTGTTGCGTAGTCCCACACCTTGACAGTCCGACCGGCGGCGATCAGCAGGAAGCGGGCGTCTTCACTGAGCGTCAAGGAGGGGCAGGGCTCAGGGTGGACACCGGGCAGCTGGAACACAGTGCTCGTGGGAAATGCCGTGTCTCAGGAGAGTGGCCAGCAGCCTGGGGCCTCCCTTCGTTGTGGGTGTGGCGATGGCCCCCCACCCAGCTGGAGGGGCTGCAGGCACAGAGGCCGGGCCTGGACAGCACGGGGAGGGCCAGGTCGGCAGGCCGCAGCCCTGAGGCTCACCTCCCGGATGACGCGGCCTGACGCAGCATCCAGCACCACGACTCTGTTGGACGAGGTGGACACCAGCAGGTGGCCCAGAGCTGCAGGGCCAAAGCACACAGCCATGGCGGAGTCCAGGCGGCCGCTGGCCAGGTCCAGAGTGCCGATGTCAACGCGCAGCAGCTGGGGGTAGTGGTAAGTGGCCGACAGTCAGGGCCCCTGGGCAGAGCCGGTGCCACCCAGGGTCAGGCTCGGGAGGGAGGTCCCAGGGACATTCACCCGGCACCCAGGCAGCACCTGCCCTGTATAGGAACCTGGCCGCACCTGAGCCCCACATGGCTGATGTGTACTCTGCGACAGGAGGCGGGACAGGGCCTGGGTCCTGCTCCCGAGTGGCCGTGACCTCTCTCCTGCCCCTGCAGCCAGCCTGTCATGGCCCAGTCTCCCTGGACCCAGGAGGGCTGCAGACTCACCTCATCAAGGGAGGCCGAGCCCATGACTGTCACTGTGCACCTGGAGTGTCCCACGAAGGCCAGCAGGCGGCCATCCCTGCTGACTGCCAGAGCGCAGGGGCTCGCGGGGGCATCCGGGCATACCATGTCCGCTGTGGCCACACGGGGCAGGGGTCAGCTGGGCAGGGATGGAGTGCCGGGGTGCACGTGGCCAGGGCCCGAGGAGGCCGCCGCCCCCGCCCCCACTTTCGGGAAACACCAGCCCAGGAGCACAGACGCATCACACCAGCAGAGGAACGCCAAGGTGCCAGTGGGCGCCAGGCACTGCCAGGGGAGCTGGGAGTCCCCGTGGGCCAGCAGTAGTCACAAGTGACCACTCAGGGGGCCCAAGTTATGGTGGCTGCAGGACAGGGCAGGTGCCCATGCCTGGGTCTGACTCCAGCTGCTGACCTGGAGCTTGGGCTGCCTGCCTCCTCCTGGGCACACACCCGAGACGACCTCTGGCCTTGGGCACCGGCGAATGCTACACCACAATCTCCTCAGGGCCTTGACAAGGTTACTGAGGTGGCCACGCCCCCCCACAAGACCCAGCCAGTGGACCAGGAAACCGGCATGTGTGTCCAGGTATTGGCCTGCACCAGACCCAGGCCTCCCCCGCCCTGAGGAGTCCCCCGGAGTGGCTGCGGGGGACCCAACCTGCCACTCGGAGGACATGCCACTGGGGGTCTGCACAGCTGTACTGGGCCAGGGAGCCCTGGGAGCAGGAGCTGAAGAGCAGGCGGCCGTCAGGGGTGGCGATCAGGCCGGTGACGGCTCCTCGGTGGCACCTGCAGCACACACAGGGGTCCCGCTGGCCCTAGCCCCGAAGCCCAGATAGGGCGCGAAGTCCCAAGAACCATGGGCTCCCTCGACCTCCAGCCAACCAGCCTGGCCACGGAAGTTCCCGTGGGGCAGCAAAGGGTGGGGCTCCAGCCAGCACTGGCCATCCTGCACATGACCCCCGCCTGGCCACCCCAGCTTCCACCATGGGGCCTCCGTGCGGCTGGTGGCCAGCTGGGCACTTACGTGTGTTCCACCAGGACCTCAGCAGCCTCCAGGCTGAAGGAGCGCACGGCCCCACTGCTAAAGCCACAGAAAAAGGTTGGCCTTGTAGGGTGGAAGGTGACAGTGCACGGGGCATCCTCTGATGATGTGAAGTCGTATAGCTGTGGGACAGGGGCCGTGCTGAGGGGAGGGCAGGGATCGCAAGGGCCCAGGGGCTCTCCAGGTGGCCCAAACTCACGAGGCCGACACAGGCTGGAAAGACCAGGTCCCTATAGGCCCCCCTCACCCCCACTGACAAACCCCAGCTTCAGGACCTCCTGGCCCTCCCTGCTGTGCTGCCCCTGCCAAACCCCACCTGCTGCAGGGTGGCCAGGTCCCAGATGCGGACGGTGCGGTCTTGGGACACAGTGGCCAGCTGTCCCCGCCTCTGCTCCATGGCGAGGGCCAGCACCGGGGCGGTGTGGGAGCGAGCCAGCATGTGGTACACCCGGGACAGCGTGTCCAGGAAGCCCAGGTGGCCCGAGGAGGTGGCAGACAGCACACGGAGGCCATCGGGGCTGACACGGACTGAGCTGACGGGGCCCTCGTGCTCTGTGGGTGGGGTGGGGTCAGGGGCCTCCCAGGGCCACCCCGGGGTAAGCCGCATGCTCAGGCTTCGGGTCCCCGAGACCCCAGCAAATGCACTCCCTGCTGCTCAAAGTCCCAGGCTCCACATGGCTGCAAGATGCAGCTCCCTCGAGGCCACTACTCCTAGGCTAGGCGGGACCCAGGCTGAGGGGCTTCGCACACTACCCACGTCCCACCGGGCCCTTCCGTGAGGCTGCCATGCGCCGCCCTGGCATCAGCCGCCCCAGGGCTCAGGATACGCCGCTTGGCCCCGTGGCTCCCTCTGCAGCCAGGAGCCAGGGCGGCTGACAGCAGAGCCCCGGCGACTTGGCCTTCCCCGCCCCAGCATCCAGGCGAGGCTCCCCCGGAGTTGGGAGAGCGTGTCCACAGCATCACCTGCCTCCAGGAGCACCGAGGAGAAGTCCAGGGGCCAGAGCCGCAGGAAGCCGTCCTCAGAGCCCACAGCACACACAGCCGGGGAGACGCTGAGGCTGCTGATGGCAATGCCGGGGCCTGGGGGCGGGGAGGCGTCAGTGCCTCGGTGTCCCTGCCACCCTTGCCATGTGGCTGGCGCCCTCTTACCTAAGCTGAAGGTCTGCTTCTGCGGGTGGGGGCCGCCCGGAGTCTGTGTGGGGAGCAGGCGGCGGGCATGCCGCACGACCATGCGCTGACAGTCAATCTCCAAGATGTGGCCACTGCGGCTGCACACGAAGCTGCCCGAGGAGGCAGCAGGGAAGGTGAGGCCCTCAGGGTACCAGGCTCCAGGGCCCCCACGCTGGGGCAGGCCGTGGGGAAGGGCAGGGGCTCACAGCATGGCAGCCGAGGGCTCTGGGCAGCCGTCCTGGGCCTGCTTGAAGGCGAGGTCGGTGAACTGCAGCGCGTGGTGCTCCCCTAAGTCCACGGGGCAGGAACGCAGCGCCCCGCCACGCAGCCGCCAGAGTCGCACGCTGCCCTGCCCACACGACGCCATCCTGCAAGGAATGAGGACTGAGCACCGCTGCAGCCCGCAGTGCCCTGACCCGCCAGGAGACGCAGCGACGCACAACCAAGCCAGGGGGAGGTGCTCGGGCCTCAGCCCCCACTCCGGGCCCAGACCCTCTCCCAACATCGTGGATGGGCGGCTGCATCATCACCTGGTTTCATCAAGAAAGGTGACCCGGAAGGCCTGGATGTCAAAGTCAGTGTGCGCCTTTGCCAGAACGACCACCTCGCCACCGAGGCCCACCTGGCCGGTGCCCCAGGCCACCACCATCTGCAACAAGCCCAGGCTGAACCCGCATGGCAGGGCCAGTCAGTGCCGCCTTGATTCTGCAAGGCCCAGCTGAGCCCCACCCGGAGGTGGCTTTTCTCTCACATGCAGACCAGCCTCTGAGAGTGCGGCCGCGGAGGGTGGAAGGAAACCAGCCCCTCCATCTTCTCATCCTGAAGCTTTGGGACTTCTACAGAGACCCGCGATGCTGAGCGCTGCAGCCCATTCGCAGAGAAGTACAAACCCACCCACAAGCCGGAAGGTGGATAAAAAGCAGCCTGTGGCCGGGCACAGTGGCTCACGCCTGTGATCCCAGCACTTTGGGAGGCCGATGTGGGAGGACTGCTTGAGCCCTGGAGTTTGAGACCAGCCTGGGCAATATAATGAAACCCTATCTCTACAAAAAGTTAAAAAAATAAAACATGACACCATCTCTCTACAAAAAGTTAAAAAAACAAAACGTGACACCATCCTGGCTAACACGGTGAAACTCTGTCTCTAATAAAAATACAAAAAAAAAAAATTAGCCAGGCGTGTTGGCGGGCGCCTGTAGTCCCAGCTACTGGGGAGGCTGAGGCAGGAGAATGGTGTGAACCCGGGAGGCGGAGCTTGCAGTGAGCCAAGATCGCGCCACTGCACTCCAGCCTGGGTGACAGAGTGAGACTCCGTCTCAAAAAAAAAAAAAAAAAAGAAAGTTAGCCAGGTGCGGTGGCACACGCCTGTGGCCCAGCGATCTGGGAAGCTGAGGCAGGAGGATGACTTGAGTCCAGCTGGTGGGGAGGTCAGGGAGGGGGTCAGGCTGCAGTGAGTTATGATTGCACCACTGCATTCCAGCCTAGGTGACAGAACAAGTACCCTCCTCAAAGAAAAGAAATGTTTAAAAAAGGTGCCCCCACCGAGACACCGGGCGCTTTGGCTGTGTGGAGGTGCCATTGATGCCCAAGCGTGGGTCAGCTGCAGGGGCTCTGCCACGTGAAAATCTCACAACCGCATCACCAGCAGAGAGAACGCGGCGAGGTGTGTAAACGCTGACTTAAACTGACTGCGATGGCCGAAAAGCCAAGACGTGAAGTGTGAGCTGCTGGCGGTGGTTTTTGTGCAGGGCATGGGGGCGGCACGAACACCGGAGTGCACAGAGCCCCACCACAGGGAGGACACAGAGCAGGGTCCCATGAAGGTGGAGTTTCAGAAAACCAAGACCCTTCCAGCTGTCTGCGTGCATCAGGACGGCCCCACCCCAACCCCCGGCCAGGGCCCTGTTACCGTCCTCCCGTGGTGGTCCTTGCCAACCCCGCAGAGAAGGGCCCCGCTGTCAGAGAAGCTGTGAACAGGGAGGAGGTGGTCAGTGTCGCCTGGGCTGACCCCCACCCCCTGCAAGGGGCAGACCCGTGCCCACCTGAGGGAGCAGACAACGTGCATTGGGCTCTGGAACAGGCACAGGCACCGCCCAGTCTGGAAGTCCCAGAGCCGCATCACACTGGGGGCCCGTGCCTGGGCCGAAGCCAATAGTGAGCTGCTGCCATCCAGCGCCAGGGCGGAGACCTAGGAGGCAGAAGGGTGAGGGAGGGTGCGGGGGCTGCAGGCGTGAGCCGCCCCGGGCCCGGGCAGCACCCACCTTGTCTGTGTGGCCGAGGAAGAAGCGCTGCTCCCCCGTGTCTACGAGCAGGACGACGATGACCGCATGGCAGGGGTACACGACAGCCGCCCCGTCCGGGGTCCACAGGGCCTGGCACAAGGGAGCGGGGGGCTGAGGACCGGTGCTACGCCAGGCTCCTCCTGGCTGCCGGGAGGTCAGCCTCATCTCCCACTCTAGCCCAGGGAGAGGGGGGGCAGGTGTGGCACACACACCTGGGCACACAGCCACCCAGGGGCAAGAGAGAACACACACCCTGCACACACTACCTACACAAGTCACAGGCTGCATATGTCAAAAGAACAGCTGGAACACTCAAGCAGACACACGTACACACACGCACAGACGCCTGTCCTCTAAGCCCCACCTCCAGTGCAAGAAACTCCGGGGTGGGGGTAACAAAAGGCCAAAGGGCCCCCACTCAGAGCAGGCACCCAGCAGGGTCTGACAAGGGCCCAAGGCCACTGAGGCCGAGGGGAAGGCCACCTCCTCTGCCATGGGGCTCCTCTCCTGGAAGGCCCACGTCACCCATCAGGGACCTACGTGTTGCGCCCACAGCCGGGCCCCACGCTGCGGGTCTGGATCATCCGAGCTCTAAAGATGTGAGAGCTCTGGGTCTTCCGGGGAGCACTTAGCCAGCGAGTAAGAGATGCCCGTGACCCTGAGAGCCCCCGGGCACCAGGAGGTGACAGCAGCTGTGGGCGGGGCAGGCGCCTGAGCACGCGGGAAGCAGCAGTCTGCAGGGGGATGGGACCGCTGTGCCAAGGGGGCTCAAGAGCCCACACAGCCACCACGGGACTTAGGTCTCTCCTCTCTCCCCGTTCGGTACTCAGCACTCGAGCAGGCCAACGAGAGCTGCTCTGGACACAGCCACAGGAGCCTCACCTGTCTGGTGCTGTGGCCCCCGAAGCCGATGATGCCCTTGAGCCTCAGGACCGGGTCTGGGAGGAAGCCCTGAAACAGCCATTGACATCGAGGTCCTGGGAGGCTCAGCCAGGCCCCCAGAATGCCCGACCAACCCCGAGCCCCGCCAACCCTTAGCTGGGTCCTGCCTCTCAAGAAGACTGCCCTGGTCCTGGGTGGCTCCTGCTGGCTGTGGTAGGGTGGAAGCTGGGACTCCGGCTGCATTGCCAGACCTTCGAGGGTCCCCCACAGACCACCTGGGGCTGGGGCATTGGGGGTGAGCAGAAGCCCTTCCTTACTCTTCGTGGACAGAGATTCTTCCCCAAAGCCGCCCCCCGCCAGCTCTGCTCCTTGCCAGGAGGCTGAACAAGAGGAGACTGTCGGAGGCACATCCGTTCTGAATGCATCTCGTGCATCTCAGCTGCCCCAGCCCACATCTCACCGGGCCCCGCCTGCTGTGGCATGGGCACTCACCTCGCAGGAGCCGGTGTCCTCAAGGGCCACAGGCACCTCAGCCGACTCATGAGTCAACACGTGGGTGTCAGCAGCAGCCGTGTGGACCTCAGAGGCCTCCACCTGGGCCCAGGGCTCAAGGCTATGGAAACCGGGGCCATCCGCGTTGGAGGCGTCTGAGCGCTCTTGGGACAAGCTGACCTCCAGGAAGGGCCTGGGTGCCAAGGGGGCCCGGCCGGACTGTTGGGGGACAAGTGCCCATCAGCGCCCTGGGCCATCACGCCCCAACCCAATCTCATAGGGCGAAGGGGGTACTCACGGCTGTGGGGCTGGGCATCTGGACCACTGGAGACACACTGAACCCCACAGGTTTGCTGGAGGCCACCGGGCAAGGGAAAGGCTGCGGCCCCGGCCCCAGGAGGACTACAACAGAGCAAAGAACCCCAGTGACCCAGGGACCAGCTGTGCAGATGCCTGGTGAGGGTGACGCCTGGGGAGGGGCAGCAGCAAGTGGCCCAGCCTCACCAGCTCTGCAGGACCCACAGCCAGCATCCCCACTCCCACTCTAGGCCCTGAAACTCTCCTCTTCCAGCTAGAAAGCTTGGGGGCCCCCAGGTACCCCTCACACAGACTTCCCACCCTCGTGGTTCGGGGAGCTCGGACAACCTACAGGCTTCCCTAGGTCCCTGCACCAGCTGCAGCCAGCACACCACTGGGCCCTTTCCCAGCCCTCCCCTCTCCTTCCGAGCCCCACGCACCCTACAGGCCTTAACCTGGGTCCCCGCTGACCCCACAGACCCACCTGTCTCAGGAGGGGAACAGCTCTTCTCAATCGGCTTGGAAGGCACTTTCAAGCTGTCTCTTGGAAACCTGGGCAGCCAGAGGGAGAGTCAGTGTCTGGGGGCCCAAGGGCCACCCACCCTCCCACCACCGAGGCCTCCCTCGAAAGCAGCAGAACCACTCACCGGATGTGGATGTAGCGGTCATGCCAGCTCTCTCCCTTGGGCACAGGGAATGTCATTTCCCGGGGCATAGGAGTCACGGGCAGCTTTGCCCACTGGGCCCCAGAGATGGCTACAAGGAGCAGGGTTGTTCCAGGTCAAGGGAGACTGTTTGGCCACCTGAGCACGGGGCACCCGCCAAGGCACTGCCACGCCACCAGCCCAGCCACCACCCCACCCCAGGGCTGCCTCTGGGTCGGGTTCTGACCCCAGGGATGCCTCCGGGATGGGGTTCTGGCCAGACCTCAGAGACAGCACAGCTTGAGCACCATACTTTCCCAAGCACTCGGGCCTCTCCAGGACTGAGAGCATGGGTGAGATATGGAATGGGGAGCGCAGGTGTGGCCCTCACCAGGCTCAAAGCACAGGTCGCTGGTGTACAGGTTCCTGACCAGCAGGCTGGCGCACAGCCTGACGCCCTTGAGATGGCCATAGCACCGGTTCAGGTAGACAAGGAGAACGTCCTGCAGGTCGAGCTGCAGGCAGGTCCAGCGGGCTCCGGGGGGCGCCGAACCCACCACATCTGCAGGACGGGCACTCAGGGTCAGCGCCCATCCTCCTGACAGCCCCCGACTCCCAGAACTGTGAGCTTGTGCCCCCGCCAGGTTGTCCTCCAGGCCGCAGAGGAGCCTCACTGGGCCTGCACCAGCTCCCTCCAGCCGCCTGTCCTGGACCATCCACACCCCATCTCGGTGTCACCTCTCCGAGGTGTCCTGGCCTCCAGGACGAAGGGAAACTGGAGCCACGTGGCCGTAGACTTAAACTCCTTGAAGAGGTTGGAGAAAGACACACGGATGACTTGGTTGTCCTGTGGGGACGGACCAGGGCCGTGAGAAGACAGGAGCCGCAGGGGTGCCGGGGCTCCCACGCAGCCCCCAGCCACGGGCTCCGTACCTTGGTGGACACATCCAAGTGGATGACGAAGTGCTTGCTGGGCAGGGGCCGAAAGAGCACATACAGGTATCGCCCAGTCAGCCCCAGGGACTGGGTGCTGCTCTTAGGGAGCTGGATGTAGTTGGCGGCGGAGACTGAGCCCCGAATGCGATACACGGCGCACTTCAAGGTCTTGTCCTGGAGAAGCGGGAACCCGCATCACCGACAGCACCCAGAAGTGCAGCGGGGGCGCGGGGACCCTCGGGGGCAGGGCAGCTCTCCTGGGGGCAGGGCAGGGGTGTGGGCTCGGGGCGAGCCCCCCGCCGCCTACCGTGACCACGGCCACGTCCCCCTGCTTCGCGGACCGCTTCCACTCGTCCACCCGGAAGTGTCTGAAGACGTTGAGGAACGGGTGCTGCCACGCTGCGGGGAGCGGGCGCCGGGCATCAGGGGACTCGGCCACGCGAGCCGGGGCCACTGCGGGGCTGGGCCGGGCCGCGGGGACCAGGCAAGAGCCGGTGGGGCCGGGGCTGTCCGCGCCTTCCCCGGCGACGCCAACGCCAGCGAGGCGGGCGGGAAGAGCCCGGACGCCCGAGGGAAGCCAAGCTCGGGGAGCCCGAGGGTGGGCGCCTGGCAGACGGGACCCTGCCCGAGCGGGGACTCTGGCCTCGGGGCCTAGGCGGGGGCCCTGAGCGCTCCGGCCGCCAACCCTGGACCCCGGAACCCGGGACCCCCCGGGACCCCCGCCCGCCGCGCGCTACCTCGGGCCATGGCGCCGCCGCTCGAGCTTCCCGCCTTGGCCTCCGCGCGCCCAGCGCACAGCACGCCCCGCGACGCCTGGCAACGGCTGCCTGGCAACGGTGCCACTTCCGCCATCACTTCCGCCGTCATGGCGGCGCCCCGGCCACGTGACCTCCCCCTTACGCGTACCCCGCTTACGTCAGCGGCCTCCAGGGTTGCTCCGGCCGCTGATCCCGCTGTCCTTTGCCCCGCGGGCCTCCCGAGGCAGCCCCGTGTTAGCCCGACCGGCTTCGAAGCCCGCGCGGGTTGCGGACCCTCCCCCCCGCCCACCTGTCAGCGCCTCGGCCGGGGCTCCCGCCGCGTGCAAGCAGCGAGGCGAGGTCGCGCTGAGGCCTGGCCATGCCACGGACAGCCGGGCCTCACCCTGCCGCTCTCTCGCCGTCCGGAGGCCCCTGGTCCACACCTCGGTACCCTGGGCCCTGACTCAGGTGGGCTGGGTCATCCCTGTCCATCAGGGAAGGTAGTGCCGACGCCCGCGGAGGGCCTGGTTCCCACGCTCGTCCTAGCAGGTTCCCCACGTACTCCTTCGCCCAGTGTCCTGCGGCCGGGCCCGGCGGATTCAGAATGGGACCTGGCGTTCTGAGACACAGCCCCAGTGCTTGTGGTGGGGGGGGGGGGTGGTCAGGACTGCACTTCAGGGCCATTTAATGTCTTTAGGCCTTGAGTCTCGGCTCTGGTCCCAGTTAACGCCAATGGGAGAGGAAGGAGGAGCAAAGCAGGGTCCACAGACTTCCAAGCAAGGGGAGCTGGCCAACGGCCCTCCCACCTGTCGCAGGGCAGCTGGATGAGAAGCTAACGGCCTGAGGGGACAGCGCTACAAGGGGAGTTTGTGCTGGGCCTGGCGTCCCAGGCTGTGGACTGGAACTGGACATGAGGACCCCCCTACACCGTCCTAAGTCAAAGACACTCCAAAAAGGCAGTTTCTCGACTTTATTAGCCTGGAGCTCCTCCCCGCCAGCCCCAGGGGCGGGTCGCTGGTCCCTGGGCACAGTGAGCAGGGCTGAGGTCAGACAGGTTCGGCCCCTGGCCATGGCAGCTTGGTTGGGACAGCCGGGCCAAGGGAAAAACAGGTGCAAAAGTCCAAATGCTGGCACTTCAGGTGTGGCCGGCACCCAGCCAGGCGCAGTGGGTGGGCGGGGCGCCATGCTTCTCTCCTAGCGACAGGTTGGCCGTGTAGCAGCGCCCCCTCCCAGCAGCCACTAGGAACAGCTGGTGATTCTCGCCAGGAACTGCTGCGCCCACCATTCGTCTAGGTCAATGGGCACGAAGTCTGTGGGCAGAGAAGGCTGGGCAGTGATGCTGCCTCCCAGGCCGGCCAGCATCTCTCCCCTGGAGCTAACCACAAGCCGCTCACCCGGACTCCGAGTGCGGCAGGCGCTGGGAAGAAGGGAGTCCCCTCCCTCATCCCCGGGGGTGGGAACCTGGCAGGGTCTGGGTCAGATCAGAGGGGCTGCGGGGTCTCTCTGGGGGGCCAGGGTTGGGGGGCTCACTCTGCAGCCGGGGGTTGGGGGTCCTCTCCACGTACTGCACAGGCCTTGGCCCGCCCTCACCGGCTGGGCCACCATCCAGCTGCTGCTGCACCTGCTGCCAGGCTGTGGGAGGAGGGCAGTCGGGCTGAGCCAGGTCCCAGGCACCCCGTCGCCCACCCAGGGCCTGATGGTCACCCTGGACTCCAGCCCCACACAGGGCTGATCACAGGACACAAGGGCAGAGTGCCAAGGAAACGCACAGCCCTGCAGTGGCTAGGGGTCAGCTTGAAGTGGGGCCATCCCGGGTCCATGTTATTGCGACCCAGCAGCCTAGGCCGCACCCTCTGGCCCCACTCGCTACCTTCGGACACAAAGCGGACGTTCTCCTCGTGGGCCAGTGTGTAGGTCTCCTGGGTCCCCTCCAGGGATGGGGACGTGGAGGGGGCCCGCCGGCCATTCACACGATTGAACACAAGCCTTGGCCCTGGACTGCAGGAAGGGAGGAGACGGACATGGTTGGTGCCCATCCCAGGCGTGGTGCTGCCTGGCAGAACTCAGGAGCAGCCCCGGGCCAGCCCACTGTCCCCAGACCCAGCCAGCCTAGGCACTTCCTGAACCAGAGAGAGCAGCCACCCACAGCAGCCGGTGGCCCCAGCCTCTCTTGCAGGCCCCAAGCCATGGGCAGCTCAGCTCACACCTGCAGCCCTGTGCCCTGAGGGAAGTGAGTGACTGTAGGGTGGGGGCCTCAGTCTTAGTGTCCCAGACCTCTGGTCGGGCCCCACTCAGTACCCCTCCGAGGGTCTTGCAGGTGCCCATGCTGCCACCTGCATCCCGTCAGCAGCCTAGATTCTGACCTGAGCCACGACCCCGTCCATGACCATGTCTCTCTGCCCTAACCCCCCACTCTGGGTGTAGTTCTAGGCCACATTCTCGCCCCACAGAAGCACCTCCATCTCCACGATGTTTCCCTCCGTGGACGGATGGACCTGGATGGGAACGGGGGGGCCTTTGCCCTCTCCCTGGCTGCCCCCACGTCCCATGGGATGAGGACTGGGTGCCGGGATGGGCAGTCCCTGAGTTGGGAGAGTGACTATAACCCTCGCCCACTCCCCACCGGCCCGAGACAAGGGGCGATGCCAAATGAGATGGCTCCCGCAGTGCCGCACGCAATGTCTAGCGGGCCCCTGGGCCCGTCCCGGCCAGCCGGGCCCAGGGCAGGGATGGGCGGCCCCAGCTGGCCGAGCCCTGAGCACACAAAGCCCGGGACAGGGCCGTGGAGGGAATGGGGCCGCACCTACAGCCAGAGGTGGGAGCCGGGAGTCCTGGGCTGCGCCTGCTCCGCCAGGCACTCGCGGTCCCGGCCGGCCTGTTGCCTTCCTGGGCTCAGGTGCCCCCGCGCCGCTCTCGGTTCCTCCTCAGCTGAGAGGGGCACTAAAATAAAGAGGAGCGTCTTGAGGGGCGCAGGGTCCCGCCGGCCCCAGGGCTGGCAGGGTCTGGTGGCCACAGAGGATCTTAAAACGTGCAGGTGGACACGGGACAGGGGCGGGGCACCTCCCAGGCCTGCCTGCTGCCTGAGTTTCTGCACGAACCAGAGGAAATAAAGTTTGTCCGCTTGGAAGGCTCCTTTGCCTGCAACCCACTCCCACCTTGGAAAGCCAAAAACTCCAAGCAAGCTTGGAGGTTGGATTATCAATGTCTAAGAAGAGAAGAACATTGCCAGGGGCTGTGAATCGCATGGCAGAGGTGACGGCTCTCAGGCAGAGATGGGCCCCAGAAGGCAGGCACCGCCCCAGGGGTTCTGGTTACATAAGGCCGCTGCTCTCTGGGGGAAAGGGCACCCGCCCGGCGTGCACCTGTGGATCACCGCCAACCTCTCCCACTTCCAGGGACACTGCTCCGGGCAAACTTCAGCCCAGGGAGGTGAAGGCTGTGGAGGACATCCTCTCATCTCCCCTCCACAGCCCACCCCTTTTTCAGCCCATGAAGCAGGGCTTGGGAGAGAATCCACCTGAGCATATTACATGCTGAGTGGGGACAGCACCAGGATATCAAGGCAAATCCAACAACAGAGTCCATGACCCTGACCCAGTACAGCCCCCAAGCCAGCCCCCCAGCCTGCCCTCACTGGGCCTCAGACCCTCGGTCTCTTTTGGGCTGCCCCTTCTCGCCCTGTGCGGTTCATTCCATTGTCCCTTCCTGTTGCGGTCACCACGCCCTCCATATGCCCTGGGGTCGGGTGACCACATGGTCTCATTTCATCTTATTATATTGCCTCAGTTTATCTTACTGCCTCCCCCATCCGTCTCCCACCAGGAGGAAGAACTTGTCAAAGGTGTATCTGGGCTGGGCGTGGTGGCTCATGCCTATAATCCCAGCACTTTGAGAGGCCGAGGCGGGTGGATTGCCTGAGGTCAGGAGTTCAAGACCAGCCTGGCATATGTGGTGAAACTCGTCTCTACTAAAAATACTAAAAATTAGCCGGGCATGGTGACAGGCACCTGTAATACCAGCTACTCGGGAGGCTGGGGAGGGAGACTCACTTGAACCCAGGAAGCGGAGATTGCAGTGAGCCGAGATCACGCCACTGCACTCCAGCCTGGCAACAGAGCGAGACTCCATCTCAAAAACAAACAAAGGTGTCCAGGCACAGTGGCTCATGCCTGTAATCCCAGCACTTTGGGAGGCCGAGGCGGGTGGATCACAAGGTCAGGAGATCCAGACCATCCCGGCTAACAGGGTGAAACCCCGTCTCTACTAAAAATACAAAAAAATTAGCCGGGCCGGGCGCGGTGGCTCACGCTTGTAATCCCAGCACTCTGGGAGGCCGAGGCGGGCGGATCACGAGGTCAGGAGATCGAGACCACGGTGAAACCCCGTCTCTACTAAAAATACCAAAAAATTAGCCGGGCGTGGTGGCGGATGCCTGTAGTCCCAGCTACTCGGAGAGGCTGAGGCAGGAGAATGGCGTGAACCCAGGAGGCGGAGCTTGCAGTGAGCCGAGATCGCGCCACCGCACTCCAGCCTGGGTGACAGAGCGAGACTCCGTCTCAAAAAAAAAAAAAAAAAAAAAATTAGTCGGGCGTGGTGGGGGGCGCCTGTGGTCCCAGCTACTCGGAGAGGCTGAGGCAGGAGAATGGCCTGAACCCGGGAGGCGGAGCTTGCAGTGAGCCGAGATCGTACCACTGCACTCCAGCCTGGGCTACAGAGCAAGACTCCGTCTCAGAAAAAAAAACAAAAAAAAAACCAAGGTGTATCTGGTCTGTCACCGTCGTGGGCAGTGCCCAGACCCGTGCCTGGCAGGAACCAGAGACGGCACACGTCGTGGGTGACAAGCCTTGATCCTCCGGGTGCACCAGGAGATGCACAGGGACCCTGATACCCCCTCCCGCACCCAGTCAGTGAGAGATGAGGAGCAGCGAAAAGCACCAAGGAGAAGAAAAGGCAGGGCAGGGCCAGGCGCAGTGGCCCACGCCTATAACCCCAACGCTTCCACAGGCCAAGGCGGGAGGATTGCTCGAACCCAGGAATTTAATACTAGCCTGGGCCACATAGTGAGACTCATCTACATAAAATTTAAAAATGAGCCAGGTGTGGTGCTCGCCTGTTGTCCCACCTACTCAGGAAGTCGAGAAGTGGGAGGATCGCTTGAACTTGGGAGGTTGAGACTGCAGTGAGCCATGATTGCACCACTGCACCCCGGCCTAGGTGACAGAGCAGGACCTTGTCTCAAAAAGAAAAAAATTAAAGGAAGTAAAAGAAAGAGAGGTGGGTGGCAGCGTGGGGTGGGGTGGTTCAGAGGGAAGGTGGTTGGCCAAGCGTGGTGGCTCACGCCTGTAATCCCAGCACTTTGGGAGGCCGAGGTGGGCACATCACCGGAGGTAGGGAGTTTGAGACCAGCCTGACCAACATGGAGAAACCCTGACTCTACTAAAAATACAAGATTAGCCAGGCGTGGTGGCACATGCCTGTAATCCCAGCTACTCGGGAGGCTGAGGCAGGAGAATCGCTTGAACCCAGGAGGCGAAGGTTGCAGTGCACGGAGATCCTGCCATCGCACTCCAGCCTGGGCAACAGAGCAAAACTCCATTTCAAAAAAAAAAGAAACAGAGAGAAGGTGGTTGCCCCAAGAAGGTGCAGGAGCAGGATGGGGGCTTCATGCAGAGATTCCACTGCTGCCAGAAGCTCCCAGCGCTGGGGCCTGGGGGTGGGAACGTGGGTGACCCCAGGGAGGAGAGGGCAGCACACATCCTGCCCTGCCCAGGGCTCCTCCAGCCCCGCTGCACATGGGGTGAAGCCCACTCAACTGCCACAGGTCCCATTGGCTGACAGAGGACCTCACATGAGGACTTTAAGAGAACAGGCCGGGCACGGTGGCTCATACCTGTAATCCCAGCACTTTGGGGGGCTGAGGCGGGTGGATCATGAGGTCAGGGGATCGAGACCATCCTGGGCAACATGGTGAAATACAAAAATACAAAATTAGACAGGCATGGTGGCACGCGCCTGTAGTCCCAGCTACTGAGGAGGCTGAGGCAGGAGAATCGCTTGAACCCGGGAGGCAGAGGTTGCAGTGAGCTGATATTGCGCCACTGCACTCCAGCCTGGGCGACAGAGTGAGACTCTGTCTCCAAAAAAAAAAAAGAGACCACAGCCAGTGGGCCTGGTGTTGCCCACTGGGACCCTTGGGGTCCCATAGGGAACTCTGGGAAGCATTTCCGTCTTCTTCCCTAACTCCCCCGAACCGTGCCACAGCCTTGCCCCTGCCCTCCCTAGCAGTGGGGTCTTGGAGAGAGAAGAAAGGTGGTTTCCCCAGGTTAAGAGAGACAGCGTCACCCTGGGCCACTCCATTCTCACGCTCCCTGCCTGGGGACCAGGTGGTGGCTACAGGGGTGCCTCAGTTTCCTTCCTTGGGAGGTAGAGCGGCCACGAGGACCAGGGGTGATGTCCGCGGAGCGTCCCAGCAGAGCTGGGATGCTGGAAGCACCTCGGGGCCCACTCACCTCCCGCCAGAAGGCGCCTCTGGTCGAGGGCACTTACCTCACTAGGATGGAGCCCCAGAGAGCCCCCGCCCCGCTGGAGCCTCAAACACCTGTCCCCACAGGCCTCCACACGTGTCTGAGAGGTAGGCAGGGGGCAGGCTGAGGGTGGCTCGGCACCCCCCCACCTGTAGCTGCCCTGAACTCCTGGCCCGAGCTCTCCTCCCCAGCACCGCCTCAGGCCATGACCCTACCACCTCCAGGAGCCTTCGGGCCGGCTTGGGGACACAGCAAAATCCACAGGCCTGGGAGATGCACAGGATAAATGAAGGGAACGGTGGAGGAAATGAGCCAAAGTCAAACGTCCAGCCCTGCAGGGCTGTCCAACCTCTGGGTCATGGTCACGGGGAGGCCACAGTGGCCGGACTGAGGCTCCTGTGGTCTCGGGAGGGCACTGGGTTAGGAAAAGCAGAAGCAACCGGAGAGGAGAAGGCCCCACTGCCCCCAGGGTGTCTGGGGTGAAGGCCGGAGGAGGGCAGCGGCCCTGCCGCAAGGAAACGCACGCACGTCTCCCCCACTGAGCTCTGCAAGGGCAGAGCCGGGAGACCTTGAGGACCAGCGCCCGACGCTCTCCGCGAACCCTGGCCTGGGCCTACTGCACGTCAGGGTTCCAGCAGCAGCCCAAGGTCGCCCGAAGCGCCGACCTCGGCCGCTGGAGGCCCCTGCGACCCAGGAACTGGCCGGCTTTCTCCCCGCTGGGGGCCCGGGCCCGGCCAGGTGAGGCGGAAGTGCGAGGCGCAGGCCCGCGGGCGCGTAGTGGGCAGGACCCGCGCACCCCCCGTGCCCGGAGCGCCCGCCCCGCCTGCAGCACGTGGCCGGACCTCACTAACATCTCCCCAAGGTCACCCTCCGCTCCAGGGCGGCCGGCGGGGGAGGGGAAGCCGGGCCGGGCTGGGCCGGGGCCGCGCGCGTCTCACCTCGACAAGGGCCAGGGTCCCGGCGGCTGCGCGAAGGGCTGCGCCCGCGGGGGCTGCGAGGTCGGCGGCGCGGGCTGCCGGCATTTCAGGAGCTCGCCGAGCCGGCCCTCCACCTGCTGCTGCGTGGGACCTGCGGGTACCGGAGGGCGGTCAGCCGCCGCCGCGCCCCGCCCCGTCCCCGTTCCCGTTCCCCGGCCCGTGCGCACCTGTGCGGCGCTGCGCGACCAGCTTGCTGGGCCCCTTGGTGATGGTGTACATGACGCGCCGCTCCCACACCGCCGCCGGCCCCCGGCCAGATCCGGCCCCTGCGCCCGGGCTCGCGCTTAACGGACGGCGGGCGCTGCGGGAGGGGGCGGGCCCGCTACACGCCCCCGGCCCTTAAAGGGCCCGCAGGGCTCGGGCTAACCCCCCCGGACACGCGGCGGAGGCGGTGCTTGGGCCCTTTGGGAAACTGGCAGGCGGGGGCGGAGCCGGCAGCAACCCCGCCCCCGCCCCCGGCGGCCCGGGGCCAAGGCGGACGAGGCGCCCTGCTGCCCGGGAAGGCAGTTGCTGCCTGGAGGCTAGGCGGGTCCCGGGGTACCGGACTCAGACTGCTGGCGGCGAGGACCCAAGGGCCCTGAGGGGTCAGCGGCGATGTGCGAGCAGGGTCCTCGGAGCCCCGGGGCCCACCTTTGACAGGCGCTGGAGGAGAACCTGTGCTGCGGGCCCTGTGCTGGGGGGCTTTGTGCTGGGGGCAATGTGCTACGGGGGTATCTGCGCTGGGGGCTCTGTACTGAGGGACTCTGTGCTGGGGGTGTCTGTGCAGGAGGGCTTTGCTGGGGGCTTCTATACTGGACGACTGTGTTGGGGAGTCATCTGCTGGGGAGCTCTGTGTTGGGGGCTCTGTGCTGGGGGACTCTGCTGGGGGCGTCTGTGCTTAGGGGCGTCTGTGCTGGGGAGCTCTGTGTTGGGGGCTCTGTGCTGGGGGGCTCTGTGCTGGGAGCGCCTGTGCTGGGGGGCTGTGTGCAGGGGAGCTCTGTGTTGGGGGCTCTGTGCTGGGCTTCTCTGTGCAGAGGCTGGAGGCAAGGGTTTACCACTCATACTTGGGGAGCCTCAGCCAAGGTGCCTGCAGAGGCCTGGGCCAGTGTGAAGGGTCACCCTTGGCTTGGGTCTTGGGTCTAAGAAGAGAAAAAGGGGCTCATCCCCCTGGACTTGGGTAGAGACGGGATGCCCTGGGGGTCTCCCTTCCACCCCAGGAGTCAGAACCCTGGCTGCACTCTGCCCCGCGTCCTGGCCCCCAGGCCGAGGTGCACCCAGAGGCCCGACGTGTGCCTCTTCGGCCCTTGGGGCTCCTGTACCCGCCCCACAGATGTGAGAGTGTGGCAGGCCAGGTCTCACTAACGCAGGCCTCCATAACAATTATTTCAGTGCGGGGTGGCTAGTTAAATATTAAAAGCTTAAAAAACTGTCCAGGAGCAGTGGCTCACACCTGTAATCCCAGCACTTTGGGAGGCCCAGGCAGGTGGATCACCTAAGGTCAGGAGTTCGAGACCAGCCTGGCCAATTTAGTGAAACCCCATCTCTACTAAAAATACAAAAAAAAAAAAAAAATTAGCCGGGCGTGGTATTGAGCGCCTATAATCCCAGCTACTCCGGAGGCTGAGGCAGGAGAATCACTTGAACCTGGGAGACAGAGGTTGCAGTGAGCCGAGATCGTGCCACTGCACTCCAGCCTGGGCAAAAGAGTGAGACTCTGTCTCAAAAAAAAAAAAAAAAAAATGCCGGGTGTGGTGGCGCACACCTGTAGTCCCAGCTACTCGGGAGACTGAGACAGGACAATCGTCACTTGAACCCAGGAGGCGGAGGTTGCAGTGAGCCAAGATCACATCACTGCACTCCAGCCTGGGGGACAGAGCAAGACTCTAAAGAAGAAAAGCCAGTGCCCTTCTTCAAAGGCTGGAATGTAACAGAAGCCCACCAAGAGTTGTGCCCAGGCCTCTCCTGGGCCTTGAAGCACGACAAGATAATGAAGGAATTCTTAATAGGACCTGTTTAGGATTCAACAAGTTTATTGGGGATCTGAAGAAACTCTCCAGGCCTCCACAGACAAGTTTATTGGGAGCCCGAAGGAACTACCCAAACCTTCATGCTTTAGCAGGAAACAAGATTAAGTCAGTTTACTGAGGTTCCAGAGGAAGGTCTTCAGGACTCAGACCTTAATTATAGATTAAAAGAAGTTAATCACTTGGCCGGGCGCAGTGGCTCACGCCTGTAATCCCAGCACTTTGGGAGGCCGAGGCGGGCGGATCACGAGGTCAGATTGAGACCATCCTGGCTAACACGAGGAAACTCCGTCTCTACTAAAAATAGTGAGCCGAGATTGCGACACTGCACTCCAGCCTGGGCGACAGAGCAAGACTCCGTCTCAAAAAAAAATCACTTATGTCTTTAGATGAATGCACACTTACACATAGACATACAGGTTGGAAGGTACACAACCTCTGGAAAACTTTGTAATTTGACTTGGTCTGGTGATAATTTCCAGGTCTTCTCCCTGTAACCGGTTGCAAAAATAAAAACCCTCTTCCCCTCCCCAGTTCATCTGCATCCTGTTACTGGGCCACGAGAAATAGCAGCCTGACTCTCAGTTTGGTCCAGGAACAAGAGGAGACTGCCTGTACCAGCATCAGGGCCTGGGGTGTCCAGTGGCCCCCACATTCTCCGAGGAGAGGTCAGAGTTGCTGTGGCTGAAAATGGAGCTGTGGCAGGCGGGCGGCAGGGCCCAGAGTCTTCCTGTCTAAATCTCCAGGCAAGTGCCGGGCGCGGTGGCTCACGCCTGTAATCCCAGCACTTTGGGAGGCCGAGGCAGGAGGATCACGAGGTCAGGAGATCGAGACCATCCTGGCTAACACAGTGAAACTCCGTCTCTACTAAAAATACAAAAAATTAGCCGGGCGAGGTAGCGGGCGCCTGTAGTCCCAGCTACTCGGGAGGCTGAGGCAGGAGAATGGCGTGAACCCCAGGGGGCGGAGCCTGCAGTGAGCCGAGATGGCACCATTGCACTCCAGCCTGGGCGACAGCGAGACTCTGTCTCAAAAAAATAAATAAATAAATAAATAAATCTCCAGGCAAGCAACATGCACCACGTGGAGGGGTGAGGGGAGGCTCTTGTTGGGGGGACGCAGCCCGAGGAGCCCCCACCCCATGCACTGGCCCTGCTTCTCCTCCCTTCTGGGAGCTTCAGGCTTACTGGGAGGCCCTCAGGGAAGCTTCTGACCCAGGTGGCCCTTGGCCCTGCACCCATCCTCAGCACGACTGAAGAGCTGAAGGAAAGAGGTTTCCATCCCAGCTGCCTTCTCTGCAGGGCTGGGCCAAGCCTGTGGCCCTCAGAGGGCAGAGGAGCTGGCAAGCCACATCCAGGGAGGCCAAGCCTGAGATGTCCCCTAGGAAGGACTCCTCACGGACTCTTTTCTGCCTCCCACCCCCATCCCTGCCCCCGTCTTTCCCACTCCCCCACTTCCCCTCCCCCCACCTGGCTCTGCCCTCCCCCCACCAGCATCGGGCATCGTGTCTTTCAAGGAAGGCCAGTGTGATCCCCGTCATCTGTGCAGCCTGCGTCCTGTCCTGGCTTCTCCCAGTGACCTTCAACGCAATCACTCACACAGGCCAGGGAGGCAGGACGGTGCTGGGGGGCCTGTGGCCTGAGGGCATACGCTCCTGCGGAGGACCTGGCAGCGAGGACCTGGCAGCAAGGACCAGCTGAGTTAGAGTGAGGGCGGTGCTGGGGAGGGAAGCCCCATGTGGGGAAGGGCATAATCCGAGCTCACACAGGCTCCCGAAGGTGGCCCCCCACCCTTGGGGCCCACTGCAGGCGGCAAGGACAAGCTGGACTGGCCCAGAGCCCAGCAGCTCTAGCGTTTGCTTCAGCCACTGGTGGTCAAGCCACGAGGCCCAAACATCCAGCCCCAACAATAGGCCACACCTGAGGTCAAAGCTTGGGTCCAGCAGCCCTCATAAGGGCTCCCTGGGAGGAGCAGTGGGCAAAAAGGGACGGGGGGCAGGGGGAGAGCCCAGGGGTCCTCAGGGCAGCAGGGAGCCGGGGGAGCTGAGGAAGGCGGAAGGCCAGATTGTGAGGGCCGGCAGCTGAAGTCCCTGGCACCCGCCAGGGCTGGGCTGGTCTGCCCCAGAGGGGCCCTCCCGGCCCCACTTGGGCTGAGGACAGCTGGCAGGGCTCCCATGCTTAGAGTGGCATCCATGGGGCCTGGGCAGGGACCCGAGAGGTCAGGTCTGGACGTGCCCCCAGCTCGGCTGCAGGGGCCTGGGGCCAGTTCGATTTGGGCAGGAACCCTCGGCGGCCCGGCACAGGCTGTGGCTCCTGGTGAGGTCAGCTTCTCCTGCCTACCTTCCCCTGGACAGACACTGTCTTCGCTTGTGAAGCCCCCACAGAGGCCACATTTTCGGTGGCAGGGGAGGGGCACAGGGCCTGGAGCAGGACAGCTGGATGGAAGGGGCCTCCCCCAGCATGCAGGGTCCTCACAGACCCCAATCATCCTAATAAAAAAGTACTTTTTTTCCTCTTGAAAAAGGCTCTAGTTATGATACTAAGATTTTATGTAAAAAGTGAACAAAGCTCAAGTTTTCAGTCATCCTGTCGGTTTTCCAGCTCTAAAACCCATGCCCTGACCCACCCAGTCTTGAAGACAGGTTCCTTCAAGGCTCTGGCTCAGGTTCTGCCGATGGAGGAGGCAACCACTGGCCCCCCTAGAAATGGCTCTGGCTGGAGTCTGCCACTCAGTTTCTTCGGGACTGTTCGGCCTGTCCCCAGATCCAGTGGTGGCCCCCCAAAAATACATCCACCTGGAACTTCAGAATGCAACCTTATTTGGAATAAACTTTTGCAAATATAAGCAAGGCAAGGATTTTCAGATCGAATCATCTGGGGCCCGGCATTGTGGCTCACGCCTGTCATCCTAGCACTTTGGGAGGCTGAGGTGGGCGGATCACCTGAGGTCAGGAGTTCGAGACCAGCCTGGCCAACACGGCGAAACCCGGTCTCTACTAAAAATACAAAAATTAACCGGGCATGGTGGTGGGCACCTGTAATCTCAGCTACCCGGGAGGCTGCGGCAGGAGAATTGCTTGAACCCGGGAGGCAGAGGTTGCAGTGAGCCAAGATCGTGCCGCTGCACTCCAGCCTGGGCAACAGAGCGAGACTCCGTCTAAAAAAAAAAAAAAGGCAGGGCGCAGTGGCTCACGCCTGTAATCCCAGAACTTTGGGAGGCCGAGGCGGGCGGATTGCGAGGTCAGGAGATCGAGACCATCCTGGCTAACAGGGTGAAACCCTGTCTCTACTAAAAATACAAAAAAATTAGCCGGGCGTAGTGGCGGGCGCCTGTAGTCCCAGCTACTCGGGAGGCTGAGGCAGGAGAATGGCGTGACCCCGGGAGGCGGAGCTTGCAGTGAGCCGAGATCACACCACTGCACTCCAGCCTGGGCGAGAGAGCAAGACTCCGTCTCAAAAAAAAAAAAAATCATCTGGGATGAGGGTGGGCCCTAAATCCAATCACAGGTGCCCTTGCAAGACAAAGGAGAGGGAGATTTGGGCACAGACACAAAGAGGAGAAGGCTGCGTGAGGACTGGAAGATTAGACTGACGTGGTCACGAGCCCAGGATCACCTGGGGCCACCAGACGCTGGAAGAGGCAGGAAGGACTTTCCTGCAGGGCCTTTGGAGGGAGTTGACACCTGTAGTCTTGCGCTTCTCGTCTCCCGACTGTGAGAAAACACATTTGTTTTAAGCCACCAAGCTCTGGGGTAATTCCCTACAGCAACCACGGAAACTCAGACACCAAGGAAAGTAGTGGTGGGTGTGGGGATAGAAGGGGACTGCAGAGGGCTTAGGAAGGACGCTCAGGACCCCAGGGTGGGGTCCAGAGAATGGAGCACGTGGCACTGGACCCCAGGAGAGGAGCTGGACCCTGCTGCTGGACCTGAATGCCGTGTGAGGATGGGTGCGCGTGGGGCTGAGCCCTCCAGGCCCTCTGTGGCGGAGGAGGCTGAGGAGCTAAGGCTCAACAGGAATTGCCCCTCCTTAGGCATCCCCGAGTACCTCCTGTAAGCCAGACCCTAAGACGGATGGGGCAGGCAGGCTCCTGGAAGGGGAGGCACAGCGAGGGGGTCCCGTCCCTCCCAGGGGGATGTGTCCAGGGACTGGGCGTGAGCGTCAAGGCCAAGGCCAGCAGGCGCTGCTGTATGGGCAGGACTGGGACTCCGTGTCCCTCCCAGCATGGAATCCAGGACGCGGGGCACGTGGGGCACTGGTATTTTATCATGTAGATAAACACGCACTGGGAAGGGTGGCCTGTGTCACAGTCCCTTCCACCCAGTGAAAGGTCGGTTCTTCAAGAGGGGCTTTGGGGAGCCAAATTCAGTCTCAGGAGAGGCTGAGCTTCTACAGCTTTGACCCTGGCTACCCAACGGGGACACCACCAGGAGGGCAGGGGCTGGGGGACCCTTCCAGGGATCCATGTTTGGCATCCCGTGGGGGTCCCAGACCCCTGCCAGCCGCTGACACGCATCCACAACTTCCCAGAGACTGTGTGGTCACATGTCGCCATTGCAGCAAACGCCTCTGCTCAGACACATCCAGTCCGGCTGCTGCCCTCCCAGGCTCTGAGCTCGGGGGGTGCTGAGAACAGGCGGGGCCTACCCAGCATGCATCCCCAAGTCATGAGCGTGCAGGTGAGCAGCAGCGTGAGGCCAGGCAACACTAAACCTGCCATGCGCTGAGCACTGTGGGCAGCTCCTGAATGCAGCTTCCTTCAAGGGGGGAAGCAGGGAGGCCCAGAGAGATTGATCTCGGGCTCCTCTTTCCTGTGCTTAGGGAAGCCCAGGTGAAATCTGGGTGAGGCAGGTGCCTGGGCCCCAGGAGAACCCCTGGTCCTCATAGATCCCTCCTCCTGGGGCTCTTCTCGAGGTGGGGGTTGGGGGCAGGGTGCGCGTTGAAGGAGGCACAGGGAAAGTGCTCAGCCCACAGAAGGAGAGATGGAGGTGGCCAGTCAGGCGAGGAAAGCCGGGGCTTGGGCCGGAGAGCCTGCTGCAGGGTCTGGCCAGTCACCACCACGGCGGACACCAACATCTCCTAGCAGGGCTGTCCCTGACCCCTGACTCCCTGAGCCCCCCATGGCCCGCGTTCCCAGTCCCAGACTGGCAGACTGTAAGCCACTCTCCTGCCCTGAGCCACGTGACTGGCCCTCCCTGGTTTACCCCTTCCAACATCCTCGCCCTAGCCAGAGCGATATGGGGTTCCCATTGGTGAAAAACGGCCCAGCAAAGGCGCTAAGCCAGTCCTGACTGCAGAGCCAGGCGCTCGGCACTTTCTGGAGCAGAGCCCGGCTCTGAGGCTGGGACCCCAACCCTCGGGCGCACACAAATCGCGGCCTGTGACTTGATTTCGGGGGTCTTCGGGGGTCACCGACCGACCCCTCACACTATCCGTGGGCCCCGAGCTGGTGTTACCCTAGTGTCACAGAGAGACCCTGGGGCATTATTCGTGCCCCTCCCGCAGACCGCCCAGTTCCTGCAGGCTGGGACCGCCCCGCCCTCTGCCGCCCCTGCCGCAGCCCCGCTCGGGCCCCGCCCCAAACCTCCCGTCCACACTCATGTCCCGCCGCTCCCCTAGCCCCGCCTCCTCTATCGGACCCGCCCCGATATGGCTCCGCCCCTCCGGCAACCCCGCCCTAAATTCGTCCCAACAGGGGGCCCCAGCCCAGCCCCGCCCCGACAGGGCCCCGTCCCCAACGGCTCACGAAGGCCAACGGCTTCCACGGCTCAGGCCCGAATCGAGACTGTCCTCCCTCCAGCCTGTGTCCTTCACGCCCGCTCCTTCCCCTCCGGCACTGGGGGGCACCGCGAGACTCTTACCGTCGCGGCCCCACCAGCTGGGTCCTCCTATGCAGTCGCCAGCTCCCTTGAGCTGAGCCCGGCGCCAGCGGCGGCGCATGCGCAGAACACTTGCCGTGTCACAGTCTCTTGGCTCCGCGGGCAACAACCGCTTCCAACAGCGCCGCTGGTGTAGTGGTATCATGCAAGATTCCCATTCTTGCGACCCGGGTTCGATTCCCGGGCGGCGCAGTGACCTTTTTTTCCCATTTGAACAACGAACTTCCGCTAACGCCGGAAATTTATAAAGGAGAGAAAACCCGAAACCCAGGGAAGGTGCCCAGTCTGGCGCAGCGCTGACACACATTTCGGAGAGTGACACAGGTGCCCTGAAAACCCTGGACGGCCATGGGCAGCAGGGTGCCTGAGCTGAGGCGCCTAGTAAACCAGCAAGCCAAGCTCGCCGTTCAGTCCCCTGCCCGGGGCCACCACGCACTGCTGAGCCTCTCCCCACCGTGCCTCTGGCGGCTGCGGGTCCTTTAACGGGAGGCGCGCGTGCTCCTGGGAGTTGTAGTTTATCAGCTCCCGACGCGTCCCCGCGGCATCTGGACTACAGCTCCCGACGTGCCCCGCGGGAGCCCGGCCACCGCCCCCGGCGCGACCCGCGCGCCGAGTCCGCGGCGGGGAGTTGTTGCGGCCGCGATGCTGGTGGCGGCGGCCGCGGAGCGGAACAAGGATCCCATCCTGCACGTGCTGCGGCAGTACCTGGACCCGGCTCAGCGCGGCGTCCGCGTACTCGAGGTGGCCTCGGGCTCCGGCCAGCACGCGGCGCACTTCGCGCGGGCCTTCCCCCTGGCCGAGTGGCAGCCGTCGGACGTGGACCAGCGCTGCCTGGACAGGTGCGGCCCCCCGGGGCGGCCACTCCGATCGGTGCGGCGGTCCGGGGCCTCAAGAGCCCACGCCCCGCAGCCCCGGAGAAAAATGATGCGGCTCGGGCTCTGAGGGTGCGGGGTGGGAGCCTGGGGGTGCCCCCGGGACAGGCCCTAGCTGTGCGGCCCCCGCGGCTGCGGAAGTGGGTGGGCCTTGGGGTTTCCCTTCCCAGCCGCTCTGGCCTCCGCTCCTCAACGTGCCCCCCAGCCGCCCCTAAGAAAGTCCGTGGGGGCGTCGGAAAGGCGGGTGCGCAGAACTTGGCCCCCACCTAAGCGTTCCCCTCCTGCAGCATCGCGGCCACCACGCAAGTCCAGGGGCTGACCAACGTGAAGGCCCCGCTGCACCTGGACGTGACGTGGGGCTGGGAGCACTGGGGCGGGATCCTGCCACAGTCGCTGGACCTGTTGCTCTGCATCAACATGGCCCATATCAGCCCCCTGCGCTGCACGGAGGTCTGTGGGGAGCCCAGCAAGGGCGTCTGCCCTGGTGCCCCTCGCCCTGCATGGGGGCAGCCGGGATACCAGATTTGCCCCCATCACAGTCGGGGTGAGGCTCTCCAGCCTCAGAGCCTGGCTTCTGTTGGGGGCAGCACCTCACTGCCGTCCTGTTCCCTACTCCCCAGGGGCTCTTCAGAGCAGCAGGACACCTGCTCAAACCCAGGGCCCTGCTCATCACCTACGGGGTGAGTGGGCCTGTCCATGGCCGGCCTCCCGCTCCCAGTCCTAGCTGCTCTCTCCTGCCCTGCTGAGAGTCCTCCCTCCTGGGTTCCCTGCTCCCCACCCAGCCACCAGCACGGCCTCCCCTCCACTTCCACTCTGCACCCCTCCCTGGGTCACCTGCCAGCCTCCCTACCCTCTTTGCCCACCAGCCTGGCCTTGGCTGACTCCCTCTTGGGGACAGGGAGGGGGTGCCCTTTCATTCTCCGAACCCCAGCCTGCGAGTCTGTCCCAGACTCTCTGGGAAATACCCGACCTTGGTCCAGTGGGCTGTGTCCCCATGCCCGCAGCCCTATGCCATCAATGGGAAGATCTCCCCCCAGAGCAACGTGGACTTTGACCTGATGCTCAGATGCAGGTCAGAGCTAGCGGTGGGGGGTCTGGCTCAGGTGGCAGGTGGCTTGGGTGGCACCCCCCAGGCCACGACTTCATCTCCCCACCCTCTGCAGGAACCCGGAATGGGGGCTTCGGGACACAGCCCTCCTGGAGGACCTGGGACAGGCCAGTGGCCTGCTCCTGGAGAGGATGGTAGGTGGGGGAGCGAGGGCCCAGGCAACCTATCTAGGGGTTGAGGGCCGTCCTCCAGCAAAGCGTTTCTCCAGGTGGACATGCCAGCCAACAACAAATGCCTGATCTTCCGGAAAAACTAAGCTCCTCCTTCACCCCAGCACATGTGCATCCCTGCCGGAGGCTCTGTGAGGCATGAACCCTGCCTCCCTAGGCCCGACCTTGTGGACGACAGCCCCACCCAGTCTGTGCTCTCAGCCGGTGGCCGAAGGGCCCAGCCTGCTCAGAATAAAGCATGTCCTGCTGCCAGCTTGCTGGTGTCCACCCCGCCTCCTCCTAGGAGCACCTTGTGAGGGTGGGTGGGAGACGGGGTCTCCTGTGGGGTCAAGGGCTTGGGACGTCCTGATCCTTGCTGCTGGAGCTCAGGCAGTGGGATTGGGGCTGAGACAGCTGCTGAGGCAGGATGGAGCTGGTTGGGGATGCAGGGGCAGACAGGCACTCCCTGGTGACCTTGTACCAAAGCCCAAGCCCCAGTGGGTGGCAAGGCCCCAGCGGAAACTGGCTGGGGATGGGGCACCTGGAAGGCTGAGGGTCGCCCGACCAGCAGCAGCAAGCCAGGAGGTCTGGGGCACAGAGAGTGCGTTTATTCACCAGGACGGGGTGGCGCAGGCCCCTTGCGGGGGCTAGTCCTGGAAGCGATTGAGCAGCTCGCAGGCCTGCTTCTCCAGCAGCTCTAAGATCTTCTTGACGCGCTTCTCGCTGGCGGCGCGGACGTAGCTGCCGGCGTCCAGCACGGCTACGCCGTCGCGCACCTCACCCATGATGACCAGTGGCCCGTCACCCGCCGTCATGTTGGGGCAGGGGCAGGCCCAGTCCATGCCACTCAGTGTCACCTCCAGGTACTTGGTGCCCAAGAACTTGAGGCCCATCTTGTCATCCTTGAGTACGTCCTCGAGCGCCACGCGGGCGATGCCGCCGGCGGCCTCCGGCTCCTCCAGCACCTCCGTGAGCCGCCCCACGATGGCGAAGTCGCTGCGGCACAGGCTCAGCGCCAGCTTGCTCCGGAGGCGGCAGGCGCGGCAGGGCGGTGTGCGCGGCACGGGGCAGGCATCCTCGCAGCTCTCGCGGCTGTGGAAGTTGTTGCCGTTGCCCTCGCAGCCACCGTACACAAAGGGATGGCACTGCTGCAGCAGCGGGCTGTAGGCCCAGCGTGGCTCCCAGCCCTGGCAGGGGCCCTGCACGGCAGGCAGCACGCAGGCGTCGCCGGGGCCGCGGGCACAGGCCTGCTGGCATGCCTCGTAGGTCTCAAAGCCCCGGGCCGCCCCATCACAGCCACGGGCCGGGAAGGTCATGCAGCCGCCCCGCTGCGGGTCAAAGTGCCAGAGGACAAGGTGTGGGGAAGTGGGGCCCGTGCAGGCCTGCACATCCGGCAGGCACTCGGCCGGGGCTGGGATGCTGGGGGCTGTGTCCCTGGCCGGCTCTCGCTGGACCACAGAGAGTGGGAAGTCAGCCCGCAGCAGGCCAGCGGCATTGCGCGCGGTGCAGGTGTACAGGCCGGCGTCTTCGGGCCGCGCGTTGTAGAGCACCAGCTGCCCGATGCTGGTGACCACCACGTTGCCATACATCTGATCAGGGCGCATGATCAGGTTCTCCCGCTGGTGACTCTGCTTCTCCCAGGTCACAGCAGGTGGCGGGCGGCCGCTGACGTCGCAGTGGAGGCTGGCCGTACCCCCAACCTGCACCGCCTGTGGGGAGGGGCTGCTGTACAGGGCAGGAGGCACGGGCGCGGCCCCAGGTGTGGGGCGGGCAGTGGTCTCCGGCGGCCCCGGGCTGCTGGGCGGCCAGCTGAGCACATGCTTGCAGGGCACGATGTGGAGGTGCAGGCCCCGCAGGCAGGCCTCGGCATCCATGTAGCAGCGGTTGTAGTAGGTGAGGCCGTCCGAGGCGCAGGTGAAGCTGGGCTCCTTCTCACAACGGTCGCGGCAGCGGCACACGGGCTGCCCGTCCCAGATGTCGCAGTCTGAGCCCTGCTGTGGGCACGCAAAGCCCTCGCAAGAGGCCGCTGTCATGGGCACAGCTGGGCTGCCGGGGAAGCGTGCTGCCACGCAGCTCCGCAGTCCACATACGTTGATGCAGCACTTCTCAGCAGCCGCACAGTCCTGGGGATGGGGGACACTTAGGTGGCAGCCCCGATGCCCCCTCGCCCTGGGGGCTCTGACCTGGCCTCTGCATGGGGAGGCTCAGGTGGGGTAGCACGGAGCCCCCCACTCTGTGGCTGCCACCAGGGCCGCCTCCCCGAGGACTCTGTCCTTTCCATCCTGTGTGAGGAGCTACCGCGCCAGAGGTGCCACCTGGCTTCACCTTCCAGAATCCTCACACCCACAAGCAAGTTCTATTATTCTTTACGTTGTACAGACGAGGAAACTGAGGCCCAAGGAGGGCGTACAGTGCTCAGGGCCACCCGGCAGGTGGTGCAGGCCAGGACAAAGGCTGGACATCGGCTGCAGCACCCCCACCACCGTCTGCACTGGTCCCGGATAGAAGGAGAGGGTAGGAGGACAGAGTGGGAGAAGTGGATGGGAGGAGAGGGTGGGAGGAGAGGATGGAAGGAGAGGCAGTGACGGGGTGGGAGAAGAGGATGGAAGAAGTGGATGGGCGGAGAGGGTGGGCGGAGAGGCAGTGACGGGGTGGGAGAAGAGGATGGAAGGAGAGGGTGGGAGGAGTGGATGGAAGGAGAGGCAGTGACAGGGTGGGATAAGAGGATGGGAGGAGAGGGTGGGAGGAGAGGGTGGGAGGAGAGGATGGGAGGAGAGGATGGGAGGACAGGATGGGAGGACAGGATGGGAGGAGAGGGTGGGAGGAGAGGGTGGGAGGAGAGGCAGTGACGGGGTGGGGGTGGTCGCCAAGGATGATGGTGCCCAGGGTGGAGGCACATCGGGAGCATGAGAGCTGGAGTGGGGAGGGCTCTTATTCTGAAGACAAACAAGGGCCACGATGGGGGTGTCTCTGGGCCCCTCAAGGGGCCCAGACCCAGACCCCGCAGAAGTCTGGGGCGCCCAGGCAGAAGGCGGCACCTCCAGCAGGGTCTTGCCCAGGCTGTCTGCCCCGAGCCCTGGGACCCCGGCCCGACCACACTCACCTGGTCCCCGCTACACTCGCGCTCACAGGTGCTCTGGGCGTCCACCCACAGGTTGGGGCTGAGCTGGTTGGGGCACACGCCCGGGTGGCTCCCCGGCCCTGGCAGCAAGCCGGCCAAGGTCAGCTGGAGGAGGAGCAGGAGCGGCAGGAGTGGCCGTGGGGCGGGCATGAGGGCCGCCGAGCCAGGGGCCCGGGGGGTGTGGCCACCAGCCCCTCCTTGGGCTTCGCGAAGCCCGGCTTCCTGCAGGCATCCACCCTCCGGGCCTGTGGTCGGCGCCCCCACCGGGACCCCGGGGCTCCCTTTCGCCCCTGAGGCCGAAGCCTGCAGCAGATGCTTGTCCTGACGCCCCTGCTGGGTGGGCAACGGGGTCTCCAAGTTCTCAAGGTCTGTCTGTGTGACGCTGGTTCCTCTCCAGCTTCAGCCTGGCTCCTCGGTCTGAACCGTGCGGGGGCTCCCAGGCCCTGGTCAGCGCAGGGCAGAGGGGAGGAGGTTGGGGAGGGGCCAGAGGCCCATGAGCAGAGCCACTGGCCATGAGGGTCACTGGGGGCGGAGAAGGGCTGGCTCTGGCTGGAGAGGGGGAGGGGAGGGGACCTGTAACCCGAACCCCTTCCTCCACCCCTGGGCTGAGATCAGTCTCCTTGACGACCCTCAGTAGGGTGGGGGCAGGGCCAGCAGATCCCAGCTTTTGTCCCTGATGCCCTCTGGACCCCAGGCTCCTGTGCCGTGGGGGTGGCGGGCACAGGCCCTCCCCGCAGAGCGTGGCTGACCACAGCCTGGCCAGGTCCAGGCTGGCCACGGTCATATGCATCCGGGTCGGGCCGAGGGCTTCACTCCACTCCTTCGAGGTTCCTTCCCCCTCCGTAGCTGTTTCAGGGGCACAGCGGCCTGCAGGATGCCCAGCACAGCCTGGCCTCCTCTGCTCTGCTGCCCCTGGTGGAGTGGGGCCCGACCCGGCAGGACTGCATTTCCAGAGACCCCATCCCTGAAACCAGGCTTCGGGCTTGGGGCTCAGGCCTGTCCCCGAGGCGGGGCAGGTGCAGCAGGAAGAGGCCTGTGGCCGCCCACAAACATAAGAACAGCCCCAAACGCTGACGCCAGAGCCTCAGCCCACGCACCGCGCAGCCCTGGACGTGGCTCCGCGTGGGATGGCGCCGCCCGAGGGAAGGCCGAGTGCAAGCGCATCTGCGGCTGAAAAGAGCAAGTGTCCCGGGGCACCAAGCCTTGCCCTGCCCCAACCCCCCGTCAGCGGGGCACACATCCCCAGGCTGGCTCCTCTTCGTTGGGGAGGGCAGGGGGCTGGCCTGGCTGGCGCAGTAGGACAAAAGGCTGCCTGGAATCTACCCTTCCAAACCCTCTGTGGCTCCAGAAGTCTGGGGCCTCAGGGAGTGGTTCTCTCTGAGACCGGATGGGAGTGTTCCCCTGACCCTGTGTCTGACCTCTGACCCGGGAGGCAGGGTAACAGGAGCCTGGTCTGGTCAAAATGAGACCCAGAGACGGCTCCAGGCGCCACAGTCCCTGCTCCACAAGGGGACCGGGGGTGGGCCCTGATCGCGTAGGGGTGGGGGTAGCTAGGCGAGACCCAGCAGCAGGCGGCTGGGCTGGAGCTGCCAGGGAGGGGCTTAAGGCCTGGATGTGCCCACGAAACAGCACAGTGAGGCACCTGAGCCAGAGGCTGTGGTCCCTGTACCAACTGGAGTGCCCTGTTCCAGCTCAGCTGTGACCTCCGGGGCGTCCACACCCCCCTGGGCCAGGCATGGCAGGCACCAGATTGGCCAGCGTGCAGGCGGCTCTCTGCTGAGGGAGCCGACTGACTGGAGGGCCTGGCCCTCTGGGGTCCTGCTGCTGTTGGGGACAGTCCGCCCCAGGCCATCTGCTGCCAGGGACTGTGAGCGAGGGCTCGGCACAGCCCAGCTGGGATTCCATCCACCGGGCAGAGGAGAATGGCCATGACCAGGCCCAGCTGCTCCAGCCCAGCTCCAGCCCTCACTTTGAGGCGAACCTAGCCAACCGCGGCAGGTGGGCCTGGTCAGCGCAGGAGACAGGCAACACAAAGGCCAGAGGTCAGTTTGCCGGGTATGAAGCAGCACTGGCCCCTAGCACGGGGCATCGCCACTGCCAGCCCCACCCCACCAGACAGCAAAACGTGGAGACCACAGCCGAATTACATTTACTGTACAAAGAATGGTTCGGAAAGAACCAGGAATGGTGGAGTGTCTAACAGCAGTGCGGGTAGTGTTGATGCCATGAATGCAGGACCATCTAGGTCCTCAAAGTCTGTGAGGTTTGTTCATAATCCCAAACAAGGGCCCTGCTGGCAGCAACAGGACAGGTGGGGCCAGAACAGGGAAGCTGGAGCAGGAGCCACTGTCTCTGGGGCTGTGGCAGGGCCGCCCACCTGGGGTTCCCTTACCATCCGGCAGTTCACGCGGGCCACAGCCCTCACCTCCCAGGAACGGGCCACGGGGTGAGTCCACTGGTGCCCAGTAACACCCTCCGTGGGACCACCTTGGGAGGCATGTGCCACGGAGTCCGCCACAGGGGTCCTGGGTCCCGAGAGGGCTCCTTCTGCGTGCTGGCCACGCCATGCCGCACAGCCTGAGGGCAGGAGGTAGAGGTGAGCACCAGTGCTGTGGGCAGGCCCAGGCGACTGCCACCCTGCAGAGGGGCTGCTGGGGCAGGCGTGGGCAGAAGCACTGGGTGGAGGAGCGGCCAGTGGCTTCAGGAGAGAGGTGGCCGGCCCTGCGTGCCTGGGGCTCAGCACGAGCGCCAGTCGGGTGGGCCTTTGAGGAGGGGCCTAGCCTCCCGTGGCCCCCAGGTGGACGTGGACGAGGTGGTTCCAGGCACATGCCTAAGGAGGTCAGGATGGTTCCAATGCCGTGCGGCCTCACTGGAGAGCTGCAGCTGTGGGGACCCCAGGGCCGGCGACAGAAGCTGCCGAGAACAGGAGGCTGCACGCAGGTGCCCGGGGTCTGTGCTGCCGCCCATCGAATATTCGTAAGTCTGCGGATAGCTCTGCACTCCCCAAGGTGGGCGAGATGATGATCTGAGATTTGAGTGGTCAATGTCCCCAAAGCTGTCACATCACAGCAGGAAGGTTCTCAGCCCCACGTGGGGAGAGATTTGGGAAGCAACAAAGTGTGGGCTCCCAGGTGAACCTCCTTTCTCCCCTGAGTGTTGCGTGGGCTCTGACCACAGGACTACACCCTCCATCCTGTGGGAGCCAGGGCCCAGGTCACCCAAGCTTCCAGAGGGAGCACCGGCCCTGTCTGCTCCCCCAGCCTCTGGGCAGCCCCGCCACTCGCAGCGCATGGATTCACAGGATGCCTTGCCATCGCTGCCAACAATCTCCTCACCAGGAGTCCCAAGTGCGTCCCCATAGCTGGCGTGGCCATGAAGTCACCAGTGCACCACCACGGGGCCACACCCAGGCTTCCCTGAAGGCCCCTTAGAAATGTACAAAAAAGTGAAGTGTTCTTGATATAAATAAGAAAGGCGAAGCAGGCTCCCCGTCGGTCGAGCCCAGGCAGCTGGGGAGGCCCGGCTTGTTTCAGACCAAGATTCCGGGAAGCATCCCAGCCCAGCCGCGCCCCCTCCTCCCGCCTGCCACCCATGGTCCGTGCATGCTCCTCCTCGCACCCGGCTCAGGTGTGAGGAGAGCCTGGTGCTTCTGAGGCAGCTGTGCGGACAGTCTCCACGCAGGCGGCACTGGCCTGGCGTCCAGCCAGGAGTGTCCAGCTCGAGCCCTCCCGGCATCTGCACAGGCGGCCCCGCCCGTCCCCGCTAGGAGATCTTGCAGTTACTCCGCGAGCAGTTCTGGGGGGGGCTCTGGGGTGGGCGGATGGACTTGGACCTCTTGAGGCTGTTGCCCTTGCTGCCGCCGCCCCCGGCCCCGCTGGCCAGCGAGTAGGAACGGCCATGCATCATGACTGCGTTCATGCCATTGGCCATCGAGAAGGACTTGAGGTGGCTCTTGATGGTGACGGGCAGTGGAAGCTTGTCGATGAGGTGCACGGGGGTGCAGGAGACGATGGCCCGGCAGCAGAGGTCCTGCAGGCTGAACACTGTGGGGCAGAGGGGGTGTCAGACCATGGGGCTGTGGGGGGGAGGCCCTGTGCAGGGAGACCTGAGGTGCCCAAGAGAAGCCTGGCGGGGTCTCCACACTCCTAGTGGTGTTCCCAGGACTGGGCTCCTGGAGGACCTGGACGCCCAAACTTCTCTGCCCAGCAGACGTGTCCACTGGCACCCCATCCCCTGCCTTGCTCTCTAAAGCCAGGCGCGCTGGGCAGTGCTGCTGCGGGGCTTCCAGAGGCCGCTCTGCACAGCTCCTGGCCTGGATGCTGCAGCTCCCGGTGTGAGAGCTGCAGGATCCGGCCCTTCAAGCCGACGTGCTCTGGAGCCTGTCCTGTATCTCTGGTTGGGTTTTGACTCAATCTAGCTTGACTGTGACCAGCTCGAGTCTGCAGAGCTGGGGAGAGGAGCTCCGTATGGGTGGGGGCTGGGTTATGACGGCCCAGGGTGCACCCAGGCCCAGGCTCTTCATGGCTCCCTGTGCTTCCTTCCTTTTTTTTTTTTTTTTTTTTTTTTTTTTGAGACAGAGTCTCGCTCTGTCACCCAGGCTGGAGTGCAGTGGCGCGATCTCGGCTCACTGCAAGCTCCGCCTCCCGGGTTCACGCCATTCTCCTGCCTCAGCCTCTCCGAGTAGCTGGGACTACAGGCACCCGCCACTACGCCCAGCTAATTTTTTGTATTTTTAGTAGAGACGGGGTTTCACCGTGGTCTCGATCTCCTGACCTCGTGATCCGCCCGCCTCGGCCTCCCAAAGTGCTGGGATTACAAGCATGAGCCACCGCGCCCGGCCTTTTTTTTTTTTTTTTTTTTTTTTTGAGACAGAGTCTTGCTCTGTCGCCCAGGCTTGAGTGCAGTGGTGCGATCTCGGCTCACTGCAACCTCCGCCTCCTGAGTTCAAGCAATTCTCCCACCTCAGCCTCCCGAGTAGCTGGGATTACAGGCGTGTGCCACCACGCCCAGTTAATTTTTGTATTTTTAGTAGAGACAGGGTTTCATCGTGTTGGCCAGGCTGGTCTCGAACTCCTGACTTCAGGTGATCCACCTGCTGCAGCCTCCCAAAGTGCTGGGATTACAGGAGTGAGCCACCGTGCCAGGCCTGTGCTTCCTCTTAAGAAGGACAGTGACACCATCAGCCACCCTCTCTCTGTTCAGCAGTGAACCCTGCTGGGAGGCACCACAAAATCAACAGTGCCACCTCCCTGAGTGGGGCTTCACGGGGTCCTCTGATCAAGGATGTGGCCTCCCAGGAAGAGCAGATGACACAACACAAAGCTGTAGGCATGGCTCCCGTGCTCCCCTGACAGCAGGACCAGCCCCGGAACCAGGAAGGAGCGAGAACACACGGCCCACACCAGCAATGCCAGGGACCCACAGGCATGGCAGAGTGCAGCGGCCACGGCAGCACCCTGAGGGGGATCACCAGCTGCTCCTGTGCCCCCCGGTGCTGCCACCTCTCCCCCGAGGCTGCTCTTACCAAGTCACTGACCTGCCACCGGCCAAGCCCCTACTGCGCGTGGCCAAGGGACCTGCCTGAACTTCCCTCACCGGCCCCTGGCCCCCCTCAGCCTCCGTGTGATCAGGGCAGCCCGGGTTCGGGGGCCGCAGGCCTGGCCGGCGCCCGCCCACGCACCTCGGTTGGGCCTCCAGATCTTCTCCATGCCGTGCCGCATGAGCACGATGCGGGACAGCTCCGTGAAGGACTCGATGACGTTGAAGTTGCACAGGGGGCTGACCTCGAAGAAGGTCATGCAGTTCTTCTCTGCGTATGCGCGAGCCTGCTCTGTCGGGACCTGCCGCTTGAAGGCCAGGTGCAGCCGGTTTCCAACCAAGATCCGGGGGACTCCGGGTGCATGCTGGGGGCACAGAACTCAGCAGAGGCACAAACGCAGGGCGCCACCCACCCCTCAGCCGCAGCAGGGCCCACCCTCACTGTCTGGACTATGATGGGGTGGGGGCTGTGGGAGGTCAAGGTGGGCAGAGCCCCACGGCTCTGGCCCTACAGTGTAGGCCCTTCCGGGTGGCCCCGTAGCTCCTGGTCTTGCTGGGCTCCACGCCCGGCCGTCGCGTGCACAGTGAGTAGCGTGCCCAGGCGTCGGCCGTGGGACAGTGCAGGGTGCAGAGCCAGGGCCATGGGAGGGGCAGCAGGCGGGAATCCAGAGCCTACCCGGGACCCAGGTACCTCCATCCAGCCTGCCTTCCCCGGGAGGGCTCCCCGGACCCCCAGGCCTACCTCATCGATCTCCTTGATCCAGCGGTCGATGCCGTCAAAGGACCAGCGGTTGGTGATGTCATACACCAAGAGGATCCCCTGCAACAGAGACTTGGGGGTCACCAGGGGTCACTGACACGCATGGCCAGCCCAGGCCCAGGGACGCTTGGGTGCAGGGGCCTCGGTTCCCGGGCAGGGCCAAGGATGCTTATTACTTGGCGGATGGGCAGATGAGCGGTGCCCTCCACACAGAGCTGGTGCAGCCCTGCCCCTCACCCCTGCCCTCACCCGGCAGGACTGCAGCACGAGGGTGGGTGCTTTCTATGGTGTCAGAAATGCCACTTCCCCTCCCTCCCCTGGAGCCATCAGCCTGTGGAAGTTTCCTGGGCAGGCAGACGAGGGGTCCTGGCAGCCGGGGGACGTGCAGCTGTGGAAGTGTCCTCTCAGCCAGTCCATCAGTGAACCCCTCCGGGGGTACCTGGGACAGAGCTGAGTGGGGGCATTTCTGAGTTTTCCAACCTAAAACTTGCAGAGCAGAATGCCCGTCCCTCCAGGATGGTTTCTGTGAAGCTCCCCCAGCCAGGCAGAGCAGGTTTTGCCACGGGGACTTTCTGCCACATCCCTTAGACACCAATTACTTGGAGCTCAGCTCTGGGCTGTTTCCACCTGCCCTAAATATCTCGGCAGTGACAGTCATGGCTCTCCAGCAGCACAGGGGAGCGCGCTGCTCACACTCCAGAGCCCTGTTGGGTGAAACGGTGACATCACAGGCCCATTCCCCTAGGCCCGCCTCTCCCCAGCGTCCACTCCCACCCTCCAATTCTGCAACCAGATCCCTCCAATGAGCTGGGATCCACCCTACTCCTAGGCCGACAAAACCTTCACGTAATGGAAGAGCCTATCACACAAGGGGCGGAGGCTGAAGGAAGACGGCACTGTCCATCTGAAAATTAGGGTTTTTAGGGCCTCTTAGAACCATCTTTCGATATCTGGAAGACTGAAGTGTAGCCCCCAGGTCCTGTTTAGAAAAACACTGACATTACTACGCTCCTAGGGCGAAGGCCTTGCTCAGGATGGAACAACAGCTCAGGAAGGACACCTCTTGCTGAGGGAGACCCTTCGAGGCCAGAGACGGCCAAGTGAGTCTGGTGGGCGATAAATGATAAGATTCAGAATAAATGAATGCACACCCAGGGGTTAACCCTGGAGGCTGGGGCACAGGGACTGGGGCTGGCTCATTTGCTGCTGGGGGAGGGGGAGAGACTGGGGAGTGGGTCACCAAAGTGTACAACACAGCCCACTCTCCCACGTGGCAACCTCCCACGTGGCAAGCCCACAACTCGGAAGTAACTGAGGATGTGTGTCACAGTGGCGCTGATAACAACGACAAACCAGACACAAATTAAATGTCCAGCCTCAGGGGACAGCCGTGTAAGTGGCGGTGAAATGTACCGTGCAGATGCTGAAGACAACAGCAGTGCATGTAGAAGCGTGCATGTTGGCCAAGGAGAGACGTGCAACCCAGGTGGGGTGAGAACGCAGTTCCCAGCACTGCAGATGGCATTTTCTTTTTTTTTTTTGAGACAGGGTCTCACTCTGTCACCCAGGCTGGGGTTCATGCAGTGGCACGATCATGGCTCACTGTAGCCTGATATTCTGAGCCTCAGCTTCCCAAGTGGCTGGGAATACAGGTGTGAGCCACCACATCTGGCTAAGTTTTTTTAAACATTTTTTAGAGGTGGGGTCTTGCTGTGTTGCCCAGGCTGGTCTTGAACCCCTGGCCTCAAGTGATTCTCCTGCCTCAACTTCCTAAAGTGCTGGGATCAGAGGTGTGAGCCCCTGTGCTCAGCCTGGCATGATTTTTTTTTTTTTTTGAGACAGAGTCTCGCTCTGTCGCCCAGGCTGGAGTGCAGTGGCATGATCTCCGCTCCCGGGTTCACGCCATTCTCCTGCCTCAGCCTCCTGAGTAGCTGGGACTACAGGCGCCCGCCACCACGCCCGGCTAATTTTTTTGTATTTTTTTTTTTTTTAGTAGAGATGGGGTTTCACCCTGTTAGCCAGGATGGTCTCAATCTCCCGACCTCGTGATCCACCCACCTTGGCCTCCCAAAGTGCTGGGATTACAGGCATGAGCCAGTGCGCCCGGCCCAGCATGATTTTTAAAAAATAGAAGTATAAACACACAACACATTACACTGAAGAAGTTTATATGGACCTAAAACAAATGCTAAAAGGCTGGAGAGGGGTAACTTTTTATGCTGACCTGTTTTCTGTGGCAAACACCCCTATTCCCATGACACTGAAAACTCTAGAAAGAGAGCAGAAGGCCTGCCTCCCGGCTGATGCACTGGCTCAGGCTCCAAGTGTGTTGTGAGGCTGGGGGGCCCTGACCACACCTCCCGGCTGCTGCCCTGAGCAGGCCCCCACTTCCTGGGATGGCCGCGTCTGAGGAGCAGGGGTTACCGGCAGGGGCGATGGCACGGGAGGGCCCGGAGGCTTGCTCCAGCGCGGGTCACAGTGAGGCCGCGGGGACCCAAATGACCACGGAGTGAGAAACCAAAAGAAGACTTTTGGTGACCAGCAGCCGCCTAAGGAACAGCACCCTCAGCACCCTCAGCCGTGCGTCTCAAAGGGACAGAGCACAGGGCAAACAGACTCCTCCACGGCCTTCTATTTTCTAACAATGATAACTAACACACGATCTGATTTTTAAAAAACTGGCGACCTCGGACGGGCACTGTGGCTCATGCCTGTCATCCCAGCACTTTGGGAGGCCGAGGCGGGCGGATCACGAGGTCAAGAGATGGAGACCAGCCTGGCCAACATGGTGAAGCCCCGTCTCTACTAAAAATACAAAAATTAGCCGGGCGTGGTGGACGCCTGTAATCCCAACTACTCAGGAGGCTGAGGCAGAATTGTTTGAACCCAGGAGACAAGACAGAGCTTGCAGTGAGCTGAGATAGCGCCACTTAACTCCAGCCTACGCGGCAGAGTGAGACTCCGTCTCAAAAACAAACAAACAAGCCGGGCGCGGTGGCTCATGCTTGTAATCCCAGCACTTTGGGAGGCCGAGGCGGGCGGATCACGAGGTCAGGAGATCGAGACCACGGTGAAACCCCGTCTCTACTAAAAATACAAAAAAATTAGCCGGGCATGGTGGCGGGCGCCTGTAGTCCCCGCTACTCGGAGAGGCTGAGGCAGGAGAATGGCGTGAACCCGGGAGGCGGAGCTTGCAGTGAGCCGAGATTGCGCCACTGCACTCCAGCCTGGGTGAAAAAGCGAGACTCCGTCTCAAAAAAGAAAAAAACAAAAAACAAAAAAACAAAAGGGAAATCTGAGGGCTGGACGCGGTGGTTCATGCCTGTAAATCCCAGCACTGTGGGAGACTGAGGCGAGAGGATTGCTTGAGCCCAGGAGTTCGAGACCAGCCTGGGCAACATAGTGAGACCCCGTCTCTTAAAAAAAGAATAGGAAATGTGGACACAGACGGGGGACAGCACGGCATGAGGATGGAGGCAGAGATGGGGTTGATGTATCCATAAGCCCAGGGGCACCAAACCTTGTCAGCAACACCAGAAGCTGGAGGAGGCAGGAAGGGTTCTCCCTGCAGGGTTCAGAGGGGGTGGGGACTGCCAGCACCCTGATTTCAGACCTCTGGCCTGCAGAACTGACAGAATATATTTCTCTTTAAAATTACCCAATTCGGCCGGGTGCAGTGGCTCACACTTGTTATCCCAGCACTTTGGGAGGCTGAGGAGGGTGAATCGCTTGAGGTCAGGAGTTCGAGACCATCCTGGCCAACATGGTGAAAACCCATCTCTACTAAAAATACAAAAATTAGCTGGACGCGGTGGTGCACACCTAGTTCTACCTACTCGGGAGGCTGAGGCAGGAGAATCGCTTGAACCTGGGAGGCGGAGGCTGCAGTGAGCGGAGATCGCGCCAGAGCACTCCAGCCTGGCGACAGAGCGAGACCCGTCTCAAAAAACCAAAAGAAAATGAAAAAACGAGCAAGTGCTCTAGGGGATGAGTCAGGACGCGCTCTCCCCCTGCTCTAGGCCCCTCCAGGAGCCGCCCCCACAGTCAGTTTCCTCAGCGTCTACAGAGGGGTCCACGGTGCTGCTCATGCCTCGCGGGCGGACTCAAGGGGGTCGAGGCACTTGCGCTGCTCCCCCCCCGGCACGCCCTGAGCTCAGGCCCAGCGCCCCCGCCTGCTCCGTGAACTGGTACTGCGCCGGCTCTTGGCTAACGGTGGCAACATACATCTGAGTACGTTTACACTTTTTTGTTCAACTCGACCTACAGGATAAATTCCCAGAAGTAGAACTGCTGGGCCTAAGAGTGGGTGGTGTCCTTTTTGCTATCATTTTTTACTGAGCTGTAACTTACAATGCAGAAAATACAAAGATCCGAGGTTTGAACATTTTGATGAATTTTGACAAACACATGCCCCTTCCATCCATGGGGCTGAAGCTCCCAAGGTACAGCCAGCCAGAGTGAAGCCCTCCTCCTGCATCCCTGCACCCAGGCTCTGCCCACGAGCAACCGACATGTAAAATGGGAGCTACTGCCAAGCCGTGCCCACTCATGTCCACCCGCCCACCTGTGTGCCGACAAGCCAGCAGCACGTGTGCCTCCCGTACCACTCTCCACATAAACCCCCTCTCAGGGAAACAAACCCACACCTCTATCCTGAAGGAGACACGGCACTTGGCCACACCCTTCCTGGTGCTAAGCCCGCTGACCCCAAATTCTCAGCTAAATGGGATGGCACATCCCGTCAGCCACACTGCAGTTACAAGGAGCCTGCCCCACCCTCCACGCACCAAGGGACCCGCACCTGGGTGACCCACTCATCCCACCAGCGGGTTGTGGCACCTGCTTCTGAGAGGGGCCGCCTCGGATCACAGCAACAGAACATGCAAACACGACCACGAAGTCTAGGAAGCCTGGCCTTCGGCGGCATGTGAAGGGCCTCACGGGAAGAGCCACGGGACTGCTGCTGTGTGACAGATGACAGCAGCAGGGAGCGGCCAGTGGCCTTTGCTGGTGCCATCTGCAAGACCCAGGCCGTGGGGACCTTCCAGGCCTCTCCACTCTTAACGGAGGGCGGCAGAGTGACAAATCCCGGCTGGGACAGACAGTCCTTGCTAGTCTGTGTCTCCTCAGGGGTGGCAGGAGAAACCCTGCTGCAAACCTGGGCTCTGCACCTCGGCTGGATGCACTTGTACCTCACCGCTGCTCACTAGGCAGGAGAGACACAGGACAGGGATGGGCTCCCGGGGTGGCCCAAATGCTCAGTCACGGTGGCCAGAGGCCCGCCTTGAGGCTCAGGTGCTTCTCCCAGGGCAAGGAAGCGCCTGGCACCCTCAACCCAGGACCAACATGTGCACCTGGGTCTGTAACCTGCTCCACGCATGTGGAAAATGACAGCTAAGAATTTCCAGAGTTAACAAGGCAAAACAAAGACATAACCGGTTGTGCCACATGCTTTGGAAAGAACACAGAGATGATAACAGAGCTTGCTTTCCAGAACCTCAGCCTGGCAAATGCAGAGCTTATGAACTGCTTTATTTCTAGTTCTCATGCAGCTGAACAGAAATCATGACTGTGCTGGCCCTCATGTCCCACAGACCTCCCTGTGTGGGGGCTGGAATGCCTGAAGTGGAGCCTGTCGGGCGGAGGGGGAGCTGGGATGCCCGCGGTGGAGCCTGTCGAGCGGGGCCTGGGATGCCCGCGGTGGAGGCTGTCGGGGGGGGGCTGGGATGCCCGTGGTGGAGGCTGTCGGGGTGGGGGCTGGGATGCCCGTGGTGGAGGCTGTCGGGGGGGGGGGCTGGGATGCCCGTGGTGGAGCCTGTCAGGTTCAGCCTCCTCGCTGCCTTTTCCAGTATCTCCCCAACAACGCTTTATTGTCATCCAACATAACTGTGCCCCATATTTTTTAATACCAAAATGGTGTACGCTTATTGCAGAAAAATCACGAAATACTTAAAAGCAAAAGGAAGACAAGAAGGCGTTTTTGTGGATCTAAATCACACACACAGCTCCTCCTTCTTTTTTGAGATGGCGTTTCACTCTTGTCGCCCAGGCTGGAGTGCAATGGCACAATCTCAGCTCACTGCAACCTCCGCCTCCTGGGTTCAAGCGATTCTCCTGCCTCAGCCTCCTAAGTAGCTGGGATTGTAGGTGCCCGCCACCATGCTCGGCTAATTTTTGTATTTTTCGTAGAGATGGGGTTTCACCATGTTGGCCAGGTTGGTCTCCAACTCCTGAACCTCGTGAGCCGCCTGCCTTGGCCTCCCAAAGTGCTGGGATTACAGGCGTGAGCCACCACGCCGGCCCCAGCTCCTCTTTTAATAGCAGGCAGGGCCCGTGGAATGCATCCTCAAGCCTGCCCGTCTTCCACCTGCCAGCTCTGCGCAGCACGGCCATGTCACTCCAGTTCTCACAGGGACGGCACGGAGCCTGCAGGCCCTTCTGCTCCCACAAGGAAGTTGCCAACATCTCCGAGGGAACTCCCAGGACAGGGTGCTACCCAGCCCGCCCTGGGGTCCTTCCCACCCACCGCCAGCAGGTAGAAGACAGCAGAGCCGACACCGACTACACTTCAGTGTAGAAACGGAAGGAAATGAGCTGCCAGGGGATGAAGCTCCAGTGTCCGACCCCCTCTCACCTGGGGCAGCTCCCTGCCCAGAGCGAACCCACCTGAGCCGGAAGCTGCACGGCACAGACCTGAACCTTCCCCACAGAAGGATCCAGACCCCAGACCCAGGTGGCCTCCCTGCGCCCACACGGGGGGCTCCAGGCTCAGGACCTGGCCCCGGAGGGTCTCCCCTGGCTCTTCCAGAAGTTTTAGGGGCATCACAGACAGGACGGACCCGCTCGAATCCCTCTCACTGAAGCAGCAACAACAGTGGCCACGACAGGTCTGCTCACATGGGCTTCACGTCCTTCCCCTCCTTCCGGCCTCACATTCGCCAGCAGATCCAGTCGGCACAAAAGCGTGCTTGGGGGCCCAGAGGAGACAGAAACGAGGGTGGCCAAGTGCACCCGCCACACCTGCACACACACTGCACACATGGCCCCAGTGCCCCCGCCACACCCGTGCACATGCCTGCACACACACGGCCTTGAGTGCATCCACTGCACCTGTGCACACACACGGCTCCAAGTACACCCACCGCGCCTGTAATCCCAGCTACTGGGGAGGCTGAGGCAGGAGAATTGCTTGAACCCAGGAGGGGGAGGCTGCAGTGAGCCGAGATTGTGCCACTGCACTCCAGCCTGGGTGACAGAGTGAGGCTCCGTCTCAAAACAAACAAACAAACCAACGTGGAAATATCCTTAGAAAGAAAGAAAGTGCTTGGGAGTTTGACAGGACAACAACTCACATTCAGAAAGAATCAGGAGAAACATCCTTTGAAAAGCAACGCAAAGAGCAGTGCTGGTCTTACCTGAGCGCCCCTGGAGTAGGACCTGAAGATGGTGCAGAACCGGCCCTGGCCCGACGTGTCCCTGAAACATACGGGGAAGGGAGGGGCCGGGACTGTGGTCCCTGTGAGAGGCTCACCTGCTGCCCTCCTCTGCCGACCCACCTGGATGTCCTGAGGGGAGCAGGGCGGCCAGGACAGGTGCCAATGGGGCTGTGCTAAGAGGCTTTGTCTGCACAGGTCATAGCAGCCTGGCACCGTGCCGCTGAGCCAGGCAGGCAGCAGAAGGGCCCCCGCCCACCTGGTGAATGAGCAAACTCCCTACATGGGCCTGGGAGCTCCAGGAGACTGTCCTGCCAGGCTGGGGAACCCCAACCCTGTGGACGTTCACGTCTCACCAACACTGACGTTCTGACATTTACGTCTCATCAATGCTGACGTTCTGACATTCACGTCTAATCAGCGCCGCCGTTCTGGGAAATGCTTTTTTTTTTCCCTTTTTGAGACGGAGTCTCATTCTGTCACCCAGGCTGGAGTGCAGTGGCGTGATGTCAGCTCACTGCAACTTCTGCCTCCCAGGTTCAAGTGATTCTCCTGCCTCAGCCTCCTGAGTGGCTAGGACTACAGGCGCCCACCACCACACCTGGCTAATTTTTGTATTTTTAGTAGAGACGGGGTTTCACCATGTTGGCCAGGCTGGTCTCGGACTCCTGACCTCAGGTGATCCACCTGCCTCGGCCTCCCAAAGTGCTGGGATGACAGGCGTGAGCCACCGCGCCGGCCGGGAAATGCTCTTTAAGGTGAAGCCGACAGAAGGGGAGGGAAGGGGCCCACAGCCACCATGGAATCAGGTCTTCCAGGGCAGAAGGGGAGCTGGGATCTCTCGGGACACAGTGCCCCAGACTGTCTTTTGCCTCTGGGAGTAAAATCCATTCTATGTTTAAACAGGGGCTGTGTAAGTGGCTCTTCCAAGTGAAATGTAAACAGGACACTTCCCTGTTTCTCTAAGGGTTCTGTTCTCCCTTCGGCTCTCATGTCCTCACCCAGGAACTGAAGTGCCGCAGCCCCGACTCACCAGAGCTCCAGCTTCACACGCCGGCCGTCCAGCAGGATGGTGGTAGTCTTGTAGTCGATCCCTGCGAGGAAGCACAGGGCGCTGAGGGGACGCACCACTCCTGGAGCGAGCGCCCGCAAGACCAGCCTCGGCCACCGGCCTCTCAGGGCCGAGACCCAGGCAGAGGAAGTGGAGCAGCGGATCCCCCACACTCAGCCAGTGGGGCAGGGGGCAACCTCGGGGCTCTGGCCCAGCAACCCAGGCCTGCCCACTTCTGCACACGGGCCACGGGCAGGGCAGGGCAGGAGCGTGGTCCGTACAGGGTCAGGCCATCGGGCCCCACAGCCTAGCAGGCCAGCCTCTCCATGGGCACGGCCTGCCTGGAACAGGGCCTCTCCCTCAGAGGGCAGTGGGCAAAGGGAGGGCGTGGACTCCAGCGTGCCTGGAGAAAGGGCAGTGCCTTATTTCTACCCTGACCTACTTCGTATGCATTTTGAAGTTGAATTCTCAAAGGCGAATGTATTTCCAAGTCTCGGCTTGCTGCAGCCCAGGAACTGACAAGTTTGGTGTTAGGGAGGGCCAAACGAGTTTAAAAATGCTGCTCCTGGCCGGGCACGGTGGCTCACGCGTGTAATCCCAGCACTTTGGGAGGCCGAGGCGGGTGGATCATGAGGTCAGGAGTTTGAGAGCAGCCTGACCAACATAGTGAAACCCCGTCTCTACTAAAAATACAAAAAATTAGCCAGGCATGGTGGTGGGCACCTTTAATCCCAGCTACTCGGGAGGCTGAGGCAGAAGAATCACTTGAAGCTGGGAGGCGGAGGTTGCAGTGAGCCGAGATCGCGCCACTGCACTCCTTCCCGGGTGACAGTGGTCAAAAAATAAAACAATAAAATAAATAAATAAATACATAAAATGCTGCTTCTCCGGACTGACCTCAGACAGCCACCAGCCTGCCTGCCACATTGGTTTTTTTTTTTGAGACGGAGTCGCTCTGTCGCCCAGGCTGGAGTGCAGTGGCGCGATCTCGGCTCACTGCAAGCTCTGCCTCCCGTGTTCACGCCATTCTCCTGCCTCAGCCTCCCGAGTAGCTGGGACTACAGGCGCCCGCCACCACACCCGGATAATTTTTTGTATTTTTAGTAGAGACGGGGTTTCACCGTGTTAGCCAGAATGGTCTCGATCTCCTGACCTCGTGATCCACCTGCCTCGGCCTCCCACAGTGCTGGGATTACAGGCTTGAGCCACTGCGCCCGGCATTTTTTTTTTTTTTTTTTGAGATGGAGTCTCACTCTGTCACCCAGGCTGCAGTGCAGTGCCACGATCTCAGGTCACTACAACCTCCACCTCCCGGGTTCAAGCAATTCTCCCGCCTCAGCCTCCCGAGTAGCTGGGATTACAGGTGCGCGCCACCACGGCCGGCTAATTTTTGTAATTTTAGTAGAGACGGGGTTTTGCCATATCGGCCAGGCTGGTCACAAATTCCTGACCTCAGGTGATTTGCCCGACTTGGCCTCTCAAAGTGCTGGGATTACAGGCGTGAGCCACCGTGCCTGGCCCACATCACATCATTACTTTTTATTTCCTTACGGTTTTATGGGAAAAGGTCAGTCCAAGAGAAATTGAAAGGAGCAGACAGTTCTGGACACTTAACGCAGGCACGACATCTTAAACAGGCTCTGGGCCCTCTGGAAACTTTCCAGAAGCTTCTACCTTTAGGGCTCAGCCCCTTCCCCCACCTTAGAAACGCCATTCACATTTTGTCTTTTTATGACACTTTCTCCAAGGGGCTTGGAAACGGGCACTTTTTAAACATAAGCGACACCCTCCCAAAGAGCGCGCCCGCACAGCGTGCTTGTGTGTGTGTCTGTGCACATCTGTCTCTCCGTGCGGGGCCCAGCCCTGCAAGCCAAGCACACGGTCTCCTTGCCTACAGCACCCTTCTTCAGGCATCAGCGCTTCCACCCACACCATCCTTCTGCCTGACCAACCCCTAGATGTGCATCAAAGGCTGTTCTCATGCATCGAAGGACACCATCAATGGAGAGAAAAATGCAACCCAGAGATGGAGGGAAATGTCTGCAGATCACGCATCTCCTAGGGACTGATCTCCAGACTCTACAAGTAACTCCAACAACAGAAAACCAAATGTCCCAATTTTAGGATGGACGGATGGTCTCTCTCGGGTCCTTGTTTCCAAGACAAGAAGGAACAATGGTTGTGCCAAAACGGCCACGGCTGTGAGCAGCCCATCACTGCAGGAGCTGCACCCACTGTGTACCCGGGGACAACGCCATTAAGCAGTTCACCATCGGGATGTGGTAGAGTTAAGCAGTTCACCATCGGGATGAGGCAGAGTTAAGCAGTTCACCATCGGGCAGTGCATCATCTGGATGCAGCAGAGGCTGCAGCCCTTGGAGACATTTTGGAAGCATCTGCGTCGACTGTGTGCTTCCCGAGCTGCGTGTGAAGCTGCGTCACTGCCCCAGTGGTGCCCTTCACAGCAAGCCAGTCAGGAATCCTGCTCCTCAAGTCCGGGGCTAAGCACATCACCCAAGTCTAGACCTGGGTGCTGCCCACGACCCCCACCAAGGCCCCAAGACCACGCACTCCACCTGGGTCTAGACCTGGGTGTTGCCCACGACTCCCACTAAGGCCCACATAAGGAGCTGAGTCCTTAAGGACTAAAGACAAACTATCCTCTGGGGAAAAAAATACGGAAATTATACTTTTAAAAAAGGGCAAAGGACTTGAATAGACATTTCCCCAAAGAAGAAAAACCGACGACCAAGAAGCAGTGAATAGGCATTCCACATCACCGTTCAGCAGAGAAACCCAACCAAGCCACCACCACACCACGACCCAGCCTCGCAGAAAAGGGCAACTGGCAGCAAGTGCTGGCCAGCGGGCAGAGGCCGGGCCCTCCATCCGCTGAGTGTGCCGTGTGCTGCTGCACTGTGCTCTTGATTCTACAGGCGAGGGCGGCTATCCCTGCTCTTGATTCTACAGGCGAGGGCGGCTGTCCCTGCTCTTGATTCTAAAGGCGAGGGCGGCTATCCTGTGCACACTCACAAGTGAAACAACACTCTTCAGGGAGGAAGCACGCTCCGGCTGTCTACACCCTTCCCACACCTCCCTCCTCCCGCGGTTCTGTCAAGCAGGGACACATGGACGGAGGGTCCTTGGTCCTTTCGGTCCTGGCTGTTGCAGCCCCCATGAGGCTGACCTGAGAGGCAAAAGTTGGACACCACAATTGCCACAAAGGCCATAGCTGCTTCTCCCTGATGGTCACCTCCACGTGCCAATGTGGCCAAGCAGGCGGGCGCCAGCAACACCCGCAAGACGGATGCTGATGGCCCGGGGACTCCCCTAGGCCACCCCTAGATGGCGCCATGGCCCAGGGCCACCAGGAGTCATGGCTGCCGCAAAAGGGGCGGGAGCGCCGGGAAAAGCCTGGGGACCACGTCAGCCACCCACAGAGCCGGGGCCTCTAGAGCACCTTGCTCTTGAATCAGAGGCGGCTCTGGGATGCCCCTCCCACTGGGTGTCTGCGTCCCACCCATCCCGCAGGCTCCACACCTGGCTGCCCACGGTGCGCGTCAGAACAGGATTCTCAGCAACAGTGAAGAGGAAAAGTTTAAGAAAACTATGAAACAACGTCCCCATGGATACCATTTAGACACAAACAGCGGCCTGTTCTCTAAGCACAGTCAGCTGAGTGTCTTGTTCCCAGCAAGCCATAGCCACTGACCACACGGAGCCCTCTGACCACACAGGGCCCCAGGACATCGCTCTGGAAAAGGTCTGGACTCTCCGAGGAGGGACAGGTGTCAGAATCCTGGGGAAGGGGCCCTTGGCCTGGAAGGTCTCAATTATCCAGGCAGGGTCAGGGCAAGCGGGTGACAGGGTGGGGCGGGGTAGGGCAGAGGGAGGGGCTCCGGGAGGCACAGAGCAGTGACCCGGGAGAGGCCTGGAGCCCGCGCTGCGGGATGGCGCAGGGGCAGGGGCAGGGGCAGTGGGCTCCGGCTGCGGAGCTCAACACCCCATAAGGGAGTCCCTAGGTATCAGCTGTGACATATTCTCTTGGTGTGCTTTTCAACCTCCTGTTGAAATGTCTTTTCAAAAATAAGCTTATTTTTGAATAAGCTAATACCCGGTTCAGTGAAAAGGCAAGGGTGCCAGTAAGGGTCAGCTGCTCCCTGCAGGCCCACGGAGGCCTCACGCAGCACCAGCAACTCCTGCCGCCCTTCCCCCTGCTCTCCTCCTCCCCTTCCCCCTGCTCTCCTCCTCCCCTTCCCCCTGCTCTCCTCCTCCCCTTCCCCCTGCTCTCCTCCTCATCTGCTGGCGCCGCAGGTTGACTGCTCCCAATCACCCTCTTGTTCATCTAACCCCAGCCAGGCGCTGCCTCTTAGCCGACCTGAACACAACCCCACGAGACACACAGCACTGTCCTGCTCAGAGCCGCCTCCACAGGACAGGTGCTCTGACCTCAGGGGACAGAGGCAGGGAGGTCAGAACACCTGTCCTGCCACCAGAGCAAAGCCACCGGCGCCTGGGCTGCTGGTTCTGTCTACCACACGGGGTGCCGCTTCCCCACCAGTTACAGGAGACCGAATCTCAGCAAGCAGACTCCCAGCCGGGCTGGTGTGAGGGGACACCGGGCCCTGGCCTGGCGCCCGAGCCACCAGGCCGGTGCCGTTCACATCCCCACCCTCCTGCGGGACCCATTCTGTTTTCTAAAAGCTTTTAAGGCATGTTCTTTGACCACATTGTTCTGGGGGGTCTTTTTCGTACTCTGTGGCCCTTGCAGTCTGGAGACACATCCTGACGTGCCTCAGTTCCCCGCTCCAGGCACACAGCTCCCGCCCTCCATCCTGAGCTGCGCCAGCCAGGGTAACCTCTGCAGGGACCACCCGGTTGTTTTTTAATCTCTTTTTGTTCTATTTTCTGGGAGATGTCCTCAACTTTCTTTTTTTTTTTTGAGACGGAGTCTCGCTCTGTCGCCCAGGCTGGAGTGCAGTGGCTCGGTCTCGGCTCACTGCAAGCTCCGCCTCCCGGGTTCACGCCATTCTCCTGCCTCAGCCTCCTGCGTAGCTGGGACTACAGGCGCCCGCCACCACACCCGGCTAATTTTTTTGTGTTTTTAGTAGAGACAGGGTTTCACCGTGTTAGCCAGGATGGTCTCGATCTCCTGACCTCGTGATCCGCCCGCCTCGGCCTCCCAAAGTGCTGGGATTACAGGCGTGAGCCACCGCGCCCGGCTTCAACTTTCTTTTCTAGTCCTTCTATGGCTTTTTAAAAATGTGCTGCTTATTTATAATTTCTAAAAGCTCCTTCTGGTGCTATGAGCATTCCCCTCTGGCAGCATCCGGCTCCTCATTCGTGGATGCGGCATCTCTCATGAAGCCAATGGTAAGATGACCTTCCCTGAGCTCTTTTCCTGCCTGTCTGGGTCTTCCCTCACATTCTGGTGACCCTCAAGGACAGACCCTAGCCAGGAAGCTGGTGACTCTGGCTTCTAAGTTGGGGCTCTCGGCGGCGTCTCGTGGCCGTGTCTTTTGGGCTGACGGTTATCCTGCCATTATCCTGCCATGGGCTCCCATCTGTACACCAGGGGGCCCCGAGTTCCCAGGCAAGGAGGGGCTTGTTCAGGCCACCCTGTCCCCCGCCACCCTGTCCCCCGCCATGCCCAGTGGTGTCTGGTGTCCACGACTCAATTATCCCAGAGAATAAACCTCCTGTGCTCCTTCCTGGGAACCACACCAGGCACTGCCCTGACCTCCCCTTTCCTCACATGGCATTCCAAGGAGCTCGCATGGCCCCTCACCCAGCCGTGGCAGCACCGCTGTTCCCAAACCATCGAACCTCTCTCACCTATCAGTCCACGTTTTTATTTTTATTTTTTGAGAAGGGGTCTCGTTCTGTCACCCAGGCTGGAGTGCAGTGGTGCGACCAAGGCTCACTGCAGCCTCCAACTCCTGGGCTCACGTGCTCCTCATACCTCAGCCTCCTGAGTAGCTGGGATTACAGGTTTGCAACACCATACCTGGCTAATTTTGTATCTTTTGTACAGTCAGGGGTCTCACTGTGTGCCCAGGCTGGTCTTGAGCTCCTGGGCTCAAGCAATCTGCCCACCTTGACCTCCCAAAGTGCTGACATGACAGGTATGAGCCGCCACACAATTGTAGCACAATCTCGGCTCATAGCAACCTCCACCTCCCGGGTTCAAGTGATTCTTGTGCCTCTGCCTCCCAAGTAGTAGGGGCTACAGGTGCCTGCCACCATGCCCAGCTAATTTTTTTGTATTTTTAGTAGAGATGCGGTTTCACCATGTTGGCTAGGCTTGTCTCGGACTCCTGACCTCAAGTGATCCGCCTGCCTCGGCCTCCCAAAGTGCTGGGATTACAGGCGTGAGCCATCACGGCCAGCCGAGTTTCATTCTTTTCAGGATGGTAAAGGGAATGCCACAACCATTTGTCCAGAAGGGGCCTGGGTCTGATGGCGCTGAGGGCCACAGATTGGCAGCCTGAAGCCAGCATCCTGGACCTCCCAGGTTCGGCACCTAGCCCTTCAGGATCAAGCAAGGACAGAGGACGAGGTGGGAGCTAAGCAGACTCAGGAGTGGTAAGGTTTGGCTGTGTCCCCACCCAAATCTCATCTTGACTAATCCCCACGGGTTGAGGGCGGGGCCAGGTGGAGATAATTGAATCACCGGGGTGGTGTCCCCCATGCTGTTCTTGAGAGGGTGAGTGAGTTCTCCTGACACCTGATGGCTTTAGAAGGGGCCTCCCCCTTCACTAGACACTCATTCTCTCTGGAGCTGCCCTGTGTGAGGTGCCTTCCACCATGACCGTAAGTTTCCCGAGGCCTCCACAGCCGTGGGGAACTGTGAGTCAATTAAACCTCTTTTCTTTACAAATGACCCAGTCTCGGGTATTTCTTCCTAGCAGCGTGAGAACAGGCGAGTACATGGGCGTGGAGGCCGCCCAGGAAAGTGTGGATGGAGGTGGCGATGGGCACAGCACGTTGCCTGGCTGCAGACTCGGGCACCCTTCAGAGGGGTCTCACGGCATCAATCTGAAAACGGGCAGTGGAGGGGGAGGAAGGGGTCTGAAAATGTCACTGAGGCGTCTGCTTCACCAGGTGCAACTTCGTTTTCTTTTCTTTTTCTTTTTTGTCTGCTTTACCAGATGTGACTTTGTTTTCTTTTCCTTTTTTTTTTTTTTTTGAGACGGAGTCTCGCTCTGTCGCCCAGGCTGGAGTGCAGTGGCGCAATCTCGGCTCACTGCAACCTCCGCTTTCCGGGTTTACGCCATTCTCCTGCCTCAGCCTCTCCGAGTAGCTGGGACGACAGGCGCCCGCCACTGTGCCCGCCTAATTTTTTGTATTTTTGGCAGAGACGGGGTTTCACCGTGGTCTCGATCTCCTGACCTTGTGATCTGCCCGCCTCAGCCTCCCAAAGTGCTGGGATTACAGGCGTGAGCCACCGCGCCCGGCCCCCACCCCCCCACCCCTTTTTTTTTTTAGATGGAATTTCACTCTCGTTGCCCAGGCCAGAGTGCGGTGGCACAATATCAGCTCACTGCAACCTCCACCTCCCATGTTCAAGCGATTCTCCTGCCTCAGCCTCCCGAGTAGCTGGGATTACAGGCACCCACCAACATGCCCAGCTAATTTTTTTTTTTTTTTGTATTTTTAGTAGAGATGGGGTTTCACCATGTTGATCAGGCTGATCTCAAACTCCTGACCTCAGGTTATCCACCCACCTCGGCCTCCCAAAGTGCTGGGATGACAGACGTGAGCCACCGTGCCCAGGCGACGTTGTTTTCAACAGTCACCAACGTCCTGGTGGTCTGGGGAGTGGACGTGGCACCTGTGCCCCTGCCCACGGAGGCCGATCTGCCCAGGGACTGTCAGCAGAGTTGCTGTAAGGCAGCCGAGGAAGGCTGGCTGCTGAGCCTGTGTACCACCCTCGGCTCGGGAGTGGGACCCTTGGCCACCTGAGTGGAGGTTCCTTGGCTCCCGTGGCAGTCTGTCTGTCGGGGCCAGCCTGCCACCAGCAGCCATGTTCCTGCAGGGCACAGTGCAGGGGCTGTTTGCTGCTGAATTGCTAGCATGGGACTCTGCAGACAGGATTAAGGTGCGCAATCTCAAGGTGGGAGATTATCTGGGATTATCTGGGTGGGGCCAATTAACTACATGAGTCCTTAACCGCCTTTCCTGGCTGAGCTACAGATGAGATAAAAGGAGAGTCAAAGCATGAGAGGGACTTCACCCGCCAGTGCTGGCTCTGCAGATGGGCAAGGGCCCTCCGTGAACAACGCAGGCAGCCTGGAGAAGCTGGGAAAGGCTCGGCTTGCACCCAGCAAGGTGCTGATGCCAGTCCTACCACCAGCAAGAACGGAATTCTGCCAAGCTCCCAATGAGCAAGAAAACATCTTCCTCTAGGGCCTGCAAAAAGCAAAGCCCCGGCCAACGCCTTGGTTTCAGCCCAGGGAAACCCACACTGGACCGAGGACCGAGACGGCTAGGTGTCAGCAGCCACAGAAAAGGATTTAGAAAGGCCGTCTACTGCGGCCCTGTATTTATTATAAATAAACTGGATCCAAACTAAAAATCCACCCACTGGGGAATGGTTACTGACAGAATAGAAATGCTCTATGGCTATTACAAAGAAACAAGCTTGCAGCCGTCAGCACGGCTAAAAGGCAGGCAGGACTTAGAACAAACAGGACCCTCCCTCCCTCCTGTGGGACAGAAACTGTGTGACTGCTTTGGAAAACGGCTTGGCAGCATCTAGAGGCCCCACAACCCAGCTTCCACTCCTCAGTTACATCCCAACAGCAACGGGCACCTGTGTTCACCAAACGCATCTGAGACTCCTCCCAGGAGCGCTGTGAGAATCACCCAACATGGAAGGCATCCCAAAGCCCATCTGGAGTGCAGCCAACGCACTGCAGCCTCGGCACACGGGAGACCACTCAGCGCAGGGAACGGGGGAGCAACCGCACTCACCCGCATGGCCGAAGCTCACCCGGAAGACATGGACAGAAGGCAGCCAGGCACAGGAGAGTTTGCCCTGCGTGGCTCCACTGACGTGAAAACTAGACAAGGCAGACGAGTCTACAGTGACATGCCGGGCCGGGGGCAGAGTGTGAGAGGCCTGCAGACAGCGAGGCTGCAAGGGCTCATGCTTTCTCAGGCCGGCATGCCTGTCCACACTCACCGAATTGCAGACTTTAAAGGGGTTTTTTGTACACAAATTACACCTCATTAAAGTTGATTAATTAAAAGATGGAAAGCTGACAATACCAAATGTTGGCAAAGATGTGGAGCACCTGGAACTCTCACGTGCTGCTGATGGGACTATGAAACAACGGGGCTGCTTGAGCAGTTTTCTCTTTTGAGATCAAGTCTCACTGTGCTGCTCAGGCTGGAGTGCAGCGGAACAATCACGGTTCACTACAGCCTCCAACTCCTGGGCTCACGCGATCCTCCTGCCTCAGCCTCCTGAGTAGCTAAGACTATTACAAGTGTGTGTCACCACACCAGGCTAATTTATTTATTTATTTGAGACAAAGTCTCGCTCTGTCACCCAGGCTGGAGTGCAGTGGCACGATCTCAGCTCACTCCAACCTCTGCCTCCTGGGTTCAAGTGATTGTCCTGCCTCAGTCTCCCAAGTAACTGGGACCACAAGCACCGCCACCACACCAGGCTAACTTTGTATTTTTAGTAGAGATAGGGTTTCACCATGTCGGCCAGGCTGGTCTCAAACTCCTGACCTCAAGTGGTCTGCCTGCCTCAGCCTCCCAAAGTGCTGAGACTACAGGCGTGAGCCACCACACCCAGCCCCAGGCTAATTTTTCAATATGTTTATAGCAACAGGTTCTCACTATGTTGCCCAGGCTGAACAATCTTATAAATTAAAACATACACTCATATATGACAGCAATTCCACTCTTAGATATCTACCTAAGGGAACAGAAACACCTTCAGAAGGACTCATGTGTATTCTAGATAAACACCTTCAGAAGTCCTCATGCGTATTTGTGTTATAGTTTAGTGCTAGTGCACTGAACTGTATCCTTACATATGGCTAAAATGACGTGTTTTCTGTATTTTACAAGAAAAATAATTAAAAAAAAAATGTTTTAAAAGAACTAGTTCTGAGCCGGGCGTGGTGGTACATGCCTGTAGTCCCAGCTGCTAGGGAGGCTGAGGTGGGAGGATCAGTTGAGCCCAGGAGATAGAGGCTGCAGTGAGCTGAGATTGTACCACTGCATTCCAGCTGGGGCAACAGAACGAGAGTCTCCAAAAAAAGAAAAAAGAAGAACTCGTTCACAGCAGCATTATTCATAATACCCCAAACCAGGAAATAACCCAAATGTGTATCAACAAAGTAAATGCATAAACAAACTGGGGTATATTTGTGCAAAGGAATATTACTTGGGAACAAAAAAGAAGAATCTACTATATTGTACATCATGAATAAGTTTCAAAACTGCTGAGCAAAAGAAACCAGGGTCTGCTTCGTATCCATGATGTCTGGAACAGGAAACAGCAGCCCATGTGATGGAAGCTGACCGTGGGGGCCGGGGACTGACTCGGCAGGGCCTGAGGGGCTTCTGGGAGGAGGGTGGACGTGCTCCTGATTTTGATGAGGGTACTGGCTGCATAGGTACATATATGTGCCAAAACTCATAGAACTGTACATGCAAAGAGGGTACGTTTCTTATATAGACATCATCTCTCAATAAAATTGATTTAAAAAAATTAAACCCACAGGGCATTGATCTGCTTTGGATTTGGAGGTCTAAGGATGAGGGCACTGGATCACCCAACAAGAGAGCCTGAACACGTGTCAGAGCCAGATGTGAAGGCGCTGCCTGTCCCTGAAGCCCTGGGGCTCTAAGCCATCCACGTGCGGGCCGGCGCTCCGCATTCCAGCTCCCGGCATACCGCTCCCCTCGATGTCTTCTGAAACAAGGATGACCCACGTCCACCAACTCCATGGCAGGCAAGCCGGCGCCTGACTGCTGGAGGTCAGTAAAGGAAGGAAAAGTTATCTAACAAATTTCAAATGTGTCTGTCTACGCCAGCATGCCAAATGTCAGAAGAAATTCCAGGGCAGTTTGTGGACCGGTTTCCTGAGAAGCTAGAGCTTTTACTTAACGCCTTAAAACCCACGACAAGCCAAAAGGGCTCTCGTGTCTACAAAGAGCAGGCACACTTGGCACAGAACACCTGGCTAAACACAGAACATTAAGAAAACAAAAAACCCAGCTACTCAGGAGGCTGAGGCAGGAGGATTGCTTCAGCCCCACAGTTCAAGACCAGCCTGGGCAACACAGTGAGACCCTATCTCTTAAAAAAAAATTCTCCTCTCCCATCTTTTAAGGAGCAGATCCCATAGCTCTCAGATTATTTTCAATGATTACAAATCCAGCTTAGTGTGGCTTAAACCCCAACCTCATGTCCACTTTAAGACTCATTTCTGGCTGTGCATGGTGGCTCAAACCTGGACACTTTGGGAGGCCAAGGTGGGAGAATCACTTGAGCCCAGGAGTTCAAGACCACCAGCCTAGGCAATATGGCAAGACCTCAATTCTACAAAAAATAATTTATTGGCCAGGCACAGGGGCTCACACCTGTAATCCCAGCACTTTGGGAGGCCGAGGTGGGTGGAACACCTGAGGTCAGGAGTTCGAGACCAGCCTGGCCAACATGGTGAAACCCCATCTCTACTAAAAAAAAATACCAAAAAACTAGCCGGGTGTGGTGGCAGGTGCCTGTAATCCCAACTACTCAGGGGGCTGAGGCAGGAGAATCACTTGAACCCAGGAGGCAGAGATTGCAGTGAGCCGAGATTGTGCCATCACACTCCAGCCTGGCAGACAAGAGCAAGACTTTGTCTCAAAAATAAAAAAAAATTTATTAAAAAATTAGCCAGGTGTTGTGGTGCATGCCTATGGTCTCAGCTACTTGAGAGGCTGAGGGCGGGAGGATCACTAGAACCCTGGAATTTGAGGCTGCAGTGAACTATGATCACTGCACTCCAGCCTGGAAGACAGAGTGAGACTCTGTCTCTCTAATAAAAAAAAAAAAAACAGAGATGACCACTGCTAATGTCATATATTTCATTCCACAATTATTTCACATACTTAAGATATCAAGCATACCCTCTTCATTGAATAAATGTGCCTCCAAATCAGTAGTTTTTTTGTTTTGAGAGCTGTTGCCCAGGCTGGAGTGCAGTGGCATGATCTTGGCTCACTGCAACCTCTGCCTCCTGGGTTCAAGCGATTCTCTTGCCTCAGCCCCCTGAGTAGCTGGGATTACAGGTGCCCGACACCACACCCCGCTAACTTTTATATTTTTAGCAGAGACGGGGTTTCACCATGCTGGCCAGGATGGTCTCGATCTCCTGACATCGTGATCCACCCACCTCGGCCTCCCAAAGGGCTGGGATGACAGGTGTGAGCCACCGCGCCCGGCCCTTTTTTTTTTTTTTTTTACTTTTTTTTGTAGAGATAGGGTCTTGCTATGTTGCCTAGTCTGAACTCCCGGCCTCAGGGGATCCTCCTGCCTTGACCTCCCAAGTAGCTGGGATTACAGGCGTGCGCCACCGCACCCGGTCCTGTGTTGTGATGTTTTAATATTTGACAAACTTATAAGCATTCCCTCTCATGTAATTTTAGGGTTACGATTCTATTTTTCATGAAACTCTCCGTCTGAACACTGCATGCGTGGCCCTGGTGAACTGACAGAGACTGGGGGAATCGCCCACTAATGATCACATTGCTCCCCCCGACACGGGTGCGGTGGGGACCTGCCCGGAGTCTGGCACACAGGGGCGCTCAGCACACACCTGAGCAAGCTCACATTCTGAGCCGGATCCCAGCGACCCGGGCTCTGCAAACTGACATGTGGACACTTGCTCCCCAGCGAAACAGCCTTCTGCCCAGCCCACCTAGGGCAAATTTAACACCTCTAACACGCTGGACACAGGCGGCTTCTCCTGCTCTTTCATTTCAATCCAGAAAGGATGGGCACTTTCAGAATGAGCAGATACTTAGTGATACAGCCTTGATGGTGTGGATAACACACAAAAAAATCATAGTTTTTGGTACTACAATTTTTTAAAAGTCAAACCAGCGCCACACACACGTGGGAGCTACGGCTTCTATCTCTATTCCGGACACGAACAGCAGGCACGTTTACTGAACGGTGAGGAAAACTGAATCAGGAGGGAAGAGCTTCAACGCTAATGACCAGGAGGTGGCTCTGCAAGGAGGCTAAGGGTCTAAATGCAGAGGCAGACAGAGGGGCAGGCTGCTCCTTGGGTGCCAGAGGGCCCCTTCCTCCACGGCAGCCCAGGAGAGCCTCACGTGGCTGCCACACACCAGGCTCTGCCACAGTTGTGACTGCCAGCTCTTCACAAGACCGAGACTGGAATCAAAACCTTTCTGTTCCCCCACAGGCAAAAACCTGGGCAGTCACCACTTGCTGATAATGAATTATGTGTTAAACTGTCTGTGTGATGCACGTAGGCACCAAAGCTCTTTTTTTTTTTGAGATGGAGTCTCACTCTGTTGCCCAGGCTGGAGTGCAGTGGTGCAAACTCGGCTCACTGCAACCTCTGCATCCCCAGGTTCAAGCGATTCTCTTGCCTCAGCCTGCTGAGTAGCTGGGAATACAGGTGCATGCCACCAGGCCAAGCTAATTTTTGCATTTTTAGTAGAGACGGGGTTTCACCATGTTGGTCAGAATTGTCTTGATCTCTTGACCTCGTGATCAGCCCGCCTCAGCCTCCCAAAGTGCTGGGATCACAGGTGTGAGCCACTGTGCCCGTCCGGCACCAAAGCTCTTTAAAAAAGTCCAACATAACAATATTTTAAACTCAGCAGGTTGGATGACATCCGTTCTTATTACTCACACTTTGCACTTGCTATTATTACTATTATTATGACTACTATTTTGCATATACTCAATTTTTAATAAAGTAATTTAAGAAGCTGGCCGGGCGCGGTGGCTCACGCTTGTAATCCCAGCACTTCGGGAGGCCGAGGTGGGCGGATCACGAGGTCAGGAGATCGAGACCACGGTGAAACCCCGTCTCTACTAAAAATACAAAAAATTAGCCGGGCGTGGTGGCAGGCGCCTGTAGTCCCAGCTACTCGGAGAGGCTGAGGCAGGAGAATGGCGTGAACCCAGGGGGCGGAGCTTGCAGTGAGCCGAGATTGCGCCACTGCACTCCAGCCTGGGTGACAGAGCGAGACTCTGTCTCAAAAAAAAAAAAAAAAAGTAATTTAAGAAGCTGACATACTATCTATCCCTCCCCACCAGGAGGACACAGGCTCTTTAGAGAGATGGCCGCTTCCAGGGCAGGCAGGACCCACATCTGCTGGAAGTACCAGACTGTGCCAGGACACAGAGAACTCAAGGCATAGCCCAGGACACAGGTGCCGCCTGAAGAGGCTCCAACATCAAGGGGGCCATGTGAGTCCCAAACCAGACAGGAAAGGAGTATGATGCCACGAGGGAACAAAACCGTGCTGAATCCACGCTGACAGTAGCGAACACCCACGGGTGTGCATTTTCACGGATATGCCTATCCACAGAAGCAGCCATGGCAACAGCGCACATGGAGGAGGCACGGCGTGGCCCCAAGGGAAGCCGCCTCCTCCTTGCTGACTGGGTGAAGCGGCACCTGCTGGCATCAGCTGACCCAGCGACTCCTCTCAGGCAGGAATCAGGTGGGCGCAAACCTCCACGGGCAGCCACTAGGGCTGTGGCCGGCCGACACGGGCAGGCATCAGCCTGCAACTGCCTTGGAAGAGCCTGAGGACACAGACACGCCTCGGAGCAAAGCCGGTGGCACAGACAGAGAAGGGTCCCCTGTCAGTGGCGGCTTCGGCCGGGGCTGGGGCCTGGGCTCTGGCCATACTCCCCTCCCCTGCAGCAGTGACTTTCTGGACCGAAACACAGCACCTCATTAACCCTGATCAGTGTCACTGTGTTTGTGTTCAGAGTCCTGAATCCTGATGTCATCTACCCTATTACTGCCCCTCCCGGCTAGGTCTGACACACAGGCTCTCCCTGCTATGCCCAGGTGGCCAACAACGTTGCTGTCCAGGGAGTCAGGCAAAAGCCCAGCAGCAGCCGCCGGCCCCGGGCAGGGAAAGCAGCACACAGGCTCCCCCCGGGCCACCCACGCTGCCGGAGCGGCTGGAGAGTGCTGTGCTTGGCCGCCTGGCCCACATCTTCACTCAGGGTTGACATGAAGTTCTTACATCGGCCGCTGTACAAACTGTAAAGTACCTGCGCATTTCCAGGACTCAGCTCTTCTCTTCTCCATCCTCTTTTTTTACTTTTTGAGACGAGGTCTCACTCTGTCACCCAGGCTGGAACGTAGTGGAACAGTCAGACTCACTGCAGCCACCACCTCCCAGGCTCCAGTGAGTTTCCCACCTCAGCCTCCCAAGTAACTGGGACTACAGATGTGCACCACCACACCCAGCTAATTTTCTTCTTCTTCTTTTTTTTTTTTGAGACAGAGTCTCACTCTGTCACCAAGCTGGAGTGCAGTGGGACGATCTCAGCTCTCTGCAACCTCCGCCTCCCAGGTTCAAGCAATTCTCCTGCCTCAACCTCCCGAGTAGCTGGGACTACAGGCATGCACCACCACGTCCGGCTAATTTTTTATTTGTATTTGTATATATATATATTTTTTTAGATGGAGTTTCGCTCTTGTCGCCCAGGCTGGAGTGCAATGGCACAATCTCGGCTCACCGCACCCTCTGCCTCCTGGGATCAAACAATTCTCCTGCCTCAGCCTCCCAAGTAGCTGGGACTACAGGCGTGTGTCATCATACCCTGCTAATTTTTGTATTTTTAGTAGAGACGGGGTTTCACCATCTTGGCCAGGCTCATCTCAAACTCCTGACCTCATGATCCACCCACCTCGGCCTCCCAAAGTGCTGGTATTACAGGCGTGAGCCACCGCGCCCGGCCCATTTTTTTTTTTTTTTTTTTTTTTGAGGCAGAGTCTCGCTCTGTCACCCAGACTGGAGTCAGTGGCATGACCTCGGCTCACTGCAAGCTCCACCTCCTGGATTCACGCCATTGTCCTACCTCAGCCTCCCAAGTAGCTGGGACTACAGGCGCCCACCACCACGCCCGGCTAATTTTTTGTATTTTTATAGAGACAGGGTTTCACCACGTTAGCCAGGATGGTCTTGATCTCCTGACCTCGTGATCCACCCAGCTTGGCCTCCCAAAGTGCTGGGATTACAGGCGTGAGCCACCACACCCGGCCAATTTTTGTATTTTTAGTAGAGACGGGGTTTCACCATGTTGGCCAGGATGGTCTCAATCTCTTGACCTGGTGATTCACCCACCTCGGCCTCCCAAAGTGCTGGGATTACAGGTGTGAGCCACCGCGCCCAGCCTTTTTTTTTTTTTTTGTAGAGATGGGGTCTCACTATTTTTCCCAGGCTGGTCTCAAACTCCTGGGCTCCAGCACTCCACCTACCTCGGCCTCCCAAGGTGCTGAGACTGCAGGTGTGAGCCACTGCGCCCAGCCCTCTGCTCTTTTCCAAAGATGCTGAGCTGGGCTGGGCACAGTGGCTCATGCCTGTAATTCCACCAACTTTGGGAAGCTGAGGCGGGCGGATTACTTGAGGTCAAGAGTTCAAGACCAGCCTGGCCAACACAGCAAAACCCCTGTCTCTACTAAAAATGTAAAAAATTAGCCGGGTGTGGTGGTGCATGCCTGTAATCCCAGCTACTCAGGAGGCCAAAGCAGGAGAATCGCTTGAACCCAGGAGGCTCAAGAGGTTGCAGTGAGCCAAGATAGCACCTTTGAACTCCACCCTGGGTAACGGAGCAAGACTCCGTCTCAAAAAATGAAAATTAAAAAAAAAAAGATGCTGGATGGCTGTCCCTCTCACGGGATGGGCAGGTCTTTCATCAGGGTCAGTTTACGCAGCCAAGACCACATCACCCGCCCAGGATTCGAATCCTTCCCAGTTTGGTTTGAGGACTGTGTTCACTGTAAAGACGGCAAAGCCTGCTCAGGGCCGGGTGCCTCTGTTTGCACTCGGCCATCTGGGAATATGGGACCAGCTCTTCCCTGCGCCCTTTCCACAGCTCCGGGCCCCCCTGCACCAAACCCTCCGCAAGCCATAGTCAGAAGACCCTTCCACATGCCCCTGCCCACCACCCCCTCATCACCAGCACTAGAACCTGGCTGCTTCTGAGCCCCTCCCATCCCATCTTGCCTGGATCACCTCCACCTGCTACCTACACGTGCAGCACCCTGGCGGTGTCTGGTCGTGCCCTGGTCTTCCGCCCCACACCCATGGGTCCCCACCTCTCCACAGCGCCAATGCCCTTGTCCCTCCTCTAACTTCTGAAAGACAAACGTCCAGAAATCTCTGCTTTACTCAAAATCCTGATCTCAGCAAGACACAGCCGCGAACTGCCGGTATCAGAGTGCGCCGTCATCCCCAGGTCGGCTCAGAAGCCTCCTCCCTACCTTAGGCTCAAAGTGCGAGTCCACCCTGCTGACATCTGTTTACCTTCGCTGCCAAGAGGACTGAAGAGGCCCCTTTTCCACCCAGCTCCTGCCCTGAGGATGCCCACAGACCATGGTCTTGGCAGCCAGTCCTTCCCGCAGCTGCTCCTCTTCCCACCGCCTTCATAACTTCTGGTCCCTGACACCCGCCAGTTCCACAGTCTGCACATCCTTCTCCCGACCGCCCAGGAAGTCAACCCAGCGAGCAGTCTCCCCGCCTTCTCATAGTGGTTCGGCAGCGTCCTCCGCACCAGGATGCTGGACACCGACACCTTTCCCTGCTTTCTCCAAATGCCCGGCAGACGACACCCTGGCTGACATGGCCCCGGGGCCCCAGAACAGCCCTCAGTAGGGTGGCATCCATACTATGCGCTGCCCAGGGAAGGACTCAGCTGTGATGCAACCCCTTCCTGCTCTACGCCGCTCACAGGAGCTCCAGACCAGGGTAGGCGGCAGCTTTTCAGGGACCAGCAGCTTGGCGCCTTCCCAGCTGCAATCTTCAAATAGAACAAGAGGCGAAAGTACCTGCAAGGACCCAGATCCCTCCCTTGTGTCCTTCCCGCCCACCTCTCAGCTCCCCGATGTGGCTTCCTTCCTGAAACACTGTTCACTTGAGCTCATAGTGCAAGCCACAACACGTGTGCTGAATACAAGAGTCATCTGTGTCCACACCACCCTGCGAGAGACCTGGCTGGCACTGCCGTGCACCTGCCATTGCAAGCATTTGCCGTTACCTGTGAGCGTTAGAGCAAGTGCTAAGGACTGCAGGTGGACATTATTAGAGCGAGCGCTAAGGACTGCAGGTGGACATTAACTCACCTGTCCAAAAGTTCTGGCGTCTAGCCTCTGTACAAACTTAACATTAAATATTCTACCTACTAACTTAAGTTTCCTGAAAAATAAGTAAGGCCATGCCAGTCCAACTTATAAAAGAGCACAATTAGAGGCCGGGCACAGTGGCTCACGCTTGTAATCCCAGCACTTTGGGAGGCCGAGGACAGTGGATCACAAGGTCAGCAGTTCAAGACCAGACTGGCCAACACAGTGAAACCCCGTCTCTACTATAAATACAAAAATTAGCCGGGCGTGGTGGCAGGCGCCTGTAATCCCAGCTACTCGGGAGGCTGAGGCAGTAGAATCACTTGAACCCGGGAGGTGGAGCTTGCAGTGAGCCGAGACCATGCCACTGCACTCCAGCCTGCGCAACAGAGTCAGACTCCGTCTCAAAAAAAAAAAAAGAAAGAAAAGAAAAGAAAAAAGAACAAAGTTATAATGACCCACAAAAGTCCTACCTCCTGACCACACGGGTTCTCAGATACCAGCCAGGGTCACCCCGGGGCTGGGGTGGTCCTCTGAGGCTTGGGTCTCAGGAGAACTTAGTGTGCACAGTGCAGCAGAAGCAGGTGTGTGGCAGCCATCCCCAGGCCCAGGTGGAGGTGAGGAGGAGGACGGGGGAACAGCCACAAAGCTGCTTCACAGGAGGCCTGCAGGTGGCTCCTCCTGGACCCCAAGCCCACCCCTACAGATGCCGCCTCCTGAGCCTCAGTCCCTCGTCTGCACAACGGGGGTGGCGCTGCCTTCTCACAGGTGGTGGGGGGTGCTACACGGGGGCAGCGGGAAGCACCCACCAGTGCTGGCAGGCAGCACTCATCACACGCTGGCAGCATTAGCTGTTGCCATGGTGATCACCCCTGTTCCTCTCACAACACCCTCCTGCTGGAAAACTCGGCACCTCACAGAGGAAAGGCAAACCCCAAAACACTGCCCCAGAAAACGAGCAAAACCCCCGAGGCAGGTGGATCACTTGAAGTCGGGGGTTTGAGACCAGCCTGGCCAACATGGTGAAACCTGTGTCTACTAAAAATACAAAAATTAGCCAGGCGTGGTGGCAGGCGCCTGTAATCCCAGCTACTCGGGAGGCTGAGGCAGTAGAATCACTTGAACCCGGGAGGTGGAGCTTGCAGTGAGCCGAGACCATGCCACTGCACTCCAGCCTGGGCAACAGAGTAAGACTCCGTCTCAAAAAAAAGGAGAAAAGGAGCAAAACCTAACCAAGTGCAGGGGAGGAGAAGGAACTCAGGGCTGCAGTGGGCAGTGGTGCCCAACACCAACAGTAGGCACAGGGAAGCCACGCACGGCTGTCCGGTCACCTCAAGACACACAGCTAGACCCTCCCGCAAAAGCCTCAGCTAGCCCTGGGGATAAGCAGCTGACGACACACCCGTGGTTTTCACTCAGGACAATGAAACACGAAGGAGCCTCTGAAGATAGTGTCCCTTGGAATTGGCCACTTCGGAGCCACAAACTTCAAGCCAGATGAGAAGAAACATTTGTAACTGTTTGGAGAAAGCTCAGGGAGTTGTAAAGCCAAAGAAGCTGGGACACCCACACACGGTGCTCTCGCTCCCATAGGCACAGCAGGCAGCGTGTGGCCCCACAGACATCTCAGTGACCATCAGGCCCCAACATCCACAGCAAACCGCGATGTTAGCCTTGCTATGTCCACAACTGCCTCCCTCTGTCTCTCCCCACAACTTGCCAGGCTCAAAGGACCAGAGTGTCACTCAGCAGCTTCCACCAACACTGACCCCCAAAGGAGCAGAGAGAGAAATAAAGTCAAGGCAGGATTAACCCCCTCTGAACTCTTCCAGGACCCGGGCACACAAACCCTGACACACGTGGCTGGAGGCAAACTCGCTCCCAGGAAGGTTTGTAGGGGACAAGGTGCAGAGGGTGGAACTGCCTTAATCCAGGACCCTCAATGCCCCCTGCAGAGCAGTAGCGGGCCTGGCCGCAGCAGGATGCTTCCTGGGCTTGGGGGAAGGGTGTGCAGCCTGTGCGGGTGGTTCCTCGGGGCCAACACAGGCCCACCACCCTGGCCCACACCCTGGAGCCTGACTGCAGGTTCGCTCCTGAACTGAAGCTTTCTCCTCCCCGCCGCGTGCACCACCCACACTCCTGGATGAAGTGTAATTCCTGCCGGGTAACTCGCCACTATCACCCAGGGGCACTCTACGCAAAGCGCTCTGTTCTGTCCTGAAGAGAGCATGAAGCACTCCCTAAGACCACTGCTGGGTGGCAAAGAAAGGAAAGCCCTTCCAGACCTAGAGATCCAGAAACCCAGCGCAGATCCACATTAGGGGACACGGAAGAGCTCACAGGGGCTGCCACAGGTGCTGGGCGTGCGGTCACACGCCACTGCCTCAGGTGCCAGTACTAAGAAAAAGGTCACTTTGATGACTCATCTGTTTGTGAAGCTGGAGAGGGCAACGTACGCTCACACACCTGTCTGAGGAACGTGCCAGACAAGACTTCCAGGCAGGTAAGTGATCCGGTGTGAGCTGCAGGAGCTGTGGGCCATGCTGGAGCAGCAAGCCCCGCACAGAAGGGGCCTCCCTGCCACGGGCATCCATTGCCCAGCAGGCAGCCCTGAAGAAACATGGAAGGTGGAAACACAGAGGGCACCTCACAACAAAGGAGAGAAAGCAACGCAGGTTAACACGTACGTCCTTCCCACGAGGGCCAGAGACCTAAAGCTCCCGCTACAACTCTTTCAAAGGAGAATAAATTCTCAAGATGCTGAGTCCTGAGAACCAGCTGCTCTTGAGCTTCTGAGACCCCCAGCAGCCCCCTTGGGAAACCCTCAGGTCCACCAACTTCACCCTGTTGAAGAGGGCTGGCCCCTGGGGTTGGCAAGCTGCCCCCTGACCACAAAGACCTGCTCCTTGTGCCGTGCACGTCTTAACCTTGAAGTCTTAGACACAGAAAGCGCGTTCCACAGCCCAGAGGCGCTCCCTTCTCTGCTCGAGGCCACAGGACTCCTGCGGGCACCTGGAAGTGTGCCCTGGGCCCTGAGAGCACGTGGTGTCTTTCTAAGAGGGGACTCTCCTCTCTGCTTCTGGTCCAAGCCACTGTGAGCCTCCCAAGTCTCTGCAAGCAGGCAGGTCTCCACGTCTTACACAATACTGGCCCCACTTCAGTGAGCACATCAGAGGAAGTGTGGCAATGCCCCACAGACCGACAAAGGGGACAGGGAGGAAGGAGGGTCCCGTCTCTCCAGCTCCTGGCTGTGTGGTGCAGTTGGAGTAGGCGAGCTGGCCAGCATGGCTGAGCCGGCCCTCAGAAGCACGCATTCATGTCCTGGGAAAACACCCACCCTGATGAAACCCAACCCTTCCCATGCTCTTCTGAACGTGCACAAACACGCACGCCGCCAGCCTCCTGGGAGTGCGCAGCGCCCCTGGAGCCAAGCTTTAGAAGGCAACGCCACCTTCACAATCAGCTTGGCCGCCCACCACCTGAGTCAGGAGTTACCACCTCTGGGGCAGTCACTGTCAAGTGCAGGTCCAGGTGGCTGCGGCGGGTGCAGGGGCCTAACGTGTGAGCCCCCAGTGCCCAGGTGGGCCTTACACTTCCCCCCACCTAGAAATGGACCCAGAGCTCTTCCTCCCTGGCCCGTTCCAACCCCTCGTCCAGGCTGAGGCCAAGAGCACAAGCTTCCAGAGCCCCTGGTGCTGCTGCCCACTGCTGACGCCGTGCCAGGAGGAAGCGCGCTCAGCGTCAGTCCAGGTGATCCCATGCTCTGTCAACCCGAGTGAGAGAGCGGGGGATGCTGCGCCCACACTCTCAGCAGCCAAAGGCAGGCAATTCAGCAAACAGCAGACGCTCAGGGCAGTCAGACAGGACGGACAAGAGCCCAAGAAACAAAGCAAGGGGAGAGGGCAGGGACCAGGAGAGGTAAGTTCGCCAGCGTAGATGGCATTCCCTGAAGCACAGATGGACTCCGGAGAGCTGGATCCTGACTGCTCCCAGTTCATCCGGGGCCACATCCCATTCAGCTGGGTCCAGGCCCCCATGAGAGGGGATGAGGACCACACCGTCTCACTGACCCTGTTAACCACCTAAATTAAAAGGCATGCTCAGGCAGGCAAGCCCCAGTGATGCGACCTATCTTGTGTATTTTAGCCACGCAACTGGAAGTTAAAAACAAATGTTCAGGCCAGGTGCGGTGGCTCACGTCTGTAATCCCAGCACTTTGGGAGGCCGAGGCGGGCAGATCATGAGGTCAGGAGATCGAGACCATCCTGGCCAACATGCTGAAACCCCGTCTCTACTAAAATACACACAAAAAAATCAGCCAGGCGTGGTGGCATGCGCCTGTAGTTTCAGCTACTTGGGAGGCTGAGGCAGGGGAATCGCTTGAACCCAGGAGGCGGAGGTTGCAGTGAGCCGAGATTGTGCCACTGCACTCCAGCCTGGCGACAGAGTGAAACTCCATCTCAAAAAAAACAAACAAACAAACAAAAAAAAAACAAAACAAATGTTCAGTAACTCATTATAGAGGTATTTTCTTCCAACACAAAGCATTGACTCCCTCAGGGGAACAGCGTGCCTATAAGGACCTGTAATCTGTGCACGCTCGAGACAGGGTCCCAAGAGCAGCCCAGCAGCACCTGCCACCAGACCTGGGTCCACGACACCTTTCCCCAGATCTAAGACACCTTCCCTCGGACCCCAGATGATCCTAGACCCATGACACCTTCCTCTGAGATCCCAGACCCATGACACCTTTCCCCAGATCTATGACACCTTCCCTCGGACCCCAGATGATCCCAGACCCATGAAAGCTTCCCTTAGGACCATGACGCCTTCTACCGGGACCACGACATCTTTCCCCAGACCCCAGATCCTGGACCCATGACACCTTTCCTCTGACCTATGATGACACCTCTCCCAGACCCCAGATCCTGCACCCATGACACCTTCCCTCAGGCCCACGACACCTTCCCCCGGGCCCATGACACCTTCCCTCGGACCCCAGATGAGCCTAGACCCACGACACCTTCCCCAGGCCCATGACACCTTCTCCAGGCTCCAGATCCCGGACGCATGACACCTTCCCCTGAGATCCCGGACCCGTGACACCGTCCCCCAGACCCCGGGTCCATGGCACCGTCCCCGCTGGGCGCGCCCCTCTGGTCCGTCCTCCTGCTCCCCGGCGTCACCTCGGGACTGGAGCGCGGGCATCCCGCAGCCACCGAGCTACCGGGTCTGGAAGCCAGGCAAAGGCGTTCCTGGGAACGTTCGGCGGCGCTTGGAAGGGCCGGGCCAAGGGCGAGCTCCGTGCCCAGCTCGCCGGGCTCGGGCCCCGCGTAGCAGCGCGCGCCGCGGGCCGGGCCTTACCGTTACTGTAGGCGTACGGGGACTCGGCCGCGCCGTCCTGCAGGCTCTCCAGGATCTCGCCCTTGCCCACGTCGCTGTCGCCCACCAGCAGGAACTTGAGCAGGTAGTCGTAGCTCTTCACCGGACTGCCCTGCGAGCCCATGGCCGCGCCGCCTGCGCCCCGCGCCGGCCGCCTGCCGAGGCACCACCGGGAGAGGCCGCAGCGTGAGAGAGCCCGCGCCCCGCACCTGCGCCCGTTGCGTCCGCCCCAGGGCGACCGAGCGGGCGCGCCCGAAGCCCCGCGCCAGCCCCGCCCCGCCCGCCGCCCGGGCCCACCCCAGCCTCGCCGCCGCCCCGCCGCTTCCCGCACAGCCAGCGCCGCCGCGCCGCCCCACCCCCGGCCGCGCC
>NW_026652298.1:41475458-41498086 GCF_009828535.3 Hylobates moloch
CACCCTTCGCCCGCCCTCCCGAGCCCATTGGCCCACCCGCCCGTCCGTCACGACTGCCCCGCCCTCACCGCGTACCACAAGGCGCCGCCAGGCCCCCGGTCGCACCGCCTCTTCACCGCCCCGCCCTGCCTTCCCGTCGTCACCATAGGTCGCCCGCCGCCCTCTTTCCCTCAGCCATTGGTCTGTCTGCACGTCTGTCATGACCGCCCCTCCCCCGCCTTTCCCACACGGCGTTGCGGAGACAGCGGACGCCTGCCTCATCGCTGTCGCCATTGGCCACTCGCCTCCTGCTTTCCCAGAACCATTGGTTCGATTATAAGTTCACCAAGATCATTCCCTTCCCTGCGGCTGCCTCCCAGAGAAATCCCAGAGCCGCCGGCCGCCCCGCCCCCGGCCCACAACGCCGTTGTCCTCGCCCGCCCCCTCGCCGGCGCCATTGGGTCGCTTGCACGTCCATCACGGCTCTGCTAACCCCGCCCCTTTCCTACACGCTCCCCAATCAGGGGCTCCGAAGTCCACGTTGTTTGTATCCGCCCCTTCAACGCGCGGACTGGCGGCAGGATGCGGGCGTGCCCGGGCCGAGGCCACGCGGCTGAGTCCGGGAAACGAAAGCCCCTCGCAGGCTGCGCCGCCTGCTTCCGCAGAGACCTCGGAGGGGGCGGTGGGGTAGTCCCGGGCGCGTCCTCTCCAAGGCGGTGCGGCCAATCGGCGCTCGATGCGGCGGAACTTCCTCTCGGGGCAGGGGCGGGACTTCCGCGCGGCGGCAGCAGGGGGGACCCTTCGGTCACCACTGAGTCTAAGAAGTCGCTGAGGTTCTGGGACCCCGCGGCGTCACCGAGCGTGAGCCTTCCGCCCGGGGACGCGGCCGCCACAGCTCGGGACGCGGGGAACGCGGCCGGCGCGAGCTCAAGACCCGGCCCGACGTGCTCACCGCGGTAGCGGCGCCTCCAGGACGGGGACCCGGAGCCCGGGCCGCACTCTTCCCGGGGGCGCCGCCGAGCCCTCGTCCCTGCCGGGCCCGGCAGCCGCAGGTGCGTGGTCGAGCGAGGCGGCTGCGTCCGCGGACCCCGGCGTGGGGTCGGGGGTTGAGTGGGCACGTGGTTCTTTCTGGGGTGACGAAAAGGTCCTACCGTCGTGGGGATGATCCTGCCGCTCTCGGTGAAGTTACTAAACGTCAGTGACTCGCTCGGAACGCGTGAGCCTTGGTACGTGCTCTGCGTTCAGTAACGCTGTTACAGTCGTAAGTAAAAGCAGTAACGTCAGCGCCGACCCAGCGCAGCCCTCTCCAGACCGGGTGCGGGGCCCGTCACGTCTGCCCCTCCGGCGAGTAGCAGAGTCCGGCAAGAACCCTCCTCCCGAGGGGCCCCGACCCGGGCTGTGCCTCCGGGAGCAGGTGCTGTTTACACAGAGGGACGCCAGGACGGGCAGCCCCACACCCTCCAGTGACCTCCCGCCCCCCCAGAGCTGAAGACATGGCCTTGACTAAGCGGCGACCACATCGACGCACCAGTTTTTTCTTTTTCTGAAACAGGGCCTCCCTCTGTCGCCCAGGCTGCACTGCAGTAGCGCGGTCTCGGCTCACTGCAGCCTCTACCTCCCCGGCACAAGCGATCCTCCAGCCTCAGCCTCCCGAGTAGCTGGGACTACAGGTGCCACCATGCCCGGCTACCTTTTGTATTTTTTGTAGAGATGGCGTCTTGCCAAGTTCCTCAGGCATTAACTGACCCAGAATCAACCTGGCGGGTCAGGGAGAGCCTCTTCTGCTCAGAGGTCATTGTGCCCAGACTTGAGCCCTGGCTGTGAAGTCCCTGAGACCCCTCACTCCAGGGACGGGAAGCACCAAAGATGTGATGTTTCCTCCTCGGTTTCTGAGACTGCCTGGAAGGGGGGATAGTGGTTAGCAGCTGTCTCTGAGAACGTAAATCAGAAACGCTTTCTGAAGCCAGGCACGGTGGCTCATGCCTGTAATCCCAGCACTTTGGGAGGCTGAGGTGGGTGGATCACCTGAGGTCAGGACCAGCCTGGCCAACATGGTGATAACCCCCTCTCCACTGAAAATAGAAAAATGAGCCAGGCATGTTGGTACGTGCCTGTAATCCCAGCTACTTAGGAGGCTGAGGCAGAAGAATTGCTTAAACTTGGGAAACGGAGGTTGCAGTGAGCTGAGATTGTGCCACCGCACTCCAGCCTGGGCTACAGAGCGAGACTCTGTCTCAGAAAAAAAAAAAAAAGCAGCTCAAAAATAAACTATTAATTAAAAATGTTCTTATGGTCTTCACAAAAATAAACTTTTTTAAAAAAGAAAAACAAAGTAAAACGCTCTCCAGACCCAGCCGTGGGCCACTGCTGCCTAGTTCCCACCTCCTGGGACAAGAAAGGGCCATCCCCTGGCTGATGAAGTCAGGTTTTTCCCACCGGACCTGCCCACCACAGCCTGTGGACACAGCCCTGTAGGTGGGGACCTGTGGTTTGGGTTCAGGAATCTTTCCATAGGGTGAGATCCTTGGAAAGCTGATGTGCCCTCTGACCTCCCAGCCTCCGAGCAGAAGAGTGTCACAGGGAACCCAGATGGGTCTAGGGCAGCAGGCCCAGCGAAGGGAGGGACGGACAGAGGGGTGCCATCCTCTGGCATCCAGGCCTTGTGGACCGAGGGGCTGCGCCTCCCAAGCAGCTGTGTGCACTTACGCAGGGTGTCCTGGGGTCCACTGTGGCCAAGCCAGGCCTGGGCCCCAGGGGCAGGACACCATCCCTGCAGCTGAGGGATCTCAGGCCAGGGGCAGGGCAGCCAAAGACAGTGGAATGTGAGAAGAGACCTCCACCCAGAAGTTCGGGGTGAGCCACCACCTAGGCATCCACTTGTCGAGCAGTCAAGGTAATTCTGGGCCCATCTCAGAGGCCTGAGCAGTGTCTGGTGGAGACCGTGACAGCCCCCTCCTGCCACGCCTCACACTCACTGGCCGTGGCAGAGACGGGCCAGGACACTAAGCAGAGCCTCTGTCCAAGTGAGGGGCTTGGGGGACAAAGGGAGCAGTTTGGGGTGTCCGCCCTGCTCCTGGGTGCCCAGCGGCCGCCAGGATGTGCTCAAAGTCCTGCTAAGGGGGTGGACGATAGCCCAGTGGGGCAGACAAGCCTTGGCCCCTGAAGCCCTGTGCCCAGGGAGCACCTACAAGTTTCAGCTACTCAGGGACCCCCCCAGTCCTGGCCTGCTGCCAAGGGGAGGCCTCACTTACATCCCATGAGTGGACAGAGCCAATCACCTTGGTGGACACACCGTGCAGTGGATGAGGGCAGTGAGGGACAGAGCATCAATGTGGTCCCGTTTCTGTGGATAAATTAATGACAAGGGAATGTGGCTTTGCAGCGGAAAACCCCGCGGACAAGACTTCGACCAAGTAGTCGCGTTGGCATCACTGGGAAGAAACAGGTGGGCTCTGCGTGCCACCCTGGGTGGTGCCCTCTGCAGCTGCCACAAGCCTGAGCAGTGTCTCATCATGAGGGTCATCAGCAGACCCAGCCGGGGACACTCCTGAGTAACGGGCTCCATCCCTAAGCCACCAGAGGCTTTGGAGACTGGCCCATGACACGAGGGACACACTGGAATGGGGTCGGTGGCTTGGACTGCATCCGTGCAAAAGCCCCGGGTTTGAGCACCGCACTGGCTGCCTTGTTCTGAGGAAATGCACGCTGAAAATTCGAGAGCCAGAATGGGCAGCTGACTCAAATGGTGCAGAAAAACAAAGAATGTGCTGGCTGGGCCCCGTGGCTCACACTTGTAATCCCACCACTTTGAGAGGCTGACGCAGGCACATGGCTTGAGCCCAAGAGTTCGAGACCAGCCTGAATAACATGGTGAAACCCTGTCTCTATTAAAAATACAAAAATGAGCCAGGTGTGGTGGTGGGCACCTGTAATCCCAGATAGTCCGGAGGCTGAGGTGGGAGAATCACCCGAGACCAGGAAGGTTAAGGCTGCACTCCAGCCTGGACAACAGAGACCCTCTCTCAAAAAAAAAAAAAGACAAAATGTGAAAACATACACATGGCATGTGGTCGTGGGGGGATGTAGGTGAAGGGTGCTGGAAGCACTCTGTGTTATTCTGACAGCATTTTTGTAAGTCTGAATCTGTGAAGTACTGGGGAGACCCTTCTCTCTGGGCAGCCCCAGCTCTGAAAGGGAAGGTGTCTGCTTCTCAGGGTGCCCTGAGGGTCCATAAATGGTCCTGGGCAGGCCTTGGAAAAGCTCCAGCCCATTGCCCTGTCTGGGTCGGCGAGGCAGTGGGGACCAGAGCCCTGGTGGAGGGATGAGGGACACCCCACAGGTATAAGCCATCTCCAGGCAGGGGCTGTGCAGCAAGGACAGACGGAGCCTCGAGGTGCAGGCGGCACCTCTCGGTGGCTGCGAGTGGCTGGGGTGACGGTGTTCCCTTGGCCAGCTCTGGCACCAAACCTGGCTGGCCCTCGGGATAGGCAGTCAGCCCAGTGCCTAGCAGAAGGGGTGACCACTGCCAGGCACGACCCATGACACGGCCATCACAGAGCAGTGGGCTGAGCTGTGTCAAGACCCTCACCCAGGCCGGGCGCGGTGGCTCACGCTTGTAATCCCAGCACTTTGGGAGGCCGAGGCGGGCGGATCACGAGGTCAGGAGATCGAGACCACGGTGAAACCCCGTCTCTACTAAAAATACAAAAAAATTAGCCGGGCGTGGTGGCGGGCGCCTGTAGTCCCAGCTACTGGGAGAGGCTGAGGCAGGAGAATGGCGTGAACCCGGGAGGCGGAGCTTGCAGTGAGCCGAGATTGCGCTACTGCACTCCAGCCTGGGCGACAGAGCGAGACTCCGTCTCAAAAAAAAAAAAAGACCCTCACCTGGTGGAAGCCCCAGGAGGCGTGGCAGCCCAGTGGGCAGCTGGGGGGGGCGGGAGGTACAGGCTGGGGGTGTTGGTGGACCCAGTGGGCAGCTGGGGGGAGCGGGAGATACAGGCTGGGGATGTTGGTGAGCTCAGTAGGCAGCTGGAGGGGGAGTTGGGGGTACAGGTGGAAAGGGTGGGGGACAGGGGACACAGGTGGGAGGGGTGGCAGGACAGGTGGGCAGCTGGTAGGAGCAGTGTAGGCCGGGTAGGCAGCTGGAGGGGGAGTGGGGGGGATACAGATGGTAAGGGTGGTGGGCCAGGTGGGCAGCTTGGGGGAGGCAGGGGACACAGGTAGGGGGTTGGTGGGCCCCGAGTGCCTCTGAGTCCAACCTCTGGTTGCCTGGAAGTCCAGGTTGGATGGAGGCCTGTATACTTCGGGCTGGGAACGGGCTATGGGGCCCACCCGCTGGGCCACCAGCACTGCAGGCGACGGAGACCATTCCTGGCAACTGTGGCAGTCGCAGGCCCTACTGGGCCAGGACCCATGAGGGCCCTACCCCGCATGGAGTCCACAGATTCAGAGCAGGAGCTGCTCGCCCCGCCCCTGGAGGCCTACACCCCCGTGCCATCTATGTCGAGGCAAGGCCAGGACCCCAGGGTGGGTAGACCCCAGGGTGGGCGGCCTGGGTTCACCCACCTACACCAAAGTCCTCAAGGGCCTGCGAGCCCGTCCATCAGCCATCGTCAGGGCCTCCAGCAGGAGGCCGGTGTAGACTCTGCAGGGCCGACCCACGTGAGGCAGCCCAAGTCCCTCGAGTAGCGTCCGTACCCCCACCCCAGAGCTTCCCTGGACCCGCGCTGCACATGGACCCGGGGCCGAGCCTGCGGTCCAAACACAGGGCAGGTTTTATTGTCACAGCAGCTGACGGCTTCCCCGGTGCTGGGTTGCCAGGGAGTCCCAGGCAGTCCTGGTGCTGCTGAGATGGGCGCTGCCTCCTCCTACCCACAGCGCGTCATCCCCTCACCAGCCGGCACCTGCAGCCTCCCCTCCGGAAGGGGACTGGGGCTCACAGGGAATACCCCCACCCAGACCGTGCCGTCTGGCAGGCACTTTCGGCCTCAGTGCCACGGCCCCCTCCCTAGGCCGCTCACACCCATGGGGGGGCCACAGAGGTGTCTGCACAGCAGGGCTTACTCCTTCCCTGGGAGGCCCACGAAGGGAGACAGAAGATTTGGCCCCAGGGCCTGTTGCTACAGGGGCGCTGTGCACGAATAGGTATGGCTGGGTCAGTGGGCGGGCCCTTGACACTGAGGCTGCTCCCTCCCCCACAGCAGCCTGGCGATGCCCACAGCTTACTGACGGCTTCTTCACAAAGCGACCTCTCCAGGGAACGTCAGCAAATAAACCCCGTGTGGTTCAGGGAGTGAGGTCCCGGGCCTGCTGGGGCTGGGGCTGGGGACGGGGGTCAGCGACTGCTTCAATCCCCCAGATGCAGGGTGCTGTTCAGCTGAGAGAGCTGGAGGGTGCCTGGGACTGGGGGGTTCATCCTGGGAAAGTCCCTCCACCCCCACAGCCAGGGCAGAGCCACTGGGGAGACCCCGGGAGACCAGCCCTCCACCTAGGGCTGCTGTGGTGGATGGGCCCTCTGGACCTGGGTACACAGGGTGGGCATGGGGCAGTGCTCTGGACACCTGGGGCTGCTGTGCTCGCCACCGTGGTGACCGCAGCAGGTGGGAAGCGGGTCCCAAGGCAGGCAGTGCCAGTGACGGAGCGCAGCCAGCCTGGCTGGCCACCCCCACATCTGCTCACTCCCAACGACCTCCAAGCGCAAGGTATGATAGCAGGGCCTGCCGTGTTCAGGAGCACACAGCAGCGTCCACAAAGCACGGGACACGCGCCAGCTCAGCTGGTGCCACCATGGCAGAGCAGATGGCTGGCTGTGGCCATGTGGTGGTGCCAGGCAAGCCGGCGGCTCCCTCAGTCCTGCTTGTCCCCTCTCTGCCTCCAGGGGTAGATGAGCTCCCCAAAGAACAGCTTGCGGCACAGGGCGCCCCAGGAGTGCTTGGGATGGCAGCCACAGCTGGGGAGGCGGTAGGTTTGCACCACCTGGCTGTAGGGCAGTGGGTTTATCTGGAAGGACAAGGGCAGCGGTCAGCAGGGTGGTCGGAGCTCCAACCCTGTCTGCAGAGAGAGGGTGGGGGCGGGCAGTTGTGGGGCAGGGCCAGTGCTGTCTCAGACATTCCCTCGCCTGTGGGACAAGCCAGTCCCACTTCCCAGGGAGGCAGGTGAGCCTGCAGCCAGAAGGGAGCGCTGGGGGGAGGCAGAAGCTGCATCTCCCCTCGGGGCTGCCCAACTCTGAGGGGCCGTGCTGCAGGGACACACACCCCACCCCAGGACTCACTCAGTCGGTTCTGTTCCACCCAGAACTTGAGCCCTGTGGGGCCTGGGGCAGCCCCAGCCAGCCAAGGGCACCTCCGACACAGGGCTGAATGGGCCCCATCCACAGGACCACACCAGTGTCCTCAGGCCCTGGGGGTAAGGGGGAGGGGGTTCCACGTGGGCCTTGCCCCTCAGCTCCACTGGGCCCTTCCTGTACCTCATCACAGGCTGACGTGGTGCCACCCAGACACTACACCCAGCTGCCCACTGTCCCAGAACAGGCAGCAGCATAGGGGCGCCCTGGCCACAAGGGGCCTCACCTGCATCAGGAGGCGGAGGGGCCTGCCGGCCTCGTGCTGGAGGACACGGAACTTCACACCAGCTGCAAGGATACCAAGGGGCTTAGGAGGGAGGACGCATAGGGGCTGGCTCCACACATGGGCAGAGGCTGGAGGTACCTTCCTGAGGGGCACCCAGGTGCTGCTGGCCGTGGCCACCCATGAGGCTCTCCCTGCCCCCTCCGTCCCCCAACTCCTGGAGCTGGCTGCCAGGCCAGCATCAAAGCCTCCTGCAGCCAGGCATGGTGGCTCACGCCTGTAATCCTAGCATTTTGGGAGGCCGAGGTGGGCGGATCATGAGGTCAGGAGTTGAAGACCAGCCTGGCCAACATGGTAAAACCCCATATGTATTAAAAATATAAAAATTAGCCAGGTGTGATGGCATGTGCCTATAATCTCAGCTACTTGGGAGGCTGAGGCAGGAGAATCGCTTGAACCAGGGAGGTGGAGGTTGCAGTGAGCCAAGATCACACCATTGCACTCCAGCCTGGGCAAAAAGAGCAAGACTCCATCTCAAAAAAAAAAAAAAAAAAAGCCGGGCGCAGTGGCTCATGCCTGTAATTCCAGCACTTTGGGAGGTGGAGGTGGGAGGATCACGAGGTCAGGAGTTCGAGACCAGCCTGGCCAAAATGGTGAAACCCCCATCTCTACTAAAATACAAAAAATTAGCTGGGCGTGATGGCACACGCCTGTAATCCTAGCTACTCGGGAGGCTGAGGCAGGAGAATCGCTTGAACCCAGGAGGCAGAGATTACAGTGAGCCGAGATTGCGCCATTGCACTCCAGCCTGGGCAACAAAGTGAGAGACTCCGTCTCAAAAAAAAAAAGCCTCCTGCAGACTCCACTGAAAGAAGCCGAGTGTCCCGCAAGCAGGGAAGAACCCCAGTGAGGGACGGGCGCAGGCTGTGCTGTTGAGTGGATGGGGTTTTCCAGCAGAGTGGACAGGGCACTTGCTGGATGGTGGCTGCCCTGCTGGCTCCTAGCGCCTGTAACTTTGCTGCGCTTGGTCCCTGGCCTGCAGTTCAGACTCCCAAGCCCAGAAAATCCCAAGGCAGAAGAACAAAGGCCTGTGGCGTCAGGTCTCCAGGTTTCTGAACCGGAGAAGCAGGTGAGTCTCTCTCTTCACCTCCCTGGAGGCAGCTGGTCCTGCAGACCTCTGGGACTGGGAGGCCCTGTGCTCCCTGCCCGCTTGCTCGTGCATACCACGGCTTCTAGGCTGGAGGCACAGTGGCCCGTGCTGTCCTTGCTTCTGCAGGGCCCACAGGTGTGGTTCCCCTCCATCTACCCAGGGCCAGCTGCCCAATATGCAGCACTTACCCGCCAGCCTGTAGGGCCGGCAGAGCCGAAGACCCAGTGAGTACAGCGGCAGGGAGTTGATGAGGTCCACGAGCAGATGGATCAGGCCCTGCACGGCGACCACCAGGAGCCTGAGCTGTGGCAGAGGAGCATTTAGGACCGGCCCGGCCAGACGTGGCTGGGGGCAGAGCAGCCCGAACCCATCCTGGGCCACCATGAAGGGGGCCCAGAGGCTGCAGGGTCCTGGGGAGAGCAGGCACCCCACCCTGAGCAGGGCACGGAGCCTGCCATTGGGCCTTGCCCTGGAGCAAAGCTGGAGGCGGAGCAGTCGGCCCTCCCACCAGGTCAGAGGTGCCTCCCCACAGCCTCACATGCAGAGGGGATCGAGGCCTGGGAATCAAGCAGGTGCTGGAGGTGGTTCTGCTCACCTCCCACTGTCTGCCCCAGTGCCAGGCACCAGGGGAGGCCTCTTGCGTGACCCCACCTGCCGTGGGTCCTCCCACCAAGCACCCAGCTGCGTGCTCCAGAGCAGTGAGGGGGTCTTCCCGGCCAGGCTAGGGCCTCACCCACTCCAGGGCCCAGCACTCACTGTCCAGAGGGCCCTGAAAGGCCACTCACGTGGCCTGCAGCAGGAGACAGCCCGCCCCACAGCTGACTGCTCCCAGGCAACGCTGGCAGAAGCCACACAGAGCACTGCAGCCAGGCCCAGCCTGTGGGTGCTCAGCTCACCAGGGTGAACACCAGGTAGTACAGGGCTGTGGTAGGCAGGAGGAAGAGCAGGATGGTGAACAGCAGAGTCCCGATGAACAGCTGTAGGGAGGGGCCGGCACACTGGGCATCAGCAGGACCCTGCACCCAGGGACGGCCCAGCACTGCGCCCTCCCCATCCTGGAGCTGCAGTCGGGACCTGCGGCTTCCAAAGCCGTCCCAATAGCAGGAGGGCTGTCCACCCACACCCCACGGACTAGGGGACTCGCAGGGAGACAGGTGGGGGCCAGACCAGCCAAGATGGTGCATGGCCACACAGTCACCAAGAACACGCTCTGGAGGGCAGCATCCAGGGACTGCGTCAGGTGTGAGCAGCAGACAGGACAGCCAGAGCCAGCCTCTGAGCCTGAGCACCTCTAGGGACTGTACCTGGGTCACCCCAGTCTCTGTGCCTGGGCACCTCTAGTCTCTGAGCCCAGGGCACCTCTAGGGCCTGTGCCTGCATCACCTTCAGGGATGTGTGTCTGTCTCTTCTCTTTGGCCCAGGGAAGCTCTGCGCTGCTTCAGAGCCCCACGTGCAGCCCCCACTGCAGACTTCTCATCTATTCCCAGGGCCTGTGCGTGGCCTGAGCTGCACGACGGGAGCAGGCTGCCCCCTTGTGGTGCCCAAGCACCGCGCTGGCCCAGCGGTCACAGGCCGGGGGCAGTCAGCCCCTCCAGCCACGAACCCTGCCCCGTACCTGGTCCAGGTCATAGGAACAGGAGTCCACGCGCTGGCGCAGAACGTTCCACTTCTTCCCCCGGAACAGACGCCAGAGCGAGGATAGGCCATGGATCTTCAGGCAGTACAGCCTACAGGACGCAGTGCCGTCAGGCCGGGCCCGTGCCCCGCCCCGCCCCGCCCCGCCCCGCCCCGCCCCACCTCCCTGCCCCGCCCCGCCCCGCCCCACCTCCCCGCCCCGCCCCTCCCCACCCCCTGCCCCATTCGCTCGCCCCCGCCCTCCCCGCCACGCCCCACTCGAACGCCCAGCCGGAGCCTCTGCACCTCCCAGGGGGTGGTGGGGAGGGGGAAGCCCACGCCCACCTGGCTCCATAGACATAGAAGCAGTAGATGTGGAAGGTGAGGAGGGCGATGATGTCCGACAGGAGGGACAGGGCCACCGTCAGGCCCAGGCAGGCCGAGAGGCCCACGTGCCACAGGATGTGCTCCACGAAGGGGGACATGAGGTGGATGTAGCCTGGCAGGGTGGGGTAGGCCCTCAGACCCCAGCCCTCAGCCCAGCACAAGCCTCACAGGACGTAAGGTGCGGGTAGCCTGGCAGGGTGGGGGCAGCCCTCGGCCGAGCACAGCAGGCCTCACATACACAGGACGCCGGGCAGCAGAGTTGGGGGCGCAGGGGGCGGGGTCTGGCTGGGTCCCTACCCTCTCCAGCAAGCTCTGGGGTCCCTGGGGCCCCCGCCTGCCCTGCACTCACTGGTCCACAGGTGGATGTGGTAGAGGAAGAAGCGGCCCAGCACCTGGTCCAGTGCACGGTTCATCTTGAGCCCGGCGGGAGCACCCATCAGCCACTGCAGCAGGTGCTGGAGCTCCTCGGCCACGTGCTGCACGGACACAGGGACCACGCTGGGGCAGGGGCAGCCAGGCTCAGCACCTGCATCTCCCCAGGCTCTTTTGTGACGGGCCCCCACCCTGGCCAGCCTTCCCTCCTCCAGGGACCACTGCGTCCTAGCGTGGACAGCACACGGGCTCCCCTTCACAGATGGCTCCGGGATTGGGGTCTGAGGAGGCTGGTCTGGAGACCTCTCTCTTCAGGCCTGGGTGACACGGCCGGACCCACAGGGCACCGACGCGGCCCCCTGCCTGCACCCACCTCCACCACCTTCCTCCCCTCTCACTACCTCAGCCACAGGACCCACTGGAGCCCTCGGCCCCAAACACGTGGACATGCTGAGGCCTGGCAGACCCTGATTCAGCTCCAGCCCTGCAGGGGAGCCAACAGCCGACACAGTCCCCTCCAGAGGCCCCACCCCATCACAGAGGCTGGGGGCTGCCCGGGATGGCCACAGGTGAGTGAGACAGTACCAAGCCCATTCGGGCCACAGCAACAAGGCAGGAGGACAGCTCCCCAGAGGGAGGATGGCGTCAAGTTGAGGGCACAGGCATCCCCAAGAGCAAACGGAAGCAGGGTCTTGGCCGCCCAGGAAGAAACTCAGCATCCAGAGGCTGTGCTGGCCCTGGGGGGCAGACCCCGAGGAAGCCTCAGCCTCCCCACCAAGGAGACAGTGACACCTCGGCCCCCACTTGCCCATTGCGCAGGCCCCTTCCAAGCCTGGGCCAAGGCGTCAGCCACAGCAGGAGGACTGGCAAGAAGGAGAAAAGAACATTCTTTTTTTTTTTGAGACGGAGTCTCGCTCTGTCGCCCAGGCTGGAGTGCAGTGGCTCAATCTCAGCTCACTGCAAGCCTCCCAGGTTCATGCCATTCTCTTGCCTCAGCCTCCCAACTAGCTGGGACTACCGGTGCCCGCCACCATACCCAGCTAATTTCTTGTATTTTTAGTAGAGACGGGGTTTCACCGTGTTAGCCAGGATGGTCTCGATCTCCTGACCTCATGATCTGCCCGCCTTGGCCTCCCAAAGTGCTGGGATCACAGGCAGCAGCCACCACCCCCGGCAGAGAAAAGAACATTCTTTATAAATAGAGCTTATTTAATATTTAAAGGATAAGAGCTTGGCAGCAAGAAGAGACTTTCATTTTTAAATTATTTATATATCTGAGCACTTTTGCAAAAGGGAGGTCTAGGACAAGGTAGGCCGGTGGCGGGTGCGGACGACCACAGGCAAAGCCGCCAAGCCTCTTCCCCAGCCCCGCCCCTCCTTCCTTCTGGGCTGGGGCTCCCTGCACCCCCACAGCCACACAGACGTGCCTGATGCTGCCGCCAGAGGCCTGGCCTGGCCACAAGCAGGCCGAGTGCACACCTGCAGCCCACACAAGACCCACCCAGCCAGGCCTCAAGGAGGCCTCCACAGAGGCCCAAGGGTGGGCCGAAGAGCCAGGGACCACCCCCAGCAGGAAGACAAGCTCCTAATGGAAGAGAGCGGGCTTTGGTGCTGAGGGAGGAAGACAGAGAAGCTGAAGGCCCAGAGGCAGCATAGAAATGCACTAGATCTGCAGAGGAGGGAGCTGCACCCGGCTGGAAACGGGGCACAGACCATGCAGGGAAGGTGGGAGATGGGAGACAAGCTGTGCCCCTGGCTCTCAGCACAGGAGTTACAGAATCAGCACAGGGGCAGGGCAGGAAATCCCAGCTGGGCTGCACACGGGCAGCCCTGGACAGGGAAGGTTTCATGACCCTGGCTCTGCAGAGGGCCCCAGAGAGCCAGGAGGGCAGCGCTGATCTCAGGTAGGGGCCACAAGGGAGACACCACGATGCTGGGCCCACAGGGAGAGGCGGGCTCCCCAGAGCCTCAGCCCCGGCGGCTCCTGCACACAGCCCCTTCAGAAGGAAAGGGGGGCAGCCTGCAAGGCCTGCCCTGCCCAGGCCCCAGCGCCCCTGGAGTTCCTGCTTCTGGTCCAGGGGAGGGCCGTGTCTCCAGAGCATGGAGAAGGTAGAGCTGGCTTTGAGTGGGGGGTGGCTCTGGCCCGGGAAGGCTCTGCTGCCCAGGAGGGGTCCCCATGCCCACCCAGGACACCGGGCTCCACCCCAGTCCACTCACGTCAGCCACAGGAACAAGGGCGTCGGCCAGATGCCCGATGCGGCTTCTCCCGTGGAGCCAGGACAGCAGCATGAGGCCCAGGGCCACGTCCAGCAGCACAGAGACCACCGTGTTGGCCTTCCTGGAAGGGAGGTCCGGCCCGGCCGGCATGAGGGTGGCCAGCACAGCCTGGGGCCGCAGGAGGAGGCCTGCCTGGCCGGAGGGGTCAGCGTGGTGCAGAGGGGGATGGAGAAGGGGCCAGAGGGCACGCACCCAGCCCTGCAGAGACCAGGGCAGGCCCACACCTCATCAGCTGGGCAGGGTTCTCCGCCTTCCGTGTACTGAAGATGAGCGTGAGGTGCTCCAGCCGGCGCCGGAGCTGTTCGCACGTGGAGAGCTTGCTCCCGAGGAAGGACAGGGGCCAGAGCTTGAACACTCTGCGTGGGAGCGGACAGGAGTGACGTGTCCCTGTCCAGATCCTCCTCCCACCGTCCCCCACTGTGCAGGGGACCACAAACACCCAGGCCACACTCCTGAGTTCCGCAGGACAGGGGGCAGGTGGGAGGGGCCCTCGGTGGCCCAGGTGGTGGTAGGCAGCGCTCAACGCGCCCACCTCACAGTGCACGTGACTAACACAGAGCCTGGCCTCCTCGCAGGTGCTGAGCCTGGGCCCCCTGGTCACCACATGCTCCCAGAGCCGGTGCCAAGGGAGCACCTGCGAGCCAGCAGCAACTCCCACGGGCCCAGGGCCTCGCCCCACCGACAGGGCCCGGAAAGCTGCCCAGGGTCTCCGGGGCTGGCCTGGCTTCTCACGCCAGGCTTCCAGAGTGTGCACCCCCGGATCTAAGGCAGGGGGCAACTGAGGGTGACCCCCAGCTGCTCCCCATGGGGCGCCTCCGCCAGGCAGATGAGGTCTCCTGTGGAAGGGGGCCCTCTGTTCTCAGCCACGACTCAGGGCTACCCCCGTGCCCCCTAGGGCCCTTGGGCTTCAAGTGACCCTTGGCCAGCAGCACCTGTGATTGTGGGGAGAAGCGGGGCCTGTAGACCACTCCCCCAGGCACACGGGGCCAGCAAGTGGATGACACTCCCACAGCCCATGAGCGCTGCAGTGCCCAGAGGCCTGCTGGGGGCACAGGCGGGGCTACAGGGAGGCCAGCGGGCCTGTGTGCCCTCAGGAGCACCCCCAGGTAGCAGTAGTCACGTCTGTGCTCACCTTCTGATTTCTCTTTCAGGGACCTGAGCCACTGAGGTTCACCCTCTACACCTACTGGGAGGGCCCCTGGCAATCCCTGAGGCTGCCCGGAGACCTGGCTCTACCCCAGGGGTGAGGGACACCCTCTGAGAGGCGAGGGTTGGGAGGGCAGGATGGGGCCAAAGCCCGGGCTGCAGGAAGTGGGGAGGGGGCCTGTGCCCAGGAAGAGCCCATCTGCAGACAAAGGGATGGGCCAGCACTCACAGGGCCCCACTCTTTGCCACCTCCCTGTCCCCGGACACCTACCGGCAGGCACTGACAGCTGAGACCAGCGACAGCAGGCTGGCCAACAGCAGGCAAACGGGTCCCGAGGCTCGCCTGGCCAGCTCCGCGAGGATGCTGGCCTCCACACCCTCCGACTGCCAGTGGCTCAGCCGCACGGGGCCCTCATCGAAGCGGTCGCTGCGGAACAGCACCTCGCTGCGTGCTACCGTGTCGAAGACGGCAGCCAGGCCCCCCGTGCTGGCAGTGGTGGCTCCAGCCTGGCGGTCGGGCAGGACGGTGGGCGGGTGCAGCTGTGACAGCAACACCTGGCGCTGGTCATAGAAGACGAGCATGACCTGGTCCTCACCGGGGACCGTGGGCGCTTGCCGGCGGGTGGCCTCGCAGCTCCAGAACGTGCCGCCTCTCTCCCGACACAGCCGCAGCCAGGGCTCATGGGGGAAGACGGCACCCAGGCCCTCCAGGAAGCGGCCCAGGCTCTCCTCGGGCTCCTGCCGGCAGTGGCACCAGGTGCCCAGCACGGCCACGCCCACCTGGCTGGCCTGCCGCACCTGGGCCAGGAGCTGCTTGACCTGGATGGGGATGAAGGGAAAGTGCAGGACCGCCAGGACCACGGCGCTGCTCTGCTCCGGGACCCACCGTCCCACCAGCAGGCCGCTGTCCGCCGAAACGCAGCACGTGGGGAAGAAGGCCTTGAGCACCATGCTGGAAGGCTGGAAGAGAAGATGAGAGGCTCGGCTCAGAGCTGCTGCTGCCGCCCCACCGTGGGCCGGGGGATGTGGCACAGATGGCCTGACAGGGGCAGCCACAGGGCCGCAGGTCGGGACACCTCAGCTTCAAGTTCCGTAGTGGACGCCGTAGGGCTCCTTGGCTGCCACCTCGCGTGGGCCATGCTTCTCCAAGGGGCAGCCGGAGCGCTGTCCCCACCTCCACCCCAGGCCCAGCTCACCCCCACCCGCACGAGGCAGCCACGCACATGCAGCCACCAGGCCTGCCCTCCCATTTCCAGGCCGGCCCAGGGCACGGCCTCCTCAGCACCACCTGACGGGGGTGTGGGGCCGAACCGAACTCCAGGCTTCTTCTTTTTGTTTTTAAGAAACCTGATTAGAGAGGTGTGCTTAAAGGTGTAGCACGTGGAGAACTGCACAATCTCATTAGCAAGGTCACGCCAATTGAAACCTTGACAAACCATGATTCACGTATTAAGCAAGAATAAAGATGAAAATGTAAAGTGAAGTGCTGCTGGGCTGCAGAAACTACCTCGTGCACACGGCGGGCAGCCCCCAGGAAGGTCCCTGCCTCCCACAAGCCCCGCCCTGGGGGCAGGAAGGACCTGCCTCGTCGCTCAGGGCACAAGCTCAGGGCACACAGGGCTTCGGCCTCCACTCTGACCCCCACCCACGGTGGCACCCGGCAGTGCCTGGCCCTCCCTGACATCCCCACAGCCACCCAGGCAGGGCTCCCTCAGGGAGCATTTTCTCTCCAAGATATATTTCTCCAAACACATGGGTGCCTAGAAAAGGGAGAGAGGCTTACAGGTCCTGGAGATGTGGAGGAACCGCATCCTGCGCTCTCAGGCTGAGGGACGCCAGCCTTCTGAGGTGGCCTTTGAGTAGGAAGCCACCCAAGCCACTGCAGTTCCCAGGCCCTGGGCCTCTCCTCCGCCTTTCTCACAGGCCCCTGCCAAGCCGCACAGCCAGCCGGGGCTCCTCCTCCACTGATGCCCTCCCCAGCAGGGCCCCACAGGGCAGGAGGACTCCCTAGCGGTGGGGGCACTGCCGGCCGGCTTGCTGGGCCGCTCGCCTTCCTCAGACACAGAAAGCCCCATCTCGCCTGCACGAAGAGGGGAGCGGCCACCCTGAGCAGAGACCCCCCACGGTGGAACCACACTCGAGGGAGGGACATAGCTTGGCCTGAGCCTCTGTCTGGAGGTCCCAGTGCCCACCACATCCTTAGGGATGAGAGAACAGAGCAGGACGCACATGTCGGGGTGGTGTGACCTGCAAGTCCTCTCCCGAAGCTTGGAGGGGCTCTGGAAGAGGCCTCACACAGAAATGCCTGGGGCTTCAGAGGCCCCTGGTGCAGCTGCTCTCCTCCCCTGCAGGCCCCGCACCTGGGCTGGAGGATCCAGTCACTCAAGGCGGTGGGTTCTAGCTGGAAAGGCACCTTCTGGGTCAGGCTGCGGAACTCCCCAAATGCCCATTTCCTCAGTGGCCAGAGAGGGCAGGCGGCGGGTGGATGCCTGGAGGCCAGCTGACGTGGGGCACCAAGGACACCGTGAGAGGGACAGAGCGATTCTGCCTGTGAGGGGCCCAGCGCGTCTGGCTGTGTGACCACCACAGGGGACCACCCAGTACAGCCCACCTTTCACACCAGCTCAGCCCAGGGACCCATCACGCCCTGCTGGGGAAGAGCTTTCACAGGGACTAAGGAAAACCGCCCGGAGATATCGTCGAAAAAGAAACACAATCGGTCTAACAGTAAACAGACGTTCTGGGGGGAGCTGGTTCTGCGGTGGGCTCACTTTGGGTAAATTCACCGAGCTATGTGCTCACGATCTGTGCGCTTTCTTTGTGTGTATTCTTTGTGCTTCATCTACAAAGTTTACCTTAAAAAAAAGTCTACCAAAGGACATGGGAGGGCAGAAACTGCTCTTCTCTGTCAGGTAGTGGGAGAGAACTCAACGTACTGTGGGACAAACGCCCATCACACTCCCACCTCAGCCTCTGGGATGGTCGGCGGTACAAAGAAGCCTGCACTAGCGGCTGCCAGGATCACACAGCCAGAGGAAGATGAAAAGAGAAGCAATCGATAGCAGAGGAGGTGTGGGACGGGAGAAAGCAACGTGAGCATCTTTAAAGACTGAGGAAACACACACACACACACAGACACAGACACACGGGCACCAGGCTAGACACACACACATAGGCTAGAGACACACACACACACACACACACACACACACACACACACACACACACACACACACACGGGCGCCAGGCTAGCCAGAAGAGCTTCCTCTGCTAAGAATGAGCCCGAGTGCTCTTGAGAAGCCATTCCCAGACCAGGTAGGGAGGTCGACCATATAAAGCAGTAAGATTTCCCTCTCCTCCTGTGAATGAGGGAACGGTGGGACCCCAGCCCAGTGAGGACGGTCCAGGGCCACCTCTGGCTGAGCCGCCCCCTCCCTGCCACCGCTCCACAAGAGCTCTGGAGAATGTGCGTTTCCCAGCACCTTGTTTGAAAAATAAACACGAACCTAGCGCGGTGGCTCACGCCTGTAATCCCAGGACTTTGGGAGGCCGAGGCGGGAGGATCACTTGAGGGCAGGAGTTCAAGACCGGCCTGGACGGGGGTGAAACCAAGTCTCTACTAAAAACACAGAAATTAGCCGGGCTTGGTGGTGGGCACCTGTGGTCCCAGCTACTCGGGAGGCTGAGGCAGGAGAATGGCGTGAACCCGGGAGGCGGAGCTTGCAGTGAGCCGAGATCGCGCCACTGCACTCCAGCCTGGGTGAGAGCGCGAGACTCCGTCTCAAAAAAAAATAAAAATAAATAAATAAATACATAAATAATGAAAAACAAACACTAGTTCAGCCTGGGCAACATGGTGAGACCTCGTCTCAAAAAAACAAAACAAACAAACAAACTTGCTTGCCTTCCTCAAGCAGGGCCTTCCCCTCTCACTTGGAAAGAGCCTATGATTCTGTTTTTTGCCCTTTCCTGCAACCCGGGACAACTGCGAAGCGCCCACAGCCAGGCCCGGGCCGCCGACAGCCCTTGCACAGGGTCCACCGGGTCCCAGATCGGCGCGGGTCTGAGGGCGCGGGCCCAGGGGCGGCCCCACTTCCCGGAGGAGGAAGCAGCGGCGCCGCGGGCGAGAGTGCGGCGCCGCCAGCCCGGGCCCGGAGCCGCAGGGGCGCTGCCCGAGGTCCCGCCGCGCGCCACCCACCCCCCAGCTCACCGGGTGCTCCCGGGGCCGCGCGCTCGGGCAGCGGGGTCCGGACGGGGGTTGGGGAGCCCGATGGGCGGGCCCGGGGAGACGACAGCGCTCGCTGCCTCCAGCGCCGCCGCGAGACCCGAGCCCCACTTCCGCCGGCTCCGCGCGTTGCCGCGCGACGGTCCGGCCCCCAAAGGCGCCCGGGCTGCCAGCCCGCCCGGCCCGAGCGTTCCGCGGCGCAGCGTGCCCGCCCAGTCCCCAGGTCCGGACCTCCCGAGCCTGCCTCCGGGCCGCCAGCCCTCCGTCAGCTCCGTTTCTCACCTGAGAAACAGACTGGACCTGGCCTTCGTGGAACCCGGACCCCGCCTGGCTCCCAGCCTCCCCAAGTGAACACGTCCCCAGGCCCTGCGGCATTCCAGGAGGGCCCCAGCCCCAGCCCAGTCCCGCCCCCGTCACCCTGTTGTCTGCAGAGGGGCCGCCCCCAGATCCCCAAGGCCAGTGGTGCCGGGAATTTTGAGCCCTGGTAGGACCAGCCCAGAGGCTGCCGCCAGCGACCGTCAGGAGAGAACACACAGGCCTCCAGCCCCTCCCGATGTCAGGAACAAGACCCCATCCCAGACCTCAGCAGCAACTACGTTTATTGAGCACCTAACTACATTGCCCAGTTAATCCCCCACCCACAGGACCCAGACATATGAGGGACCTCTCAGGGGTGATGTCCTGTGATACAGGGGAGCCCCACCTCCCCACCCCACAGGGGTAGAGCCAGACACCGTCCCCTACCAGCTCCCTCCCCCACCAGCTCCCTCCCCCATACAGGCCCTTCCCTGGACCCCAGACCCACGGAGTAACCCAGACGCCTCTCCTTTCACGCCTCATTTCCCCACTTGTAAAATGGGAGGAGAGGGTTAGACCCCTGTTTTTTCTCAGTTTTCTAAAGCAGCAGGAGTCTCTCCTTGTAGGAAGGCTCCCCGAGGCCCTCCCAGCATGGCTGCACCATAAGCATGGAGCTGTTTGTCCCTATTCGCAGAATGATGGCCCAGACAGCTTTCATTCATGGGGACATGGAAGAAAAGGCATCCAGGGTTCAGCCAGCCATGGGCCTCCAGACACTCCAGGGTTGCCTCCCCCTTACCTCTGCCAGGCCCAGAGAAGCTACTGGAGGCTCAGGACTCTAGGTCCCTCTGAGGTTGGGGACACTTAGGGGCTACACCCCTGCCCCGGGCCGCCCCGCCCAGCCCAGCCCAGCCACACCCTCCCTGCCTGTCTGCCCCTGATTAGGAGGCCTGGGCGGGGGCACCTGGCAGGACAGCCTGCCTAGCTGTGTGCCAGCAGCTGGCCCAGGATCTCAAGGCTTCAGCTGCCAGCCCCAAAGTCCAGGCACAGGGCCTGAGGGGGTGTGGGGGGCATGAACGCAGGGGCCAGGGCACTGAATGGGGACAGCAGAGAGCGGCCCCGGCTGGGGAGGCTGCAGGCAGACTCAGGGCTGCTCCTGAGATCCGGAGCCTCACCAGCAGGAGAACTCGAGCCAAGCCCAGGGCCCAGCCCAGGAGGTGCTGGCATCAGGCAGGCAATGCCCATTGCTTGGAGGCTCCACCCATCCTGAGGGCTGCTCCCACGGTGATCCAAGGGCCTTGGAGCTGGCCTCAGGCACAGGAGGGCTGCTCCAACCCAGCCTCAGGTCAGGCCAGCTCCTTGAGGCCCTGGTACACCTTAATGGAGTTGTCCTTGGCATCAGCCACCAGGAGCTGGCCCTGGGGTGCACAGGCCACTCCCAAGGGCTTCCCAAGCCCCTTCGACACCAGGCAGATGGGTGGCCCAGCCCGGGGAAACAGGGTCACCTGGCGCCTCTGCTCATCTGCCACAATAACGTTGCCCTCTGAGTTGGAGCAGATGCCCGCTGGGCAGCCAAAAGTGTGCCCCGTCCAGCCCCCCAGGGAGCCCAGGGATTGGCGGGCACTGCCAAACAGCCTCACATCCCCAAACTCCTCGCTCACAGCAAGGCCCCGGGCCCACCCAGCAGGGGCCCTCCAGACCCAGCATGGAGGCTGGGGCCAGGGGCTCCCAAGCAGGGCCCAACGAGAAGCTGTGCACAGCCCCGGGCAAGTAGTCCGTCACCAGGAGGCGGCTGAGGGCGTCCACAGCCAGCCCTCGGGGAGACAGGAAGGTGCCCACTGTCACCCAGCGGCCCCCGGGGTCCCGGGCTGTGTGCTGGAGTGCATGGACAGCCCCATGGATGGGATTGCTGACCACCACGAGCCCTGACGCTGTCACAGCCACATCCTCTGGAACGAAGGCCCCGGTCCCCGGAATGTGGCAGGGCAGGAGGCAGATGGGGCGTCCCTCCAGATCTAGCACGTGGACACAGGGCGCAGCCCCGGCCGTGAGGAAGAGCAGGCCGTCGGGGGAGCAGTGCAGGCCCCGGGGCCCTCCCGCAGCCCCTGCGGGCACCCGGATCTGCCCAAGCAGCCGGAGCTGCCGGGAGCCGGTGGAGTCTCCAGGCGGGTCCAGTGTGAGGTGCAGACACCTGGAGGCCGGAGTCCAGTCAGTCCGAATCACCGTCTCAGCTTCTCTGCAGCTGGGTCACGTCTGGGGCTGCAAGAGAGAGAATAAGGCCCCGCTGTGTGTGGGAATGGCAAAGTCACTCCTCCAGTGCCCTCCTATGAGGCCGGGTCCTCCAGGTCCTGAGGGTCTACCTGGCCACCAAGCCCAGCGGCCACCCTAGTGTCTAGGTGCCTGGAACTTCAGTCTGGGAGACACATGACCCATGGAGCTCGCTGTGGGTTTTCCCCTGAGCCCCAGATGAGCTCACGGGCCTGAGACAGACAAGCAGTGTTTCTCAAATCCATCTGCCTATGGAACTCCTTTCTACCGGGAGTCACCCACACACAGCCCTTCTACCCGAGCCCCTAGGTCAGGGAGAATTCTGACCCCTTAGGGGCGAGGCAGCCTGTTCCGAGGGCCTCCACCTGCCCCACCGAGAGAGGCCGGGGGGAGGGGTCTCTTACCTGGGGCCAGTCTTGCTGGACCCTGCTTCCGGGCTGCGTGGCTGCAGCCTCTGTTGTTGGAAACTAGAACCGGAGGAACTGGGAGGAGCCACTAGCAGGGACGCAGCTGGGCCGGGTGGAGGAGGGAGAGCGCAGTCTCGGGCCTTGGCCCTGGAAGCTTCTATGAAAGAAAAACCAGGTCCGCTGAGGACTCCCCGTGCTGTGGCGTTCCTGCCTCATTGCAGGCTGTGCCCTCTGCCCGGACACTATTCCCACGTCCCCTACATGGCCGGATGCCATGCAGCCCACCCCTCCTTCAGGGGGTCCCTCACGGTCCCCCCACAACCAGCAAGTTCATTACTCCAAGTGGCAAGGCAGCCCCAGGCCACCACCCCCAAGCAGGGTCCCTGGGTCTGGACCACAGACGGGTGACCTGCTGGCTAAGGCACCCTCCATAAGGCCTGTCCTGCTCCCCACGGATGACAGCGAAGGAGGTGGTGTCTCCACACCTGGGAGACGGGTGCTGTTGCCCCCAGCAAGGCCATGCTCACCTGTCTGCCCAGTGGGGGTGAGAAACTGGGGTGCAGTGGACATATGAGGTGCAGTGGACATATGGGGTGCCGTGGACATACGGGGTGCAGTGGACATACGGGGTACAGTGGACATATGGGGTGCAGTGGGCATACGAGGTGCAGTGGACATATGGGGTGCAGGGGTGCAGTGGACATACGAGGTGCAGTGGACATATGAGGTGCAGTGGACATATATGGGGTGCAGTGGACATATGGGGTGCAGTGGACATATGGGATACAGTGGACATATGGGGTGCAGTGGACATATGAAGCGCAGTGGACATATGGGGTACAGTTGGCATGTGGGGTGCAGTTGGCATATGGGGTGCAGTGGGCATATGGGGTGCAGTGGACATATGAGGTGCAGTGGACATATGGGGTACAGTGGACATA
>NW_026652298.1:41498096-41529834 GCF_009828535.3 Hylobates moloch
GTGCAGTGGACATATGAGGTGCAGTGGACATATGGGGTACAGTGGACATAGGTGCAGTGGGCATATGGGGTGCAGTAGACATATGGGGTGCAGTGGACATACAGGGGGCAGGGGCTGAGGACAGGGAGTCTCCCTCAGATGCGGGACTTGGGAACAGCTCCTGGATGCCCAGAGCCCCCTGCAGCCCCTCCTGGAAGCCTCTGGGTAGAGGGGCCCAGCTGGGACCTGTCCCCACAGCACTCCGCGCCTGGCCAGGCAGCACCCCAGCTCCAGCTGCCCGGAGGCAGGGTCGGGGCTGATGCTATCTCCCTGGTAGTTAATGGGGCCGCTGCCAGCCTGCTTGGACTGGCCCCAGCCCGGCTAGACGCAGGCAGGAACTGCTTTTCCTCCTGGGGGAGGGCAATGTGGGCTCCAGAGCCCATTCCAGGGTGGGCGTGGAGGGCGTGGCCAGCTCTCCCAGGAGAGAAGTGGTTTGCTGTGGGGTCCTGGGCGCCCCTCCCTGCCTGCCCATCCCCTGCCCGTGGGAGGGCCAAGCCAGGCCTTGCTGGGAGGGAGGCAGTGAGCTGTGAAGGCTGATACCTATCACGGCTGCAGGGGCTGGCAGGGGCCAGCAGAGCCCACGCTGGGTGAGCAGCCTCCAGCCACAGAGCCCCGGGGCCACCGTTTAACCGCAAGAGAGCTGATATGAGTGCTGCCTTGCTGGATTTGGAGGCTAGAGGATGCTCAGGGGTCCGTGCCCACCCATGACACACCAAGACACAGGCCGGATCACTCCAAGCAGCCCAGACCACACACCTCTCCTCGCTCAGCTCCCGTCGCCCATGTCCCGCCTCACCCCCAGACCCCAGCCCCACAGGAGAGGGCCGAGTCTGAAGACAGAGGCCCGGCAGGACTGCTGACCACCCAGGACTCCCAGGCCAGGACACTTCCTTAGGGGGGTGTCCAGGTGGCTGCACTAGGGCCCCAAAGGAAGGAGGCGCAGACGGTGTGTGTGAACACAGTTCCTGTTTTAATGTCCACAATTGTGATCAATAAATAACTGTGACCTCCTGTGGCCCCAGGGACAAGCGTTGGCCACGGCCCGTGGGGGTCTATCCACATGCATGCGGAGGCGGGGCAGGTCCCAGGCCTTGGCCACGGGGCTGGGGCAGGTGAGGGGCAGGGGCTGCAGGAGAAGGGCCGGCACGCTGCAGGCAGAGACAGTCAGACCTCAGGAGGTGCAGGTCAGACCTCGGCGCCCTGGGGGCTCTGCAGGCCACAGACAGCCTCAGGGGTCTGGGAACAACCCGTCGCAACACAGGTGCCCCAGCCACTGCCAGGAATGACAGAGTCATCTGGGGCTGGGAGGGGGAGCCCTGGGGGTGGGACGCTGGAGTCGGCCTCACACTTGGTGGTGTGGCCGGAGAAGGGTTGGGGCGCTGCAGGGCCCAGCATGCTGGGTGGCTCGGGGGTACCCCCGGTCAACATGGGACCCAGCTCGGGCTGCCCCCACGCCTCTCCAAGAGCCTGGGGCCCCTTGGCGGGTGCGCGTTTCACAGAGAGGTCGAGGGGTGCGTCTGGCGGCCTCACGGCCCGCTCCAGTGCCTGGTGAATGGTGAGCAGCTCCAGGCGGATCTTGCCCAGCTGCTCCCGCAGGGGTCTCGGGGCCAGGCCCCCCGCAGGCCCCAGCTGTCCCAGGCGCTGCTCCACCCTGGCGTAGTCACCGAGGGCCCGGGTCAGGTCCTCACCCACGTGCTCCGGGCTTCCCGGCACTGGGCCCCGTGGCTGCAGGGGGAGGGGGCCCTCAGGGCCGGGGGTCTCAGGGCCGCCTGGCTTCCTGTCCTCAGGCCACAGCATTGCAGAGGAGCCGGTGGGCAGGCTGTGGGGTGGAAGCCGGTCAGGAGGCTGCACTGCCCCCACAGCGCCCCCGGCCCCTGCCCCACTCCCCTCATGGCCTCTGCCCTGTGGCCCCAGCCTAGAGCCTGGGCTCTCCTGGAGACCCTGAGGACCCCCGCGCTGGCTCTCGGGTCTCAGTTCCCCTCTGTGGCCTGGAGCCCACTTTCCCAGTGACTGAGCTCAGGATGGACCCCCAGCCACCATGCCAGCCGCCATGCCCAGCCACCCAGCCCCTCCATCCACCCCAGGAACCGGGAGCCCAAAACGCCCACCTGCTCCGGGAACAGAACCTCGTCAGGCTGGGGGATGCCTTTGGGAGCTCCAGCCTGCTTCCCAGGGACAGCCTCCTCCTGGGGTCACTCTGGGCTGCCCGCTCCAGCTCCCCCTCCTGCCCTGGGTCCCTAGGGGTGACTCGGGGCCAGGGCCCCAGCCCTGGAACCGGCACCTTCAGCAGGCCAGGAGCCAGAGTCCCAGAGGGGCTCCTGGGGGAGACAGGGGCCTTGGCAAGGGCAGCTTTGCCTGCTGGCAGCCCCAGAGTGTGCTCCAGAAGCAGTGGGTAGTACAGGCGGGGGGCCAGGGTGGGGCGCTGAGGGGGCTGCACGGCTGGGAAGGCCGCGGCCGGGGGCAGCAGGGGGCTGGCCGAGGCCAGGAAGGGCACGTGGGCTGCAGCGGCCAGTGAGGGCCCCAAGTAGGAGAAGAGGCCCGGGCTGAGAGGGTAGTTGACGCCCAGCAGAGACAGGTGGAGGCTGTGGGCCTCAGGGAACTCCCCTGGGGCAGGCGGGGGATAGCAGGGGACGCTGCCCTCAGGGCCTGCTGAGGCCAGGTCCCCCGCACCCACGCCCCTTGGGCCCCCTCCCATCTCCGGCTTCCACGACTCAGGCAGGAGCCCACTGGGGCCGGGACCCTTCCGGGTGGCCCTAGCCACAGGAGGTGGTGGCCCTGGGGACCCCTCGGCCCTGGGCTTGGGGCCTCCGCCACGGTGCAGGGAGCGGACATCGGCAACCACGAGGTCAGGCGCGGGGGCAGCACCTGCGGGCCGTGCTCCCTGCGGTTGCCTGCTGGGGTCGGACTCCCCAGGGCGGTCTGGGGTGGGTGCGCGGGGCCTGGGTGTGGCGGAGCCACGGCGGCACGCCCAGTCTGGGGAGTCTAGCAGCAGGGACAGGGAGTCCTTGCAGAGGCTGTACTTCATGTGGTTGTAGAGGTGCGACTTCTCCAGGCAGGTGAAGGGGCACTGGAAGCATTTGTAGTTGTAGGGTTTGCCCCAGGGCCTCGGGATGTAGTGTGGCTTCTTGGGCTTCCGAGACCGCGCCCTCGCCCCTGTGCCCACGCGGCATGAGCCCGCCTCCCGCGACATGGCAGCCTGCTATGGGGCAGGACCGGGCACCATGGCCACCTGTAGATGGGGCCACAGTCAGTGCCAAGCCTGCCTCTGACTAACTCCCCACCCCTCTCCATCCAGGGCTCCCCAAGCTCCAGGGACAGGGGACAGGAGCCTGGGTGCCCCCCTCCCCACCGCCTCTGCCCTGCAACGCGCCCCTCCCCAGCCCCATCCTTCGGCTCCTCCCCATGCACACTTCCAGGGTGGCAGCAAAGTTCAGGGCACCAAAAAAAAAAAAAAAAAGTCCAGGACAGCAAGCTGTATTTGACGCGGATCAGCAGCGCGTCATTTCTGAGTGTTAAGTGTAGCCTAGGCAATATTGGAAAGGCACACTAAAAAGGTGCTCATTGTTTATTGGAAATTCGATTTTAACTAGGGGTCCTTTATTTTATCAGTTGACCCTACACAAATCCCCACCCCTGAGGCCAGGCCGGCTTGCTGGCCAATTTCTAGGATAATTCAGCCCACACCCATCTCCCCACAGCATGTGAGTGGCTAAAAGAATCAGCGTGACCAGGGCTCACTTCGGGTAGACGTCAGCCTCCTGGTCTCATTCCCTCCAGCAACCCTGGCCCCTGCCGATCTGCCTGCCCCTGTTCAAAGCCTAGGAAAGGGCACTGAGACGACACACCAACAGAAGGGTCTGTGTGGGATGATGCTGCGTGTGTGCGTGCCTGTGTGTGTCTGTGTGTGTGCATGTGTGCGTGTGCGTGCATGTGTGCGTGTGCGTGCATGTGTGCGTGTGCGTGCATGTGCGTGTGTGCACACGTGTGTGTGTGTGCGTGCCTGTGTGTGCATGTGTGTGCCTGTGTGCGTGTGTGTTCGTGTGCACGTGTGTGCATTGTGTGCGCATGTGTGCATGTGTGTGTGCATGCATGTGTGCATGTGTGTGTGCGTCTGTGTGCGTGTGTGTCTGCACGCAGCACCGAGCCTGCTCCAGCAGGGCGTCAGGTGGGCACTGGGGGTCTCTGAGGGGGTCAGTCTCATGTGGGGCCAGGCCAGGCTGTGGGGAGTGGACGTCCCAGCATGGCCCCACGGCTCAGCCACCTGCTCAGCCCAGCTCCATCTGGGTGGCTTCGGGCAGGTCAGCGGCCGAGCCTGCAGCGGCCACACTCAGCCAAGACCCGCTCCTCCCCACACCCCACACGGTGCTGGTATGCACGCCACACTCCATCTGGGCTGCCACCTGGGCTGTCCACCGCCCCAGCACGCGCCTGTGTGGGGTGCACAGCACGCCTGCATACACGGGCTTCAGGCGTGTGTACACAGCCCACAGGCTCACACAGAGCCCTCACCCAGCGCCCGGAGAAGCCACCTCTGTGCCACCTAAGCTCAGAACGGAGTCTGCCACCAAGTGCGGGGCCCTGGCTGCACACACCTCACACCCCATCGTGGTGGACACGGCTGCTTGTCCGTGATAACACACTCATCACCCATCCAGGTGTCGGGGGCTTTCCAAACCACTCCAACACAGCACTCAGGTGTTCACACAGGCCCTACACACCGACTCCCCAGGACACACGCAGACCTGGCTGGGGGTTGCACCCGTGGTCATGCATGGCCAGTGGGTTGAGCAGGGTAGGGCTGGGGCACTGCTGTCTGCTGCCCCCAAAACACTGTGTTGGTACCGTTGGGGGGACGACCAACAGGGCTGGAGAGGTCCACTTGTCCAAAGGCTTGGGGCCCTGCAGGGGGGTCACGGGCTGCGGGGGCAGGCAGAGGCTGACCGGCTGGCATGTGGCTGAGACAGGGTGGCGGCTGGGAGGCAGGGGCTGGGCCAGGAAAGGGCCTGGGGCTCCCTGAGGGGCTGCAGACCCGGCCTAGACTGGGTGGTGGGTGCAGAGGCGGCCCCTTCTCCCTGCCCGCCGCCCCCCACCCATGTGGATGACAAATGGGTGTGGGCGCTCCGGCGACAGAGGCGGCTGTGCCGGGCCATCGATCACCCAGCCCTGGGAGCCACACAGCTGTGCCGACTGATGCCACAACCCATCCCGCCTCCCAGCAGGGACTGGGGGCTCCTGGGTCAGGGGCTTGTCCAAGGGGCTGTCTCGGCAGCTGCTGACCCCATGGGGACCCGGAGGATACCTGGCACCCACCTGGCGTGTGTACACAGAGCAAAAGACCGCCCCGGACAGCAGCCACACGCACACACAAAGGCATACGCACTCACAGGCGCGTCCCAGCCGGACCCGGCAATCGCTCCCCGGGCAGCCAGCAGCCCTGTGCCAGGCCCCGACACACGGCCCCACTCACCTTTGGGGGAGAACCGGTGGCACGGGGGGCACAGCCCCCTCTTCCAGGGCAGGAGGGGGCACCCAGCAGCCGGGGACCCTGACCGGCCACCCACAGATCCTGCTGCCCCCCCCGCCCCCCGGGAACGCAGGGCGCCCCACACAGGCGGGTGCGGAGAGCGCGAGGTCAGGCTCCTGCCCCAGACCCCAGACCCGGCGCCTGCCCTCCCCGCCTGGCCCCCGAGGGCGGCCCTCCCTCCCCTCGCGCTGCTCCTGGACGCCGAGAAGAGGGTGTGGGGGGACCCGGCAGCCCCTCGCGCCCCCCACACTCCTGGCCAACCGCTGCCCCCTCGCCCCGCGTCCAGCCGGCCCCGCGACGCCCAACTTGCCGCCCCCGCGGCTCCCGCCGCTCCTACCTGCGCCCGGCCGGGAGCGGAGCCGCCAAGCCTGCGAGGCCGCGCGTGGGGCGCAAACTTCCCGCCCCTCCCCGCCCCGCGCCGGCCGCGACTCGGACCCCGCGGACTCGCTGGGGCTCTGGGGGTGGGATGCGGCTCCCGTGGGGGAAACTGAGGCCCGGCGCCGGGAGCCGGATCCCCCGGGTCCGCGGTCCCTCGAGTCCCTCGGTCCCGCGACTCCCGCAGCCTCCGCCGCCGCCCGCGTCCCCCCGACGCCGCTCGCACCTCCCGAAGTTGGCGGCAGAGGCGGGCGCGCGTGCGCCTGGGCTCCGGGCTCCGGGGGGCGCTGCGACCTCCGACCGCGCTCGCGGCGGGAGGGAAGGAGCAGCCCCCGGCCCGAACCCCGCGCCCCCGCCTCCCGCGCTCCCCCCGCCGCCCCCTGGCTCGCACTCACCGGCTTCGTGCGCCGGGACCGGCTCAGCTCTCGGGGCGCCCGGTGGAGCGGCCGGGAACCCGGGAGGCAGCGCCCGGAGAGCGGACTGCGGCGCAGGTGTGCAGCCGAGTCAGGGGCGCCCGGCGCCTCCCGCCCCCGTTGCCCGCAGGCTGCCGCGGGGGTGCGCAGAGGCCGCCAGGTCTCCCGGGTCCCCGCCGCGGCGTGATGGGTGTCAGCGGCGTGGGGCGCGGGAGAGGGGCCGTCAGCGCTTATCCATCAGGGCTCTGGCCCCTGACAGCCGCCGGCGCACCCAAGCCGGGGCCCCGGGGGGCTGAGCCCCAGGACAGGGGTGCCGCGGGCTGAGCCAGCGGAGCCGGGCTCCCTTCCTTGCCCTCCCTGGGCGAGCCCTGCCCTCCGTTCTCTTTTCCTCCAAACAGGAGGCTGCCCGGACCGGCCCCTCGCACCCCGCCCTGCCGGCTGATGGCCTTCACCTGGGGCTGGTCTCCAGGCACCCTCCCCCTTCCTGGATGCGGACCCCTCCAGCCCTCACTCCCGGCTCCCGTGGGAGGTGCCTCAGCGCTGCCCCACCAGGCCACGCACTTCCCTGCTGTTTGAAAGACCCCCTCCCCACCGGAGTCCCCTCCTGAGAGGACCTGGGGCGGTGGAGGTGAGAAGCGGGGCCAGGGCTGCTCCCGGCCCCTCCCCGGCTGCACCAAGTTCCAAGCAGCTCCCTGAGCTGCCAGAACGTAGAGGCCTGGAGCCCCACTGCTCAGCTGGGTCCTAGGGGAGGTTCGCCTGACCGGCCTGCTCCCTCCCAGACGCGGACACAGGCATGGCTAGGGCAGAGCCCCTGACTTCGCTGAGGGGAGACGTCCTAAACCCGACACATGTGGTGGGCGGGGGTCTCCAGCCAGAGGGGAGCGTGCTACTCCCGACTGACTGAGGCGGCACAGGGAGCCCAACCCACATGGCTCCCCAGGACCTGGGGCTCTCTGCAGGCTCAGCCACGGGCTCCGGGGCTGTCCCCAGCTCAGGTGAGGATCGGGGTGCCTTGGGGAAGAAGGGAGGGCCCCACGGGGCTTCTGGGTGTCACCCCTCGAATGGGGCAGAGAAGAGAGCTCAGCAGCATCTCTGTGGCCCCCGCCCGGCTGCTGGCGGAGCCCCTGGCGGAGCACACCCAGGGTCCGTGAGGAGCAGCCCCTGGTTCTACGGTGGGCGTGGGGCTCCGTCTCCCTCCTGCCTCCATGCCACCTTCCCTGACGCAGCCGCCCACGCCCGTCTGAGGGAAGTCCTTGGGGTGGGGCAGGCGACTGGGAGGGGTGCTGTGGACGGCAGAGCATGCCAGCCTTCTCTCTGCCCACCTGGCCTGGCCCAGCTGACCAGCTGACCGTGCAGGCAGCTCCAGGCCGGGAGACAGCTTGGGCTGCCGTCACGCCAGCAGCCCCGTGGAGAGCGGGGGCCAGGAAGCCGGCTGCTTCTGTACATAGCCTCTACTCTGGACGTGTTCAGCTGAGCACTGCCCTGGGAGGCTAGGGTCCAAGGTCACCCTGACACCCGTAGTCCCTCCCTGGCCAGCCCGAGACTGACCACTCTGAAGGTCTGAAAGAGGTCACAGCTGACAGCACAGGAGACCAACTGGCTGGAGGCTCTGACCATCGTCCAGGGGAAGGAAAGTAGGGAGCGGCCAGGCCTGGTCTTGGGGCACCTGGATCTCAGCATGCAGGAAATAAAGCCCAGTGAAGCTCAGGGGACCAAGGAGCCCCAGAGGGGCAGCAAGGCCGTGTCTAGCGCTGAGCAGGCTGAAGGAGCACCTGCACCCCTCACCACCGACGGGCCTTTGCAGAAGTTTGCACGAGAAGAGAAGAGGGGCAGCCCTGAGAGGAGCCCAGGGCACGACTTGGACGTGTTTCTGGTCTCCTGGAAGGACTCTGGCAGGGAGGATGAGGGGGCCCTGCACTTGCTGGTGGGAGTCCTGAGATTCAGCCGTGCAAGAGGTGGGGGTGAGGGGCATGTGAGGCCAGTACATTGGGTGCCCAGATGACTGTTCCCATCACGAACAGCCAGGCGAGGATGGGTCTTCAGTGCCAGCACCCCCCAACCACAGGTCCCCCTGGGCACATCGGCTTGCTCACTGTGGCCATGATCCACCTGCCGGGGCCCAGCCCTGGCACACTGGGCTGACTTTGGGTTTGGAAAGGTGGCCTTTGCTTCCTGAGGCAGTGACTGGGACTCTGTTTTGGCACCTGTGGCCCCCCCCCACCAACTTCCTGGCCCACGGCCCCCATCTGCAGAATGTACAGTGGGCTGCTCAGTCTCCGGGCACTTCTGCTCTGATGCTAGTGGGTGTCCTGATGTCTCCTTAGCCAGACCCAGTGCAGGGTGGGATGGGGACCCCCATGGCCCCTCCTTCTGCCTCCAGCCAGAAGCTCATTTTGGCCATTAACCTCTTCTGCCCGGTCTGCCCACGGCTGCCTGCCTGTCACCTCCATTAACCCTGGGACTGTGTGCCGGGGGCTCGCGGGCAGGACGGAGAGCTGGGCTCAGGGAAGGCAGCGGAGGCAGCGCTCTGCATGGCCAGTGCCCAGGGGCAGGCCTGTCTCATCCCCTCAGCATCGACACACAGCCAGCGTCGGGACAGGTGCAGGGACCGGGGCGCCTGCACCCGCGCAGTGAGGGCAGTGGCAGGGCTGGACCCAGGCTGGAGGCCCCACACAGGTCCTGAGACCGGGGCAATCTATCCAGCGGCAGCAGGTTGGAGCCCCCACGTGGGGTCGGTACCTTGCAAGGTGTCCGGCCACAGCTGATGTCTGTCCTTTCAGTAACGGACGCCCAGGGCCTGGGGCCACCCTGAGCACTTCAAGAACCCCAGGTCTACAGAGCACAGGCCTCCTGGGGGCTTCCTCCTTGCAGCCCGCTCAAGGACCCCTGGTTGAGAGGAGCAGCCTGGCCTAGGCTGAAGGGGTCATGGACACACGAGGGCCCTCGGCACCAGCCTGAGGCTGCTGGCCTTGACGGCCGGGCACACAGTGGGGGTGCCGGGGGAGAATGGAGGGGGCTGGGCAACAGAGTGGGCCAGAGCACCCAGGACAACGGCCCAAGGGTGTGGGGGGCACACGAAGAGCCTGCGGAGCTCTGGGGTCCCTGGGTACGTCCACCTGAGGGAAAAGGGGCCCTGTGAGGAGGCGCCTGAATGGGGGCTCCAGAAGTCTTCCGGCTTGAACGCTCTTCATGCAGCTGTACCGGGGACAGTCTTCCCAAGCAGCCCTGACCGTCCCAGAGTCCACACCAGAGTCCCTCCCCACTCGCCGCCCGGCTCTGGAAGACCCCAGCTGGGCCCTTCCCCACACGCTGCACTCTCTCATGGACGTGCCAGGTCACTGGCCACCCTGGGCCGGGTGCCGGGCTGACCCTCTGTGTGTCCTGAGCCTCTGGGATGGATGAGGGTACGGGACGCTCCTTGGAGGGCCGAGCTGCTGTGGTGGGAGTGAGCCCCGTCCCAGGAGGCTGGGATGTAGACTGACAGCGGGGGCGGCCGGCCAGGCGGGTGGGACGGGAGGCTCAGGCTGCTCGAGCCCTCACCGGCTCCCGAGCCTGGCACTGGCCAGCAGCGCCCGGGGCCGACAGCAGCCATATGTTGGGAAGAGGAGCTGTGTGCGTCTCTCTGCGGCCCCCGGGGCCGGCCTTCCTGGGCCTGTCACAGATGATTTTCCTTGCCTGAGTGGCAGGCGGGCTGGCGGGCGGGGTGGCGGGGCCTCCAACTGGCAGGTGGGGTGGTGGGGCCCCATGTCCAGCCCCCCCGTAGCCCTCAGCACCAGGGCCGGCCACTCTGGGGGTAGATCCAGGTCCTGGGCCTTGGCCTCCCACCCCCCAAACCTCACTGAGCACCCTCGGCCTGCCATGGCCACCCCTGCCCAGGGCTACGTCGGGGTCCTGGGGGAGTCCTGGCCGTCCAGTGGGGAGCGGGTACTCCTGCTAGGACATGGGCAGGCAGCCAGGGGTCCACACTGGGCAGCCGTGCGCCCCGGGCAGGCGGGAGAGAGTCAGCCTGGAGCCCAGAGCTGTGGAAGGAGGCGAGGAGGCCACGGCTAATTTGTACACTAAGTGCTTCTGACAGGGATGCCTCCTAAGTGAGAACTCGCCACTGCCCACCCCGGGAAGGCCACCGTGGCCAGCAGCGCCAACAAGAGGGGCCAGGAGAGGGCACCGTGGGGGCACAGGGCCGGCACAGACCAGATACACCAGAGAGATGGTGCTGTTGGTGGGGGTGAGGCCCAGGAGGCGATGCGGGGGAGGGGAGAGGCCTGCACAAAGAAGGGAGGGGAGGGCTGGGCAGGGGCCAGTCAGTGACAGTGAGGAGGAGTCAGCCCCGACAGCTGCCCCCAGGGTCTGCCCCACACCAGGGCTGTGTGTTCTGCCCAGCCAGTCCTCCCTGCTGCTTGCAGGACGCTCGAATCTTTTCCCCTTACCTGCTGCCAGCCGCCTCCTCCAGGTCCCCACAGCAGCCCCCCAAGTGGCCCCGGCCCAACACCTGGCAGGGTCTTGGCTGTAGGAGCCTGAGTCCTCTGCAGACGCCCCCCCCTTTCCCTCACCACCTCCCTGTTGGAGCTGCTCGCGGGGTGCTTCAAGTGGTGAGGAGGCTGCTGGCTGGGCCAGTGGGGACTCCGGGCAGCTGAGGGGGTGGGCACGGACCCCTTGCCTGCTGTGGGGGACTCCTGCCCACGAGGGTCCTTCTTGTGGGCCTCTGTCCTGGGCCACCCCAGGGCTGGGGCAGCAGAAGCCAGAGAGGTGGGTGGCGGTGGGGCCGGGGACAGAGGAGCAGGGTCTCGGGAGGAGCGGGGGCCCCAGATATCCCAGGACTAGACAGAGCCAACTCCGTGCCAGACAAGAGTGGGTGCGAGCCGGCCCCCACCCACAGGAGGAGTGTGCTGTGGCCGCACAGTCGCGGAGCGGCAGGGCAGGCGTCCGCGGGCACCGAGGTGAGATGTGTTCTGGCAGCTCCCTGCCGCCTGAGGCCCGCCCGGAGCGAACACTGCTGGTGGCTTTAATTGCTTTCACATTCAATACGCTGCCCGTGACAGCCTCTTACTCTGCGCCGGCCGCACCCCAGCCCCCAACTCCATCCAGGGAGACAGCAGAGCCTCTGACCCGGTGCTTTGCTCAGTGGCACCTGTGTGGGGGCAGAGGCCACCCTGGGACGAGGCTGGGAGGGGACAGGAAACTTTTCTCCCTACGCGCCCCCTCACTCCATCTGCTCCTGCCGGGTGACTGATGGGTTCAGACAGAGCCCCCAGTGCGGATGCCTTGCTGGAAGAAGCTGCATGCACTGCTGTCCCGTCTGCCCAGTCCTTCCTGGCCCTGGGGCTGCGGCCACAGGGTCTGACCCATGCCCCCGCCCAGTCACTCTGTCCTTCCTGGCTGCGTCACTTGGCAGGGCTGGCTGCCCCTTACAAGCTTGTGAGTCACCCCACCACGGCCACCTCCAGGGGCCCCCACCCGTCCGCCTGCCCGGGATGCCTGGGCAGGGCCTATCCCTCAGACCTGCAACCTCTCCGCCCTTCCACAGGGCCCTGGACGGGGCAACGGCAGGAGGAGGAGGCACGATTACAAAACAAAACGCTTTTATTTGGTCCATCGGAGCCTGAGTCGGAAGCCACTGTGGAGAATCCTATCGTAAAGGAACGGGGCTGACAATTGATAAAATAGTCTCTGTGTCACAAGAGCTGGCCGTATTTACAGGGTTAAAAATATTCACAGCTCAGAGTACGGGGAGGCCAAAGGGGAGTGGGAATGTTTCTCCAGGTGAAAAGGCCCCAGAAGCCCCTGCCGGGGTTGGGGGGAGTGGGGGCAGGGCTGGCCCACTGCCGGGGGTGAGGGGCCAGGAGGGCCGGGTGGGGACGCAGGAAGCTGGGCTCAAACGTCCACACGCTCCTGGGCTTCTGTGGGGAGGTGGGAGCGGCTGAGCCCTGCCGATGCCCACGATGGTCTGGGGTCCCTCTCTGGCAGGGCCGGGCTGAGGGACAGGGTTGGCTGAGGAGCCTGCTGGTCCCGGCGTGCCCGGCAGCAGTCAGCGGTGCTGAGAACTGATGCCCACCCACAGCGGGCCTGGAGCCCGCCTGCACCCAGTCATGGCTTCGATCCTGGCGGGCACTCCAGGAGTTGCATAGTGTCGCTGGGGGGCTGGCCAAGGGCCCCCTCCTTCTGAGACAGGCACCGCCCCGGGACTCGCCGCTCCACACCAGGGCTCCAGGGACCCCGCTTGCCCTGTGGGGGACAGGGACCCGGGCTCTGGGGGAAAACTGACCTTATGCCCCGTGAGGGGTGGTCCCTGATCCCACCCCGGGGTCTTGGCCTCTGACACCCAGATTTGGTTTTGTGGACAGAGCTCCGGGCTGCCTCCCCCACAGGAGACCCTGAGCCCACAGGGAGGGGCAGCCTGGCCTCGGGCCCTGTCGGGTGTTGGGGCTGGCAGGTGAGCGGGGCTGGTTCACAGCCCGCCTGGTTCGAGGTATTCTGCGTGGCGGCCAGGAGGCCTGGCCAGGCGGACTGTGGGGCTCAGGGAGGGGAGGGAGGGGGGCGGGGGGCCCATGGGAAGCTGAGCCCTGGGCTGGCAGCTCCCTGGGCAGGGTCCTGAGATTCTGGTTCAAGCGTTCTCTGTCGGGGTCTCCCTCATAAAGTGCGTGTGGGGGTTGGGGGTCCGTCTGTGCACAGCCCCTGCCCCAGGCATGGTGGTCACAGCGGCCGGGGCCCATGTAGACCAGCGACCTCTGGTGTGAGCGGGGGGCTGTGGGTCCCCTTGGAGGCTGTCCAGTCGCTGAGGAAGGCCTGGGCTGCCTTGCGATGTGCCAGGCGGTGGGTGATAGAGAAGCCGGCGTTGCCCTCCAGCTGGGACAAGATCACCAGGACCTGCCTGGGGGAGGGGACCGGTGAGGACCAGTGGAGGGCAGGGTGGGGAAGGGGACAGGGCTGTGCCTACCTGTGCAGGGGCAGGAGCAGGAGTGGGGTGACAAACACCCGTACGGGGGTGGGGGCAGGGGTATGGGCACACCTGTGCAGGGGTGGGGGGGCATGGGTTGGGTGTGGGTACACCGGGGAAGGGGAGGGGGCACCTGTGCAAGGGTGGTGGGGGGAGGGGCGGGGGCGCACCTGTGCAGGGGTGGCACGCTATCCTGGGTGCGCAGGCTGCCGCGTGTGGACACCACGTTGAAGCTGTCGGTGCAGTCACACTGTACGTGCAGGTAGGCCTTGGGGTGCCGGTTCTCCACCACCACGATGAGCCCCGCCCAACCGTGCGTCAGGTAGTAGCAGGTCATGCCCTCACGGCCCTGGGCACAGGAACGGCAGTTGTGGGGCAGGGCGGGGGCTGAGGCACACTCCTCCCGCCCCACGCCGCCCCCACCTCGGGACCCCCCCCCACCTCGTGCCGCTCCCCGCGGCTCTCGGTCAGCAGGATGATGGCGTCGGCCAGCGTGGTCGGCTGGGCTTCCACGGGCTCCACCATGACCAGCCTCGAGCTGTACACGGCCAGCACGTGGCCCGGCGGCTCTGGGGAGGCTCTCGGGACCCCCGCCGAGGGGCTGGAGGCTACAAGGAGGGGCGTGTGAACCGCAGCCCTCCCCGTGGGCCTGGGGCATGAGCCTGGGGTAGGGGGCACGTACCCTGGGGGGTCGGGGCGTCCGGCAGGGGCGGCCCCCAGTGGTTGAAGGCGCAGCACACCACGGCGTACTCGCCAGGCTCCAGCATGACGTCACAGCTGACGAACTTCTTGACCGCGCGCTTACTGTGTGCCAGGAGGCGGCCCAGGCTGAGGTGGCCGCCGCTGCCGAACGTGGCCCGGAACACCAGGATGCACAGGTCCAGCAGGTGGCTGTCCACGGCGTCCGAGCGCCTGCGCCAGACACCACGGGCCGGGGTCACGCGTGGTCATGGCCGCCAGCCCGGCCCGGCCCAGTGGGGCCCCGCAGCACCCACCTGCTGCCCTCCTGGAATAGCGCGAACTCCAGCGAGGCCCGCTCCAGCACCGTGAGCGCCGTCACCCCCACGGGCGCGCTGGCCGAGCTGGGAAAGCAGCCCTGCACCCGCGCCTCCTGCCAGTCCGAGTGCACCTTACAGATGTCCACGGAGTCGAAGTACCTGGGGGCGGCGGGAGGACGGGGCCCTGAGCCTACCACGACCCACACCTCCGTGGCTCAGCTCCTAGTGCAACCACAGGCCGGTGACCCCAGCAGGTGCCGGCTGCTCCGTCACCGTCCTCTTGCAGCCCAGCCCCTGGGGGCCCATCCCTGAGGCCTATACTAGGAAGCCCTCCAGGGCTGGCTCTTCAGGGCGCTGGACTCTGCTGACCTGGGTGGACCTGGATTCTGAGATTGGCATCTTAGAGCTGAAGCTCCAGGTCCCATTTGGGTTGGGCCATGGACAGGCCGTCTCCACCTGAGGTCAGCAGGAGGGACAGGCTTGTTCTCCAGAGAAGGACTTGGCCCTGCGAGGGCGGCGGCAGCACGCACACCGCCCCACGGTGCTGATACCTGACAAAGTCGCCGTACTCCATCCAGAAGACGCCCTCACTGCTGCCGTGCGGCATGAGCTCGCCACGTAGGTGCCCCGGCCAGTGTGGCCACTCGTCGGACCAGCTGCCGTTCCAGGAGAAACGGCCCCACGGGTTTCGGAGCCGCAGAAGCCTGCAGACCACAGGGGTGAGGATCAGAACCGCACTGCCCGCGGCTCACCGGCACGCTCTGCCCACCCTCAGCCAGGCTGGTCCTACCTGGTGCCCTGGACATCTCGAACATCCAGGATGGAGTAGGCGTGGCGGGGGCGCAGGCCCAGGCTCTCGTAGACCGAATCGTCCACCTTCATGTTGCCCCCGCCACAGGAGGCGCCCATGAGGAACCTGTATGGCAGAGCAGCCCTCACCGACAGGGACCCTCACCAACAGGGACCCTCACCGACCGGGACCCTCACCGACAGGGACCCTCACCGACAGGGACCCTCACCTACAGGGACCCTCACCGACCGGGGACCTCACCTACAGGGACCCTCACCTACAGGGACCCTCACCTACAGGGACCCTCACCGACCGGGGGCCTCACCTACAGGGACCCTCACCGACCGGGGCCCTCACCTACAGGGACCCTCACCTACAGGGACCCTCACCTACAGGGACCCTCACCGACCGGGGGCCTCACCTACAGGGACCCTCACCTACAGGGACCCTCACCTACAGGGACCCTCACCGACCGGGGGCCTCACCTACAGGGACCCTCACCTACAGGGACCCTCACCTACAGGGACCCTCACCGACCGGGGGCCTCACCTACAGGGACCCTCACCTACAGGGACCCTCACCTACAGGGACCCTCACCTACAGGGACCCCCACCGACCGGGGGCCTCACCTACAGGGGGCCTTACTAACTGGGGGTCTCACTAACCAGGGGCATGGCTGAGCGGTGCCCTCGCTGGCCGTGACCTTGCCACCAGGGCAGGCAGGGGCAGCAGAGAAGGGCCCACTCCTGCCTGTAGGGACCACGTTAAGTGTTCAGGAGGGTCTGGACCGGCCCCCTTCACCATGCCTGATGCGCACAGGGCCTGAGTCAGGGGTGGCAGGTCTGGGTCCACTGGAGGCCTTGTGGGGCTGGCTCTGGGCTCTGTGGCTCCCGGGCGGGCGGGCAGCAGCATTGCCCAGGGTCAGCTGAGAGGAGGGTTCTGGGAGCTTCAAGGTGCTCGCACCGGGCCACTCCCACCAGGCCCCCGGGGGTCGAGGCACAGACCCACTGACCAGGGTGTGGCCAAACTCAACACGCCCCTCACGCCTGCCCCAAGGCGGGTGACGGCATCAGGCTCGCCCCACGGCCTGGGTCAAACTCAACACGCCCCTCACACCTGCTTTGGGGGGTGACGACATCGGGCCCACCCCACGGCCTGGCCAGGATGTGGCCTTCCTGGAATGAGAACGCCAGCTCCAGCCCCGCCCAGGGAGGGGGAGGTGACTGGGGCTGTGGCCTGGCCATGCGGGGTCAGCCCATGCCAGGGGCAACTCGTGGACGCAGAAGCGGGTCAGGGGCCACCAGCCCCACGTCTCCCACCGCTCCGCCTCGCCTCTCCTCCCAACGCGGCTGACCACGCAGTGCCCCCCCTCTTACCCAGCCTCCTTAGAACTCAGCATTTTGGCCCAGATGAGGTCAGTGTCAACGGGCTCCTCGCGGGGGTTAGTGGAGCTGACCTGCAGCGCCAGGCTCTCACAGGGGGCGCCGGTGAGCGTGGCCAGGCCTTCGATGGCGCGGCCCGCCTGGAGTGCGAAGTAGGAGCCGTGCAGCTTGGCCAGCGCCTTCTCGATGAGGGCCACCCACAGCTGCTTCCGCTGCGCCTGCAGAGGGCCGGGTCAGAGGCCACCCCCGCCCGCCCCCCACACTACCCGCCCTGTGAGAAGAGAAAGCAGCCGGCCTTGTTTTCAGGGTCGGGGGGCCGGGGTCAGAGGCTGCCCCTGCCGCCTGTGCGCACCCCGCACGCCGCCCCACCTGTGAGAAGAGGAGGCAGCCGGCCTCGTCGCAGGGCAGCATGTCATCCACCAGCACCGTGGTCCACGTGCCGTCCTTGCACAGCCGCACCTGGTAGGCGCCCTCTGCACACAGGCTGCGCGTGACCATCACCCGCTCCACCAGGTCCGGCCGCTCTGCCAGCACCGCCAGGGCGCTCAGGAACCTGCGCAGAGCCTCGGGGTGACCTCGGGGGGACCGCAGACAGTCGCCTGCCCACCCACCCCTCCCTGGCCTTGGAGAGGGCCTCACCAGCAGTTCCCCAGCAGCCCCTGCAGGATGTCTGAGGGCCGCAGTGTGTGGAACACGGACCACGTGGCCCTATGGTCCCTGAAGACGGAGCAGTTGATCTCCTGGGGCCGCAGCCACTGCCTCACACGCTGCTGCACGCTGTCGCCTGCGGGGAAGCCGACAGACTCGGGCCCGGGAGGGAAGCTGTCATCCACAAAGCTCACGTTGTTCTGCAGAGACCACAGCCACGTGCTCAGGCTGGGCAGGGCGGCCTTGCTCCACCTGGCAGGGACAAGACCCCACCCAGGAGAGCGCCCAAAAGCACTGCCTGAGCCCTGAAGGGACAGGTGAAGCGCAGACAGCCACAGACCTGGCACTCGGCCCTGTGTGGAGGGAGCCCTCAGCCCTAGTGGAGAGTCCACTGGCTGGCGACAGGTGAGGAGCAGGGGACATGTGGGCCCAGGGGGACAGCGCAGCCCCCAGTGGGAGGCCACGGGGATGGGGGTGGCAGTACGGCTCTGGCCCTGGCCTGCTGGGGAGGGTGCAGGCCGCTCCCCAGTTGACCTGTGGGTGATGCCACCCTGGACTCAAGAGGGCGGAGCACGGGCACATCCTGACCTCGCACTTCAGCAGGGTCTCCACGCTGCCCCTGGGAAGCCCTCGCCTCCTGCGGCACATCAGACGGGGCTCTGGGGCCCTCCTGGCCATGGAGGAGGGCTGAGGGGGGTGAAGGTCGTGCGTCTCGGTCACCAGCAAGGACCAAGGGTCAGGAGGCCAAGCTGGACCCCAGGGCCGTCGGGAGCTTGGAGCCTCAGGGCCGAGGGTGCTGCCCTCCCCATCACGTCTCAGGCCTTGCGGGCTCCTCCCCAGCCCATGGCCAGAACCCAAAGCCTAGGAAGGGGAGGGCAGGAGCAGGAGGTTCGGGAGCAGGAAGAGGGCGAAGGGGCGCCTCACCTCCCGGCAGAAGGCCACGATGTTCTCCCAGAGCGCCTTGGCCTCGCCCTCGTCCGTCTGCCGCCGCTGCTCCACGTGCATGCTCTCCCTGCGCCTCAGGGGCGCGGCCCCCCGCCGCTGGGCCACCAGGAGCTGAGGCGTGTGGCAGGCGGCGCAGTGCTTGGCCCGCGGCGCGTTGAGCAGGGTACAGGCAGGGCAGGCCCACTGGCCCGGGCGCTCGGGCAGGACGCGGGCGGCCTTCTGGGCCGAGGACACCCGTCCGCAGCTTCTGCCGCAGGGGCCGGGCTTGTCGGCCCCACAGTCGGGGCAGTGCGTGGGGGGCTCGCCGTGCTCCTGGAAGCCGTGCAGTTTGGAGCAGCCGCAGGCCGAGCACCTGGGGGCCGCTGTGGGGTTTCTGAGCGTGCACTTGGCACACGACCAGGTGGTGAAGTCGGGGCTAGAGGGGCTGGCGGGCGTGTAACGCACGGTGTCTCCGGCCAGGTCGATAACGTCACCGCCCGAGGTGGAGCTGCCGGCCTCTGCGCGGCCGGAGCCACCCTCCGTGGCCTCTTCCTCCAGCGCACTCAGCCGCTTGCCAGACAGCAGCTCTGCTAGGCGGGAGGCCCCAGCCCAGCCCGAGCCCTGGGGGGGTCCCCTGCAGCCGGCAGAGGGTGACGGCTGGGCAGCCTCAGGCACCGGCGGCTGCAGCTGGGGGGGAACCTCGCGTCGGGAACGCGGCACGGGGTTGTTCTGCAGGGTGGACGAGAAGGGGCTGAAGGGCGGGACCCTGGGCGGCTCTGACTCGGCAGCTGGGCCCTGGCTGGTGGCTGGGGGGTTGGCCTCGGCACCTTCCCCAGGGAGGCCAGGTGGAGGCGCAGCAGGCACGACGTGGAAGCCGGCCGGGGCCACCACTTCTGGGACCACCAGGGCCTCAGGAGGGATCCGTGGCAGCGAGAGCCTGCGTGGGCCGCCGCAGACGGAGCAGGAGCTGGCCACGGGCGTGTTGTGCAGCGTGCAACGCGGACAGGCCCAGCCCCCTCTGGGCTCCGTCGCCCCCTCCTCCTCCTCCTGCTCCTCCTCCTCCTCGTCCTTGTCCTCGCGTTGCCCCCTGGCGGGCTCCGTGGGCACCAGCCCCGCAGTCCTCACTGGACCTGCTTCCTCCTGGCAGCTGCCTTTGGGCTCCCCCAGGATGGCAGGTGGCTTGGGGAGGACCCCGTTGAAGACTGGCAGGAAGGCAGCCCCAGGTGCAGGCTCCGGGGTGAAGCCGCACACCTCGCAGGCCTCCTTGCCCAGGAAGTTGCGGAAGGTGCAGCGGGCGCAGGGCCATTTCTGCTCCTCCACGCTGAGCCGCAGGATGTGGTTGAGGTCAGGCTTGTGCCGGGGGGCCTCACAGATGGAGCACTGGCGCTGGCCGGCCGGGTTCAGGAAGGTGCAGCGCGCACAGGACCACTCTCCGACTGTGGCCATAGACCCGGGCGAGTGGGTGTGGCTGCAAGGGAAGGTGCTCATCAGTGCCACCCTGTGAGGTCCTGAGCGGCTGGACCCCACCTTCCTCTCAGCCTGGGGAAGGCACCCGTCTGTGGCTGCAGAGCTACAGGGCCCAGAGCCTAGGGCTGAGCATTTGAGGCAGGCGGTGGTGGGGTCTGCCTCCGCCCAGAATGGATCCATGGCTCAGGGCCCCTCTTGCCCGTTGGAGGCCTGGCAGACCCCTTGAGCCACACAGGATCCTACAGAGAGGGCTAAGCACCCCAAAGCCGGGCTGCTGTTCCAGGGCCCTGCTTTCTCTGTCACCAGGCCTGTGGACGGCAGATGGCAGGGCGTCCTGGGCGTGGAAGAAGAGGTGCTCAGACCTATGTAAGGGCAGGTGGACGGGCCAGGGCCTGGGGAAGGCACAGGCTGATCTGAGCAAGGGGCCTCCCCACGCCACAGCACAGCCTCCGAGACAGATTGGCTGCTCTGCCTGGCAGAAAAATCAATTGTTCCTGTAAATATGGCAGGAATCTTGTGCTCCATCTAAAACCTTTTGGTTCAGGAAGAAAGAAAACTTGCCTCTTCATAAGAAGCAAAAAAAAAACAAAAAGTCTCCGCAAGCAACACGGTTGTTTCGTGGAGCCGAGGGAACTCGGTGATCCTGCCTTCCCTGCGCTCGGCCCCGCGTGGCGAGGGCTCTGAGCCGCCCCTGGCAGAGTGGACGGGGGTGGACTGGGCCCGGTGAGGCTCAGGGCGTCCAGCTGGAGCAGAGAGACCCAAGGCCGGGAACCTGCTCTAACAGCGGGCTTCTGTGAAACCCCAAGCAATCCGCCTGCAGACAGCCAGGCCTCTCCCCGCCATCACCCACTGGGAGAAGGGCACGGATGCAGCTGTGGCCGGCGGGCTCCCGACCGCACCTGCACATTCCTCGGCCTGGTTGCCGAGGTGGCACAGCTCCGGTGTCTGGCCTGGGCCCCTGTGGGTGGCAGAGTGGCCATGACCCTTGCAGCCCCCACTCCGGGAGGTGCCTGCAGAGACTCTGCACCCCCCTGACCGCAGATGCAGGCAGAGGTGGGCTGGGCCTCCTGGGACACACCCTCCCTTTGGCCCTGTAGTTGTCACTGACTAGCAAGGACAGCCTCACAAGCTCCAGAGAGGAGAAAGAGAACCCGGGTCCCCAGGACCAAAAAGTCGCCAGCGGGGTGTGTCTGCTGGGAGACACGTTTCCGAGCCGTCCTGGCAAAACCCAGGTCGGTCAGGAAGATGGTCTGCAGTTCAGGAGGGTTTCAATGAAGTCAGATCAAGGCCTAAAGTTCAAACGTGGCCCCGGGACACGGGTGAGGAGGGCGAAGGCAGGCCATGGCCCTTCTGTGGCTGGAGACTCTGAGTGGAGTGTCACCAACCCCGCAGTCTGCACTCCGCCGGCCTCTCTCGGTGGGCCGAGGTGGAAGGGGGTCGGGGTCAGTGGCGGGAGACCTCGGCAGGCCCCCACCCTCCCTTCCCTTCTGCACTGGTTCTGGTCTCCACAACCCCCCAGCCACTCCAGGGCCACCCTCACCTCTGCAGGGCCTGGGCAGGTTCATGGGCTCAGAGACCTGAAACCCTTACAATGATTTGTTATTGAACTTCAGACATGGAGTCTGACTCTGTTGCCCAGGATGGTGCAGTGGCTCGCGCACGGCTCACCGCAGCCTTGACCTCCTGGGGCCAGACCACCGAAGCCTGGAAGTAAACGCTTGCGTCAGGAGCCCAAAGACCCCAAGCTAGGCCTCAGCAAAGCGCTTTTGGAATTCTCCACCCAGAACGCTCCTAAACTCGCAGCCACACGTGCTCAGCAAGGAGCCCTCGGTACTGTAGGATGGGCGCCTTCGAAGGGAACAGGCTCAGAGGAGACAATGTGAGGGGAGACGGCGTGAGGGGAGACGACGATGTGAGGGGAGACGACGGCGTGAGGGGAGACGACGATGTGAGGGGAGACGACGATGTGAGGGGAGACGACGTGAGGGGAGACGACGACATGAGGGGAGACGACGACGTGAGGGGAGACGACGGCGTGAGGGGAGACGACGATGTGAGGGGAGACGACGGCGTGAGGGGAGACGACGTGAGGGGAGACGACGGCGTGAGGGGAGACGATGGCGTGAGGGGAGACGACGATGTGAGGGGAGACGACGATGTGAGGGGAGACGATGTGAGGGGAGACGGCGTGAGGGGAGACGATGAAGTGAGGGGAGACAATGGGCTGCTCCTTACTGCACAAAGGCCAAGTTGAATGGAAAATCGAGGCAAGTGCCCAGAAAAATCCGACACAAAAGACCCGTGTGCCCCAGTTATCTGGGCGTTGCCAACACTCAGCTCCAATTCAAAAGGAAGGTGATGAAGCTGCTCGCTGCACGCGAGACGGAGCCCACCCGGAGCAGCTGGGACAGCAGCACCCAGAGCGTGGAGGCCACGGGCCTGTGACTGGCGCAGCCCCAGTCCGGGGAGGCGGCCTCTTTCTTAGGAAAAGTGACGAGTAGGAAGCTCAAAGCCACCGGAGCCCTGAGGCCACACCGAGAAACACAGATGCCCTGTCCGGCCGGGGCAACCCTGCAACCTGTGCCCGGACAGCGCTCGGGGCACGCTGGGGTGCCAGACTTGGTCGGCAGCTCCTCCTGCTGTGCCCAGGGTGGGGGATACCATGGAGGGCTCTGCTCAGTGCTCTGAGGGGCAGAAGCTCCCTCGAGCTGGGCCGCACCGTCCTAGGCTGGCCACAGCCCGGCGCTGTTCGGCCTTCCCAGGTGGGCTGTGCCCTTGTTGCCTCTGTCCCAAGCCGCCGGTGCCCGGCCCGGAGATGACTGAGTTACTGACTGAGGGAGCCAGGCACACTGTCGGCTGTACAGGGACCTCGGCCCCGCGCCGGCCGCATGCTGGCGGGGAGACACGGGCTGCACCTGGCTCTCCCGGGCTCCGCCAGCCTGTGCGCCACCCCTTCATCCATATGCGGGAGTGGTCATGGGGCCACAGCACCTGTCCTCCTGGGGCATTGGGAGAATTCAGCGGCCACCAGGGCAGCGAGCCGGGCGGGCAGCTCTTCAGTCAACGCCAGGGCTGCCGCGCTGACCTTCCCCAGGCCCAGTGCCCTTTGTCGGAGCACAGCGGGGTGGCCTGTGCGTGCACGCGGTGGGGAGGGCTCCGCGTGTGGAGCCCCACCTGCCTCCCCGCAGTCTGCTCTCCCACCGCTCTCGCCCATCTCTAGCCTGGGGGTCTCCTCACCATGCACCTTGGGAGCCTGTTTGCAGCAGCAGACAGGAGCCGCCTGGGGCTCAGGCCCCACAGCAGCGGGCCGGGGCAGGAGTGGCCCCAGGGATGCCGACCCAGGGGAGGGCCCGGCAGGAGGCCAGGGTGAAAGAGAAAGAGCGATGTGGCGTCATCAGACACCATGGCCTGACCCTGCAGGCCAGGTCCAAAGTCTAACACACGCCCCACACACCCGGCACAGCAGACCCCACGCCTGCCCCACGGCTCCGCCTCCCTCCCCGTAGCCAGAACCACTGCCGCCACCGGCAATAGTCCTAGGCCAGTCCCTGGGGATCCTGGGAGTGTGGCCCAAGGCCGCTGGGAGCTGCAGACTGGAGAGGCCCTCCTGAGGTCTGAAACTCGGCCCGGTGCTCAAAAAGCAGGGGCCGAGAGTCCTCTGCCCTCTGGAAAACGAGAAAGGGAACGACAATTCTTTCTAAATTTTTCTGTACTGTTTTAAGTTTTTTTGAGGCAGCGTCTAGTGTCTCACTGTGTCGCCCAAGCTGGAGTGCAGTGGCATGATCACAGCTCACTGCAGCCTGGACTCTCCCAAGCTCAGGGTTTGTATTTTCATTTTATTTTATTTTACTTTACTTTTTATTTTATTTCATTTTATTTGAGACAGAGTCTCACTCTGCCCCCCACGCTGGAGTGCAGTGGCGCAATCTTGGTTCACTGCAACCTCCGCCTCCCAGGTTCAAGCGATTCTCCTGCTTCAGCCTCCCTAGTAGCTGGGATTATAGGTGCCCGCCACCACGCCCAACTAATTTTTGTTTTAGTAGAGATGGGGTTTCACCATGTTGGCCAGGCTGGTCCTGAACTCCTGACCTCAGGTGATCTACCTGCCTCAGCCTCCCAAAGTGCTGGCATTACAGGTGTGAGCTACTGTGCCTGGCCAAATTTTTTTTTTTTTTTTTTTAGGGGGGGGGGCGGCTCTCTTGCCCGGGCGGGAGGGCAGTGGGACGATCTCGGCTCACTGCAAGCTCCGCCTCCTGGGTTCACGCCATTCTCCTGCCTCAGCCTCTCCGAGTAGCTGGGACTACAGGCGCCCGCCACCGCGTCCGGCTAATTTGTTTATATTTTTAGTAGAGACGGGGTTTCACCGTGGTCTCGATCTCCTGACCTCGTGATCCGCCCGCCTCGGCCTCCCAAAGTGCTGGGATTACAAGCGTGAGCCACCGCGCCCGGCCTTTTTTTTTAAATTAACCAGCTATGGTGGTGCACGCCTGTAGTTCCAGCTACTTGGGAGGCCGAGATGGGAGGTTGTCTTGAACCCCGGAAGTAGAAGCTGCAGTGAGCTGTGATCACACCACTGTACTCCAGCCTGGGTGACAGAGTGAGACCCTGTCTCTAAATAAATAAATAAGTGAATGAATGAAAAAAAGACAGGCACGGGTGGATGACACAGGGAGAGAGGCCCCACATGGCTGGCCACCAGGGAAATGCAGATCAAAGCCAAGGAGATGGCCCACCCCCTGGGACGGCCAGAATCCAACAGCAGGAGCTGTCGAGGGCGTGGAGACGCCAGGACCCTCCCCAGCGTTGCTGGTGGGAACTAGGTGATGCAGCCGCTGTGGAAGATGGCTTGGCAGTTCCTTAAGATGTTACGAAATTCACCACACACCCCAGCAATCCCCCTCCTAGGTATCTATGCAAGATAAATGAAAACAGGTCCATGCAAAACCTCGTAAAGAATGTTCACAGCATTGTCCACAGAAGCCACGTGGAAGCAGTCCTAGCGTCCATGAATAGATAAAATGCGGTTCATCCTGCAAAGGAGCAGTGAATGAAACTGCCTCAGGCTGCACGTGCATGAATCTGGAGGGCACGGTGCCGAGTGAAGAGGCCAGACGCGGGGCCCCACATCCTGTGGCCCCACATCCACGCACCTTCTGCACAAGGCAAAGCAAGACAGGAAGCCGGTAAGTGGCCATCTGGGACTGGGGGTCCCTGTGGGCTGCGGGATGCTGCAACGCTGGACTGTGGGGCCGGGGGTCCCTCTGGGCTGTGACTGGGCTGCGGGATGCTGCAACGCTGGATTGCAATGATGGCTGCACAATTCTACAAAGGGCTAAGAGTGACCAAACTGCACTCTTCTAACAGGTCAGTCTGGTAAGTTCTACCTCAACAAAGCTGTTGTCGGCGCACGTGGAGATGCTCACTGGGAGGCGGCTGGTGCAGTAACACCAGGAACTGGGAGGCGCTCCGGTGCCATCACATGCAGGAGGAGCACAGACCCTTCTGCTGCCGACCACTAGGCCCCACACGGCCCCTCCCCGGCCCTGCCTCTGCCACGTCTCCCCGTCCATCGGGGTAACTCGCAGATGAGGCTCCAGGGCTCCCCCACATGGCCCCTGGCTAATCCCCTGCATCCCTAGCCCTTGTCGGCCAGAGCTCAGGCCTCAGCATGGATGTCACCTGGAGGCTGGTCCTCAGGCCCGGCCACCTGCCATGGCCTTGCCCACTGCCTGCAGCTCCACGCCCATCCCTCCCACCTGGGGGCCAGCAGACAGCAGGACACCGTCCCACGTGGGAGCTGGGTCTGCACGAAGCTGCCAACAGGTGCAGCCTGGCAGGCCCTTTCGAGTGTGAGACGCAGGCATGTTGCCTTCCGAAGCCAGACCTGGAGCCTCTGTGAGAGCAACAGCTGCCACTGCAGCACCGGCCCTGAGGCCCCGGGCGCCTGAGTGTCCCAGCCTCCAGTGAGGGCCAGGATGGGGTGATGGCAGGAGCATCGGTGGGGTCCAGCCAGTCCAGACCTCACCACCTGGGCTGCCTCCACACCAGGCACTCAGAACCTGATGGGGGCTCCTGAGGGACGCAGCCGGTAGCCAAGGCCACAGTAACAGCTGTGAGGAGCCAGCACGTGGAGTTCGGCCACCAAGCCATGCAGCCTGTGACCCCCAGCAGGGGTAGCAGGTGGAGCCCAGCGAGTGCTGGCAGCTTTGAAACCATGAGCAGCAGGCAATATGCCCAGAGCCTGCAGCCGCCAGCGACCCCAGCCCAAAGAGAAGCTTCAGGAACAGCTTCTCTGCGTGGAGCAGCACAGCCTGTGAAAAACACAGGGCCACCGGGATTGGGCGCACAAGCCCATCCCCACCACCAACCAGCCAGGCCGAGGCCGGGTTCTCAGACCTGCTCAGCTCCTGCACCCTGGGGAGGAGAGCTGCCACAGCTGGAAGGAGCAGGGACCCACTTCTCTGCAAGCACCTCTGCCAAGGAGGGGGCACCCTGAGAAGGAGGCCCTCTGCCCCCGGGACCCCTCCGGGGCCACCCCTCCCCACCTCTTACCTTCGGGCCCGGGGCCGTGGGGGCTGGTGCTGCCGGCTGATCAGGGCACCTCCCCAGACGGGCCCCCCTGGGCCGCTCCTACACCAGCCAGCCGCTGCTGGGGGACCCGGGTAGGGCGGCCCCCCGGGGAAGCTGTGGTCTGACTCGGTCTCTGCGGCCAGGGAGGAGGCGGAACTCCCCATGGCCCCCCGGCCGGCGGCCGTGCTGAGAGCCGGACCTGGTCACCTCTGGCCGGCAGCGGGCGAAGCGGAGCATGGAGGGAAGAGACAGGGCGGCCGGCTGGTCAGAGTGACACACAACAAAAATAAACAGACAGAGAGAGAAAATAGAGAAGAAACAGCATGATTTACACACACAGACCGGAGGACTTCCCAGCATGCCCAGCCGCCTGGGGTAGGCTGAGGGGACATCTCGGTGCAGGGCCTGCGGCCCGAATTCAGCACCCACAGGGCTCCTCCCTCAGGGCCCTAGGACGCCCCCCGGCCCCCAAAAGCCTGGCATCACGTCTGTGGTATTCAGAGACGTTTTATTCCTTGGTGAGAAAAAGAGATCACACGCTTTTGCTTTATCACAGAAGAAAGGGTCAAGAGAATGTCTACCCAAAGGTAGGCAGGGGAGGTAGCAGAGGGCGTAGGGAGCTGCTGCAGGCCAGGCTGGATGGAGATCTGGGGCCGCGTCACACAGCTGCCCACATGCCACTCTGAAGCCTTCCAGGAGGACGGGAGCCCGACCGTGCCGTGTGCACCCACAGAGCCTGTGCCCGCCCCAGGCCCCGAGAAACACAGGAACCTGTGAGGCTGTGGCTGAGGGCGGGGGCCGGTTCCTGGGGTCTCCCCTCCAGAGAGGCAAGGGCCACCCCTGCTGGGAGGCTGTCCCCTCTGACACGCGCCCACCTGTGCTTCCGGGAACGCCATCTTACCCCTCTGGCTGAGGAGAAATCAAATACAGTTGAGAACGTTAACCCTGAGAGGGAGGACCCTGCCAGCGCAGGCAGCTGATCTCCCCAGAGTCCGATACACCCCCCTCTTCCTGCCAAGGTCAGGGCCAGGGTGGGCGTGCAGGCAAGCTGGCCGGCTGTGGGTTGACCAGCAGTTCCTGATGTCACACACTTCACAGCCCTTCTTCCAGCTTCTGACTAAGTGTCTGGGACACACAGCCAGCGTCAGGGTAGAGCTTGGGAGGAAATGGTCAAATAAGTGTCAAAGCTGCCGTGCGTGGAGGATCACCTGAGCCCAAGAGTTCGAGACCAGCCTGGCCAACACAGTGAGACCCTGTCTTTACAGAAAACTAAAGACTATCCGGGCGTGGTGGCGTGCACCTGTAGACCTAGCTACTCAGGAGGCTGACGTGGGAGGATGGCTTGAGCACCACAACTGCACTCCAGCCTGGGAGACGGCCAAAAAAAAAAAAAAAAGCACCAAAGGACATACCCTTTGGAGCTCAGGGAGGCCGGGGGCAGCCCTAGGTGAGTGGGCTGGGGGTTTGGGGGTGCAGTTCCAGCTTCTCCCACGCGACGGTGGGGAGCAGCACAGGGCAGGGACGTTGGGGGCCTTTCCAGTCAGTGCTCTGACACCCGGGAGGGGCCTGCAGCTCTGAGGCCGCAGGGGCTGAGCTCAGCGAGGCACGAGCACCCGGGATCGCACAGCAGAAGCGCCGGCCCTTCCCTGGTTCCTCCCCACAGCCTTGGGGACAGAAGCTTCGAGGGCAGGGGCTGAGGGGGTGGGAGAGAGAATTCTGGATCCCCTCTCCTTCGAGGCCTGGGGCAGAAGCTGCCGAGTCCCCGTGTGGTGATGATGTTTGCCTGAACCACTTCACTCGGCATGAGGGTCTGTTTTCTCTGAAGGTGCTGGGGTCGTGGGAGGGTTGGAGCATTGCAGGCCCTGCACCCTGGAGACCCTGCAATCCTGTGGTGGCTCAGGCCTGCCCTGGAGGCAGAACGGGCACAAGACACACGGGGCAGGGTGGGGTGCGGACCAGAGCCCAGCCTGCTCCAGCCTGCAAGTCAACAACAGCTTTTAAATTTTTAAATGGTTGGAAAAAAATCAAAAGAAAAACAATACTCTGTGAGAGGTGAGAGTTCCGTGAAATTCAACCCTTGGGGTCTGCAGGGCACAGCCTGGCTCACTCGCCTGCAGGTGCTTCTCCACAGGGACCACCCTGTGCTCACACCTGCCCTCGAAGGGGCACCTGGCGGCCACGCTGGAGAGCGCTGTGCAGTGTGGACGGGGGCCACAGGAGTCGTGGCGGATCTGCTGGTAGCCACGTAAGACAGGTGAAAAGGAACAGACAAAACAAGCCTTGGTGATGTGCTCTGCGTGATCCGAGGTATCTGAGACGTCGCTGCGTCTGTGTGAAACGAACGTAAAACATGACGGGGACATCCAGGACCCGCTCTCCAGGCCGGGTCTCTGGACGCGCCACACTACAGGCCCTGCAGCCACCAGTGCTGGCGGCCTCCACAAGGGGCAGCGCTGAAACGCGCAGGACGCAGGCGAGGTCCACGGGGCCTCGAATGCCACACGGAAGCAAGGCCGGGAGCCCAGCACGCACAGAGCAGGCTGGCTAGCAGAGAGCCCACATCAACCCAGGGCCTCTCGCGTGGCTGAGCCAGACGCCGGAACCACCCAAACGGCCCCTGCGCTCCCCAGCCCAGGCCACGCAGGAGTCCCTCCCGGGAGACAGGTTGGGCATTTCCAACACTCCCCCTCTGTAGCCAAACCCTGAGCGGGGCGGGGTGGGGTGGGGCGGGGCTTGGGTGGGAGCCGTGACTAGCGGAGGTGCCACGGGACAGAAACTGCTTGCACCAGGCCCTGAGCCGGTGGCTCTGACAGGAGCCCTGGCCCTGTTCTGTGTGGACTGCGCACCCACCGGGGCCAGCCTCAGCTCCTTCGCCACTCACCCACCCACGCACTCACCCGCGTGGCACCTGCTAGAAACACAGGCTCCTACGAGGCCCCGCCTGCTCCTCACTGATGCCTTTAGCAGGCCCAGGGCAGAAACGGTGCCCAGCTGCACCCAGGGCAGGAAGTGAGCTGCTCACCAGCCTCCTGCTCCCCTGTGCTCACTCAGAAAACCCTTCTTGAGCTGGGGCCAGTCTCAGCCAACTGACCTGTGGGCCCCATGCGGACAGGAGGGAAGCCTGTCCTAGGAGAGCAGGGACAGCACAGTCCCCTCTCATGGGTGTTCGGAAGAGAAGAGAGGAGCCTGCCCAGAAAAGCAAACGTCCCTGTCACGGAGGCTGGCTCTGTTAAGGCCTCTCCGGGGTTTTCCAGCACACGCCAGGGGATCTCCAGAGATGGCATCGCTGAACCGTCCCGATCCACTGCCAGAGGAGTCAAGAGCCCCGTGCGGGTGGCAGGGGCCCTGCCCTGGCTGGCAAGGCCCACTAAGGAGCAAGAGCTCCCGGGACACAGCTGCCAGCCACGTGCCAACCTGAGGGTCCCATCACAAGGGTGTCTGTGGGAAACTGGCACTGATGTTCTTCCCGAAATCCACCCTGCCGGCCTTCCCGAGTACAGCTGTGGGTCCTGGGTCCTGTGTTCCGTCCACTCATGATGGACAGATGCTAGTACAGGATGAGCAGCTACGGAAAAGGCTCCTAGGCCAGGTGCAGTGGCTCACGCCTAATCCCAGCACTTTGGGAGGCCGAGGTGGGTGGATCACGAGGTCAGGAGTTCAAGACTAGCCTGGGCAAGATGGAGAAACCCTGTTTCTACTAAAAATACAAAAAAATTAGCTGAGCCTGGTGGTGGGCGCCTGCAATCCCAGCTACTTGGGAGGCTGACACAGGAGAATGGCATGAACCTGGGAGGTGCAGCTTGCAGTCAGCCGAGATCGCGCCACTGCACTCCAGCCTGGGCGACAGAGCAAGATTGTATCAAAAAAAAAAAAAAAAAAGGCTCCCAACCTGCATTCCCCTAGAGGGAGGGAACTGCATTTAGGAGGAAGACTCCAATGGGAGGGGCCCCAGGAAAGAGGGGCCAGAAGTGGTGAGAAGGAGGGAGGGCAGAACCAGCAGGGACAACCCCAGGGACAACCCCAGGGACAGCGCCCAGCCAGGGCTGACTGCATCTCGGCCATGGGTGCTGGCTCTGGCCAGACCTCGGCAGAGGGGTTATCATGTCCAGGGCCACTCGCCTGAGGACAGTGGGGACAGGGCCTGCTGCGGCCAGCCAGAGGCTCTTGGGAGGAAGGCTCGCCTGCCACTCCCAGGTCTGGCCCACCTCAGGGCCTGGGCACACGTGAATCACCCAGTGTAGTGGCCCTGAGGACGCAGGTCAGGTCAATCTGTGGTTCCCATCCTGAATCCCTGTCTGAATAACCGGTGGGGGCGGGGGTACAGGGGCACCGTCACCAAGGAGTGTGCCCAGGCAAGTCCCCCAGGGACAGCAGGGTGAGGCCCCCGCAGAGCATGCCCAACTCTGACCCCAGGGACACGCCCTGGGCCGCTGCTTCTCCTGCAGGGCCTGCTGCTGGCCGAGCATCTGTGCTGCTCCCGTGAGCTGCATGTGCCCCCCGCCTCTGCTGTGGGCCAGGCTGTTTTAGGTGCTGGCGAATGGGCACCAGCAGCAGCCGTGATTGGAGGGGCTCACTCTCAGGGTGGCGCCTCAAGAGTGGCCGTGACTCACGATTGTCACAGAGCCAGGCTGCAGCCACGCCCGCCTCTGGGCTCCCTGGAGGGGCAGGGTGCTGAGGACCCCGGGCTGTGTGGACCCATGCCTGCCCCCCACAAGTCCAACCGTGCAGCTCCCCGCCCTCCCTGGGAACCGATGCCCTAGTTTTAAATGGGGCGGTGGCCTAGATCCCGCCTCAGAGAATTGCAGAGGTGAGGCCGCCACTGCCCTGTGGGGACAAGTGGTTAATGAGCAGGGCCAACTGGCCGGTCCCTGTCCTGTATGAGGCGTGCCACACACCCCGTGAGGGCAGCAAGCAGCGTCCAGCCAGGGGACGTGCACAAGAAGGGCCAGGATGATCGCACTGCCCGGGACTCAGCACAGGGCTGAGTCCCGGAGGTGACCTTCGCCGCCCCGCTCCATCTGCGGCCACTGAGGTCTGCTGGGGGTCTCTGGTGCTGGCCTTGACAGCCCACCCGTGGCAGGACAGGGTCTCGAGGTGCCTCTCGGTAGGTGGTGGGCTCAGTGGGGGTGACCCGTGGGGATGGAACGCATGCTTCTGAGGCTACAGTGGATGCAGGCAAAGGCACCTCCCGGGGTCAGCGTCCCTACCTGGGGAGCTGGGAGCCCACATGGGAGCGGGGCTGGCACAGCGACCCCCAGCCTTGCGCAGGCGGCACCCACAGCTGTGTCCACTCTGCACACACTCCTCACTGTCTTGCTAACTAATGCACACGGCCGTACCCCCGGGCCCTCCCCTGCCCCGCAGGTGACACAGGCGTGTTCCACTCACACAGCACCCGCTCCTGGACCCTACATCTCCGTCAATCCTTCACAGAGCCATCTTGCCACCATGGGAACCACAGCGACCCCAACAAGGATGCCCCGGTGTCACCCCTGCCCGAGCTGGGGGTGTAGGGGGCAGCAGATGGAACGCGTAGGCCCCTGTGTCCAGGCAGCTGGCGGCCTGGCCTTGCCCCACGGCAACCCCACTGCGCCCTAGAATTGCACCCACCAGACCAGAGGCTGCTGGTCCAGACAGGAAACAAGGGCCAGGCACTACTGGGACGAAGCTCATT
>NW_026652298.1:41530402-41546127 GCF_009828535.3 Hylobates moloch
TTCATGTGTATACACAGATAGTTTTCTCTCTTGAAAGTATTAAAAAATTGATCAACCTTCAATCTATAAAAAATACCTACTCTACATGATAGAAAAATCTCTCCTCCAAGTTTACACTGATTTACACCCAAGGCTTTCCCCAAATGTACAATAGGAGGCGACCTCTTACATCCTGGTGTGGAAGGCGGCGGATGCGGGGCCACACACGTGCACGCACGCACACATGCGCACACTCACACACGCAGCGGGTGGCCAGTCTTGGTGACGGGGTCTCGGCCCACCCGGGAATGCTGGGGGTTGGGGGCAGGCCCGCAGTCCTGCAGGATGACACCACTGCGCCTGGGGTGCAGACCCCGAGAAGCGCAGGCCCCCTCCTGCTCTGCTGCGAGCCTTGCCTGCCCTCTCCCTCCTGCGACATGCACCCTCGGGGAAGAACCACGATTTCTAAGTGAGACACACCCAGAAGAAAACGGTTCCCGATGTTTGGACTCTGGCCTGGGAAGTGCGTGGGGAGGGTGTGGCCTTTAGGAGGCCAGGTCAGGCCGCACCTGTGGAGAAGCAGCACCTGGGAGCCAGAGGGGCTTGCAGCATCCACCCTGCCCAGGGAGAGCGCGTCACACAGCTGTAATCTCAGGTCCTGATGTCGGAGTGGAGGGCCCCAGTGGCTCCTGCCCGGCCCCCATAGGCGGTCAGAGCCCCCAAGGATTACTGCAGCGAGGATTGGGCCATGGGAACAGCCACGTGGCCTGGAGGCCCCAGAGCTGGACTGAGGTGACCACATCTGGCTGGGCAATGGCCCGAGCAGCGTAGGGAGAGCTGGGAACGCACCAGCCTTGCCCACCCGTCCTTCCCCCACCACCATGTCCGAGGTGAGAGTCCGGGAGCCCGTCAGCCATCAGGAGCGGCTCAGCATGGGTGACACGGTACCAGGGTACTTATGCGGGTGGCTTAGGCAGCAGCACCCCTGGAGGGACCTGTTTTCTTCCTTTCTTCCCAATAGGACTGCACGTGGGAAGAGGGACCACCACAAGGAGGCCACAGCAGGGCTCACGCCATACCTCTGCACAGAGAGGCTCTCCAGCCCATCCTGCTGAACTGAAGTGTAGGCGTTCACGGCCAGGTTGACTCAGGGCTGGGAAGCTCTGGGCCCCTGGAAGGTCAGCGCTGATGGACGGCCCTGCCACAACCCTCACCCTCTGTGGACCCCGGGCCCTGGGACTTCCTTTTCTCCCTCTCCTCTTCACCACCCTCTGCCCCTTTGGCAGCCCCGGTCTTTGGTGGCCCCAGCTCAGCTGCACGAGGGCTCCCTGCATGCTCTGGGCACTGTCGGCTGTGGGACCTGCTGGTCTTGGCTCCTCATGGTCTGACGGGACCACTCCAGGGTGTTGGAGTCCCGAATCCAGCTCAGGCTGGACCTTCCTGCCTCTACTTGACCTCCAGGATGGACGGGTTGGTCTCCATGATGGCCACGATGATCCTGTCGATGTAGTCCTGCAGGCGGAAGTTGATCTCCTCCTGCTTCTGAATCGCCTCCATGAGCTGTAGGGCAAGCAGGCGGTCAGAGCTGAGGTGCGTGGGCCACAGGCCACAGTGCATAAACCACAGCACACGGACAGTGCAGACTGTAGACCCCAGGCCACACTGTGCAGGCATGGGATGTGTTACCTCATCTCGGGAGACAGAGCTGATCTCTGCAGCCAGGGACTCGGAGAAGGCTGTGGAGAAGAGGCTCTTGGCACCCTGGATGCTGAGGGTAATGATCTGCCCGTTGAGCTCCTCGTTCTGCTCCTTCAGGTTGCGGTTGTCCTGAGAGGGCACAGCAGCATCACTACTGGGCTGTGGCCCCTGCTGGTGGCTGAGCAGGGACAAGGACTGCCCAGGGAAAAAGTCCTCCAGCTCAGATGCTGACCCTCCACGGCCCCCCCTTCCAACCAGCCTCGTGGAAGCTTCTGCAGGAGTGTGAGGGAGGGAGGCCCAGGCCTGCCCACCTGCTTCAGCCTGCGGACCTCCTGCTCCAGCTCGCTCTCCCGGGCACGGCTGTGGTACTCCTGCAGGCCCATGCTGCTGCTGCGGCCCCGCCGCTGCTCGGCCTCCAGCTTGAGGAGCTGCAGGTGCTCCAGCTGCTTTCGGAGGTCCTCAATCAGCTGCAGGGCAATCATGCAGTGAGCTGGGGGGCCTGGGCTCCCACGGCCACCGTCAGCCATCACTTGGCTGTAGAACCTCAGGGTTATCTGGCCGTCTCTTGGGAGGACGACACACACCAGCGGCTATGCCCAAAGCAGCACAGCCAAGAGCCAGCATCTTAGGAAACAAAGGCTCCCTGTGGGGCAGGCTGGGCGCAGGACTGGGCGTGGGGCAGGGTGGGTGCTCACCTCCTGGGTGGCCTCCTTGTCCCTCTGGAACTGGTGCCTCTCGTGACTCAGCCTGTCCCCCATCCTCCTCTTGTTCTCCTGCTCTTCGCTGAGCCGCAGAGTCAGCGACTCTATCTCATCCAACAGCTTCTGCTTCTCCTGCAGGGGTGGACACCTGCCCTGGATGCGGGTCATGCACCTACCTGCACATGCAGCTTGCCCCGGCCATCTGTCCCTCCAATCTCTGAGTCTCCCAGCAGCAACACGGTGGCCCCCATGCTTGGAGCGCGACAGGGCTGGGTCTGAGCCTTCCTGCCTCTCAGTGGAGGTCAAGGCCACCTGCTTCTGGGCAGAGGCGCACACGCAGGCCACGAGGGCCGTTTCTCATGAGGGGCAGAAAGGACCTTTGTGTGGACAGGACCTGACTCAGCGGCTATGGGCAGCTCCAGCCAGGCTCCTCTGGTTCACGGGAGCCAGGGCCCAAGTGCTCTGAGAATATCCTTTCTGGGAGCTTCCCAGAGCACACCTGGTGAGGTGGGGGCAGGGAGGTCTCGCAGTGACGAGCTGGGGTGTGGAAGCCCCACGTGTAGCCTCTGCCTTGATGTCTCCAGTGGTTGGGGCATAAGTGGCTGGCTGATGCCTTCCCCTTGGAGGAGAATTCCCAGATTCAGAGCCCTGGGTCCATCTAGGAGTGAGCCTCTGGGCCCCGCTCCTGTGGGTGGGGCACGGTCCAGTGTCTTCCAGCGGCCTGGGCCCTGAGCTGGCCCCATTCCCTCACACACAGCACAGCATCCTGCTCAGCACAGAGCTCAGGGCTACCTCGGCTGCCCCACAGGCAGGGCACAGGCTGACCCCACAGGCCACAGCTCCAGGCTGTTGGCAGCTCACCTCCTCCAGGCGCTCAATGTTGGCCTTCAGACAGGGCGTGCAGGACCGGAGTTCACTGTTCTCCTCGTCCAGTTGCTGTAGCCTGGGACACAAGAACAAAACCGCAACTCACTCTAGGAAGCATGCCTCTACAGGGCCAGTGTGCCCTGTGTCTCAGGGAAGCCCTGCTGGGGCCACTCTGTGACCAGCAGACGCCCCCAAACGACCAGGGCCAACCCTTAGGTGCCCACCCAGTGCTCCAGGGCAGAGCTGCTCCATAATCCTTGAAGGTTTTATTCTTATTTTATTTTTATTTTTCTTGAGGCAGTCTCACTCTGTCACCAGGCTGGAGTGCAGTGGTGCGATCTCAGCTCACTGCAAGCTCCATCTCCCGGGGTTCAAGCGATTCTCCTGCCTCAGCCTCCTGAGTAGCTGGGATTACAGGCGCCTGCCACCACGCCCGGCTAATTTTTGTATTTTCAGTAGAGACGGGGGTTTCGCCATGTTGGCCAGGCTGGTCTTGAACTCCTGACCTCGTGATCCGTTTGCCTTGGCCTCCCAAAGTGCTGTGATTACAGGCGTGAGCCACCCCGCCGGCCATCCATGATGGTTTTTTTTTAATATACTTTGAGTTTTGGAATAATTTTAGGTTTACAGAAAAGTTGAAGCCGAGTATGGTGGCTCACGTCTGTAATCCCAACGCTTTGGGAGGCCAACGGGGGAGGATTGCTTGGGCCCAGGAGTTTGAGACCAGCCTGGGCAATATAGTGAGACCCCCATCTCTACAAAAAAATATAAAAATTAGCCGAGCATCGTGGCAGACGCCTGTAGCCCCGGCTACTTGAGGGGCTGAGGTGGGAGGATCGCTTGAGCCTGGAAGTACAAGGCTGCAGTGAGCTGTGATCCCGCCACAGCACTCCAGCCTAGTGACAAAGCAAGATCCTGTATCTATTTATTTACTTATTTTGAGACGGAGTCTCGCTCTGTTGCCCAGGCTGGAGTGCAGTGGCGCGATCTCGGCTCACTGCAAGCTTCGCCTCCCGGGTTCACGCCATTCTCCTGCCTCAGCCTCCTGAGTAGCTGGAATTACAGGCGCCCGCCACCACGCCCGGCTAATTTTTTCTATTGTTAGTAGAGACGGGGTTTCACCATGTTAGCCAGGATGGTCTCAATTTCCTGACCTTGTGATCCGCCCGCCTCGGCCTCCCAAAGTGCTGGGATTACAGGCGTGAGCCACTGCGCCTGACCAAGAAAAAAAAGAAGTAGCAGACACAGTGTAGTCCCCGTGGGCCCTGCACTGGCTTCCCCGGTGTGGTCACTGTTCTTCACTGTGGCGTTATGTGTCACAGCCACAGAGCCATATTGGGACACTCTGTGGACCACACTAACTGAAGACTGTGGCTTTCCCACGCGTGCCCTTTCTGTTCTGGCACCCCATCCGGCAACCACACTGCATTTGTTTGGTTTTTTGAGAGAGGGTCTCGCTCTGTTACCCAGAGTGCACTGCAGTGGTGGAATCTCAGCTCACTGCAGCCTCGACCTCCTGGGCTCAAGAGAGCCTCCTGCCTCAGCCTCCCAAGTAGCTGGGAGTACAGGCGTGCCCCACCACACGTGGCTAATTTTTAAATGGTTTGCAGAGACAGGGTCTTGCTATTTGCCTGAGCTGGTCTCCAACTCTGGGCTTAAAGGCTCCACCCGCCTCGGCCTCCCAAAGTGCTGGGGTTACAGGCGTGAGCCACCGTGCCCGGCCCTCTTTTCTGTTTATTAATCATCATTTATTTGTGTCACTATCAACTCATGCACTTTATGTTTTGGATTGTAATCCAGTGCTATCACTATGAGTTTCTTACTTAAACTGTTCCAGCTTTGGCGTCTGGCAACTCCTTCAGCTGGCCTGTGTCCCTCTCAGTTACCCTCCGTGTCTGTGCTCATGGGGGGTTTGTAGTGTAAGCACCTCCTCATTTTCAGATTCTACACATTGCTGCAGGCTTAGACTGCGTTTTCCCTGTCCCAGCCTCAGAACTGGCCATGTCTCCGAGGAACCCTGGATCTTCTCCATAATCCAGTTGTCCTCACCATCCCGTTACCCTGCCGCCATTCTAATTCAATCCAACCTGCACCCACACCCAGAATTTGGTGTAAGTGGAAACCCAGGGGCAGCACAGGGCTGGGCAGGAAGGGCTTCAGGTGTCCTCTACCCAGCCGGGGACTTGCTCTTGCTTTGCAAACTGATGACTGAAACCAGGGGCAAAGCAGATGCAACCCCTTCCAAAGAGCACCAGCCGGCCTCCGCACTGCTGTGGAGGCCATGGGGTGCCCGGGACAGGCGCGCTCCAGGACTTGTCTGGGGCTGGTCAGACCCCTGGCCACAGGTGTTTGTCAGGAGGACACGGGTGCTTGGTGGTGCCACTCTGGTGTGTGCTGGCGCCCTGCAGTCCAGATGCCTCCTCTAGCGTGGGGATGGGTGTGACCCAGCTGTATGTGGGTGGGGACCCTCCTGTGTGCTCGAGCCTCGCCTTTATCCAACTTCCACGGTTCCTGGTGCTACCCGCTTCTGAGCCTTCATGTACCAAGATGCAAACGCCGGTACGTGTTGCCTGTGTGGCTGCTCCGAGATGCGAACCCCGGTACATGTCGCCCATGTGGCTGCTCCGAGATGCAAACCCCGGTGCGTGTCGCCCGTGTGGCTGCTCCGAGATGTGAACCCCGGTGCGTGTCGCCCGTGTGGCTGCTCCGAGATGCGAACCCCGGTACGTGTCGCCCGTGTGGCTGCTCCGAGATGCGAACCCCGGTGCGTGTCGCCCGTGTGGCTGCTCCGAGATGCGAACCCCGGTACGTGTCGCCCGTGTGGCTGCTCCGAGATGCGAACCCCGGTGCGTGTCGCCCGTGTGGCTGCTCCGAGATACGAACCCCGGTGCGTGTCGCCTGTGTGGCTGCTCCGAGATGTGGCACAGGGTGTTGTTTGCGTTAGGAGTGTGTGCAGCTGTGCTTTCTGGGCTACACCTTTGCCATCTGCCTTTCCTGTTGTTTTGCTGAGTGGAGCATACTAAGTTCCATTCTCCGCCTCTAACCCTGGAGTCCAGATGGCTCTACGTACAGCTATTTTCTCCTTTCAAAGTAACACTTGAATGTTTTGTTCATAATTATGAAAACAAATTATGTTTTAATTCTATTGAATTTCAAAACTACAGATAAGCAAAGAGAAGAAAATAAAGAGCCACACAGCCTCACACACAGCAGCACTGCCCTCCCGAGGCCTGACCCCTCTTTCTTGCCTCCTTGCCCCAGTCTCTCGCTGTCCATCAGACACCCTCAGCTCTGCCCAGCACTGGGGTCAGTCTTTCTGCCTTCTCTCCTTTCATTATCAGGCTCAGGGGAGTCTACTCACATTTTCTGGAAGGACGAGCTATGCTACGTGGCACAAGCGAAGGCTTCTCTGGGCTTCCTTGGCTCACATGCTGCTAGAAAGCACCACACACCAGGGCCACGTTCACCCAGTTCACTCTGTGCCTGACGATGGGCCATGTACCCAAACGCCAGGGGTTCAGCAGGTGCCATAAGCTGCAAATCAGGCCCCGGTCTCTGTGGACATGCCACTGTGGCCCCATCAGCCTTCACTCCAGCTCTCTGCAGCCTGCCAGGGGCTCCCATACTTTCTGGAAGCCCCTGGGGGCCCCACTCCCAGAGGTACCTGGCCTTTCCTAGAACCTCTCCCGGGCCCTGCGTCCTGAGATTCAGATCTCTGCCTGTGACCTTCGTACAGCCCCATTCTGCTGATGACACATATTCTCCTTTCCCGGTCCCTAAACAAGGATGTCCAAAGTTCCGGCCTCTCTACTCCTCCATCTTCTCTATGCCCTTTCAGCTTTAACTCTCATCTCTAGTGAGGCCCCACTCCTGAAATCCAGCTGTTTTCTGGGCACTGCAACTGCACAGCCACCCACCCCTGCTGTTCCCAGGAGGTTCTGACGCAGGTGCTGGGGTCCTGCCTCCAGATCCTCTGCTCCTGAGGACCCCGGACTGAGACAGTGTCATTGCACTGACCAGGGTCTTCCTGTACACCAGATGGGCAGAGGCCAAGCTGGGGAAGTCCCCAAGATGCCAGAGGCCTCATGCTGGGCTGACCGCAGGTTGCTGACCAGAGGCCTCGTGCTGGGCTGACCTCAGGTTGTGGACCTGGGGCTGTAGGGGCCTCTGAGCGCCTGAGCAGCCCTGAGAACCGCAAGATTCCTGGTGGCCACTCCAGGAAGCTGCAGGAGGCTGACAAGGACCAGAACACAGTGGCACTGACCCCAAGGGCTAGGGCGGGCAGGCAGCTTGCTCACAGGAGGCAGTGACACTGGGCCCTGCTTGCTTCCTGAGGGCCTCGTGAGACCCCTATCTTGTGCCCCTCCACACCAGAGCACACAGAGGAGGCAGGATGTCCACACGGCTGTGCCCCAACCTCAGCCCCCCCGGAAAGGTCCCATGGGAGGTGCTCCCTGGCGCTCACAGACGAGAAACGTACTTTAATTTTGAGCCCACTCAACTGCACTGTGCCAAGGCCAGGGGAGAACACCGTCCTGGCTGCCCTGACCTTGCTCCCCAGAAGACGGTGCCCCACTGCAATGGCAGGCACAGAGCCTCCCTGTGTGGGGCGTCCCACACAGCTCTCTCAGTGCAGGCCCCTTCCTGCCACCCACTTTTGAAAATGCCTAGGAGCTCTTCTTAGATAAGGCAAGTATCTTAGCTTTAAGAGCTGGAAGGAACACAAGCAAAAGAACCTGAAATCCTCTTATGAATATTTAAAACAACTGTATTTCAAAATCTAAAAGTAGTACATGCTCAGTTTAAAAAAGCCACATGAGGTGGCTCATGCCCATAATCCCAGCACTTTAAGAGGCTGAGGTGCTTCTGCTGAGAGTATGGAGAGGAAAAACAACAACAACAAAAAATCCCAACAACAACAACAATAACAACAACAAAAAGAGGCCAAGGTGGGAGAATCGCTTAAAGCTAAGAGCTCAAGACCAGCCTGGGCAACACAGCAAGACTTTGTCTCTACCAAAAATGAAAAGTTAGCCGGGTATGATAGAGCACACTTGGAGCCCCAGCGACTCGGGGGCTGAGGCAGGAGGATTGCTTGAGCCCAGGAGTTCAAGGCTGCAGTGAGCCACGACAGGGCCACTGCACTCCAGCCAGGGGCACAGAGCAAGACCCCATCTCAAAACAGACAAACAAACAACTGTATAAAACAACTTCCTCCACCCTCACTACCCAGACACACAAGAAGGATAGAGAACTCGAGTCCTCTGACTATAGATATTTTAAGTTACCTGATGCTTTTTACTTTTACAGAAAATCAAGAACCGTCCCTTGCAAATGTATTTGTAAACACACACCAGGAATCCACAGCATGAGCTCCCAGATGGAGAACCACGGAGGCACCGTACTGCTTTAATGCTTGTGCCTCGGCGGGTACGGTGGCTCACGCCGGTAATCCCAGCACTTTGGGAGGCCGAAGTGGGAGGATTGCTTGAGCCCAGGAGTTCAAGACCAGCCTGGGCCACACAGCAAGAACCCCTGTCTCTATTTAAAATAATGATTTTTTGGCTGGGTGCAGTGGCTCACACCTGTAATCCCAGCACTTTGGGAGGCTGAGGCGTGTGGATTACCTGAGGTCAGGAGTTCAAGACTATCCTGGCCAACATGGTGAAACCCCGTCTCTGCTAAAAACACAAAAAATAGCTGCATGCAGTGGTGCGAGCCTCTAGTCCCAGCTACTAGGGAGGCTGAGGCAAGAGAATTGCTTGAACCCAGGAGACAGAGGTTGTGGTGAGCCGAGCCGAGATCGCCCCACTGCACTCTAGCCTGGGTGACAGGGTGACACTTGGTCTCAAAAAAAAAAAAAAAAAAAAAAAAAAAGGCCGGGTGTGGTGGCTCACGCCTGTAACCCCAGAACTTTGGGAGGCCAAGGCAGGTGGATCATGAGGTCAGGAGATCGAGACCATCCTGGCTAACACTGTGAAACCCTGTCTCTACTAAAAATACAAAAAATTAGCCAGGTGTGGTGGCGGGCCCTGAAGTCCCAGCTACTTGGGAGGCTGTGGCAGAAGAATGGTGTGAACCTGGCAGGTGGAGCCTGCAGTGAGACAAGATCGCGCCACTGCACTCCAGCCTGGGCGACAGAGCGAGACTCTGTCTCAAAAATAAATAAATAAATAAAAATAATATTTTCCCCTGTATTTTATATATATATATTTAAATTAATTAAATTTTTTTTGGAGATGGAGTCTCACTCTGTCATCCAGGTTAGAGGGCAGTGGCACGATCTCAGCTCACTGCAACCTCCGCCTCCAGGTTTAAGTGATTCTTGTGCCTCAGCCTCCCAAATAGCTGATTACAGGTGCACACCACCATGCCCCGCTAATTTTTTTTTTTTTTTTTCTTTTTTTAGTAGAGACAGGGTCTCACCTTGTTGGCCAGGTTGGTCTTGAACGCCTGACCTCAGGTGATCCGCCCACCTCGGCCTCCCAAATTGCTGGGATCACAGGCATGAGCCACTGTGCCCTACCTCCTTTATGATATATTTTAATATAGTATCGTTAATCTCCCTTTTTGTTTTCCCACTTTTTCTGACTCATCCAAGGCTATGTCTCCAGATGAATGTAAAAGTAATTTTGTCAAGTTCCCTTAAAAAAAGATTCGTATTTTATGCAAAAAATTAGCCGGGCGTGGTAGTTGGCACCTGTATTCCCAGCTACTTGGGAGGCTGAGGCAGGAGAATGGTGTGAACCCGGGAGGCAGAGCTTCCAGTGAGCCAAGATTGCGCCACTGCACTCCAGCCTGGGGGACAGAGTGAGACTCCATCTCAAAACCCCACCCCCCCCCAAAAAAAAAGATTGGTATTTTAAAAAGACTGGATACATTAGTTAGACATACATTTACAGAAACCAACACCCACACAGGGTCAGTCTTTGAACTGATCCCTTGTGGCCTTTGGGAGAGTTTTAAAGTCTTCTCCACATAGCTTTTCCCCTTTTTCTAAAATTCAGGTTATTCCTAGCCACTGCAGGTTCTGGGGTGGGCGGGCTGTTGGGAACCGCCTACCTGGCCTGCAGGTTCTCGATCTCAATGCTCTTCTCCCTCTCCATCTTGCACAGGAGCTCCTTCTGCCGCCGGGTCTCTTCCAGGACCATCTCGCAGGCTCTCAGCTCCTGCTCCTTCAGCTGCTCCTCCAGTGCGTTTGCTCTTGAAAGGCAAAGGGAGGAGCTGAGCTGTCTCCAGGCAGGGTGTGCAGTGGCTCCACCCATGCCCAGAAGCTGCCTCAGGACCTCCAGAGAACCTGCCTCCACCCCGGAGGAGGGCGCCGAGAAGGGCATCCCCGAGCTCTGGTCAAGGCAGTTCTGAAGCAGCGAATACACCCCCAGATGGCCTCGCCTCCCACACTAAAGGCACCTGGGGTGGCCGGAGCAGTGTCCATTGCACCTAGGCCCAGCTGATACCCACAGGCATTGCCCGCTTGTGGCCTGTGGACCACAGCACTCAGAGGGCCTCAGCCCGCCAGGTAACTGCTCCTGGTGCACTCTGTGTTCATGCAGCTGCTCCACCTGCAGCCACTACACACAATGAGTGCGGTCACAGCCCAGAGGCACGGGGCCTCGGGAAGGAGCGTGAAGGTGCCAGGGCCCAAGGGCCACAGCATTTCCAGGAAGTGAGTGTCTGATGAAACACGTGGTCCGCGGCAGCTGAACACAGGAGAACTGAGTGTGCTGGCAGTGTCTGCCTTCAGCTGCGGTATACTCAGTTCATGGCACATCTCCCAAAGGTGCTCACAAGGCTTCCTGAGTTGCCGGGTCCACATGGGAGCCAGGACGAGTCTGGCTCTGGCTGCTGGGCACATCTGGGCCCCAGAGGCTGTGAGGGGCCACAAGTGGAGGGGGGCCCACTCTGCTCCCAGTCCCCTCCAGGCTCGGGAAGTGGGTATAGAAACCAGTCCCATCCAGGTCACCTCAGAGCAGAGGCAGGGCAGGTGTCGGCTAGACCACAGGGGAAAGGGAACATTCCCACAGGACGGGGCAACCCTGGCCTTCCCGAGGTCTTCACAACCACCTGCAGGAGACAGGACTGAACTGTCCCAAAGAGAAGGGCACAGGCCCTGCCCACTGACACAGCACAGCCCATGCCCTCAGGCCCTGCCTCACACAGAGCCTCTTATCGTTGTGGGGCCTCACACGCAGGAGTGAACAGATGGCCAAAGATCACCAGCCACAACAGGAAAGCTTTCAACAGGAAGTGGCCAAAGCAAACACCAAGTGAGGACCCCAGGGAGACACAGGATGCAGGAGACAGCAGGGAAAGGCCCCTGAGCCAGCGGTCTCCGCGAGCCAAGAGCCACAGCTGCAGCGTCAGGGCAGCCTGCTGCAGAAGAGACAAACAACAAGGAACAGCTCCCAGGAACTGAAAGCGTGGGAAGGACAATCTAAAAGTCCGATTGAGATGCCGGGCTCATGCCTGTAATCCCAGCACTCTGGGAGGCAGAGGCAGGCAGATCACCTGAGATCAGGAGTTCGAGACCAGCCTGACCAATACGGTGGAACCCCGAATCTACTAAAAATACAAAAATTAGCCGGATGTGGTGGCGGGCGTCTGTAGTCCCAGCTACTCAGGAGGCTGACGCATGAGAATCATTTGAACCCGGGAGGCAGAGGTTGCACTGAGCAGAGATCACACCACTGTACTCCAGCCTGGGCAACAGAGTGAGACTATGTCTCAAAAAAAAAAAAAAAAAAAAAATCTGATCAAGAGTTGAAGGAGAAAACTGAGAATATTACATAGAAAAAAAGAACAGAAAGATAAAATTAGAGATGAGGAAAGTTTTAAAAAGGAGAGGAAACATCCAGAAGGCCCACTTTGTGACTAGCAGATGTTCACACAGATGAGAGGGAGAGACCACGTGGTGAAGTAACTTCAGAAGTCTTCCCAAAGCGGAAGGACACATTTTCCAGATTTAAAGGCTGAAAACCTAGGCCATGTGGCTCACGCCTGTAATCCCAGCACTTTGGGAGGCCGAGGCAGACGGATCACTTGAGGTCAGGAGTTCAAGACCAGTCTGGCCAACATGGTGAAACGCCGTCTCTACTAAAAATACAAAAATCAGCCGGGCGCAGTGGCACATGCCTGTATTCCCAGCTACTTGGGAGGGTGAGGCAGGAGAATCGCTTGAACCCGGGAGGCAGAGGTTGCAGTGAGCGGAGATTGTGCCACTGCACTCCAGCCTGGGTGACACAGCAAGGCTCTGTCTCAAAAAAACAAAACAAAATAAAAAAAAAAAACGAAATAAAGGCTGAAAACCAGGTGCACAGCACGGCAAATAATACAAGATCCTCATCCAAGTATGCAGGGTGGGAAGCAGAAGTTACGGAGAACAGCAAGGCCCTGCGGCACCAGAGGCTCCTCAGTCACAGCACGGGGTCAGAGGTCTTCAAATTCTCAGGGAATTATATTTCTGACCTAGAATTTTATGCCCAGCTACACTATGGACTGGAGCAGGGTGGGAGGAATAAGCACTTCCACACAAGCAGTTCTCAGAGCATCTGGCTCCTGTGCTCCCTTTTCCAGGCAACTATCAGTGACATGCTCAGAAAATGAGTTGGCAAAACGGAAGAAAACGTGGGACCCAGAAAATAAGGAATCAAACACTCGGAATTCCTAGGATGGCAGCTGTACGGCACAGCTAGAGAGCAAATGGCTCAGAACGGGTAGATGATACTGCAAACGGGAAACGTGTTGTTTAGGATGGTGGAGGTGAGCACCACAGGGAACAGCCACAGGAACTGAATGTGGCCGGGGCTGCGCTGCAGACCGTCAGTGGGCAGAGAAAGGCAACAGTGTGGACTTCACACCACACACACGAACTGATGAAAATACTCCAGACTCAAATGAAACCTCCACAGTCAACTCAACAAAGGCATCTAGGCTGGACACAGTGGCTCACGCCTCTGATTTCAGCACTTTGGGGGGCCAAGGTGAGAGGATCACTTGAGGCCAGGCATTTGAGACCAGCATGGGCAACATGGCAAGACCTCATGTCTATAAAAAATTTAAAAATTAGGCCGGGCACAGTGGCTCACGCCTGTAATCCCAGCACTTTGGGAGGCTGAGGCAGGCAGATCACAAGGTCCGGAGTTCAAGACCAGCCTGGTCAATATGGTGAAACCCTGTCTCTACTAAAAATATAAAAATTAGCCCAGCATGGTGGTGCATGCCTGTAGTCCCAGCTACTCAGGAGGCTGAGGCAGAAAAATCGCTTGAACCTGGGATGCAGAGATTGCGGTGAGCCAAGATTGTGCCACTGCACTCCAGCCTGAAGACAGAGAGAGACCCTGTCTCAAAAAAAAAAAAAAAAAAAAAAAAAAAAAAAAAAAAAAAAAAAAAAAAAAAAGCTGGGTGTGGTGGTGCACACCTGTAGTCCCAGCTACATTGAAGGCTGAGGTAGGCGGGTCGATTGAGCCTGGGAGGTGGAGGCTGTAGTCAGCACTCAGCCTGAGCAACAGAGCGAGGCCCTGTCTCTTAAACAAAACAAAACAAGCGCATCTGGCGGCACCCCCGGATTCTCCTTGACAAGGAGGAGACAGTGGTCTTTGGTGGCACGGCATATGTGTAGCGCACTACTGGAGTCCAGCCCCTTCACCAGCACGCCTGGCCCCTCTCCACTCTGCGGCAGGGGTTGGTGGTAGGCCCTCCTCGGCTGAGAATCCTGGAGAACGGGCAGCCGCCAAGCCCAGGGTCTTCACTCCACAAGAGAACATGCTTTGCTTTGTTAGAATTAAAATGATGTGCGGCATTCCAGTTCTCAGTGCTCGCAGGGCAGACGGATCTGAAGTTGAAGGGCAGGTCATGAATGTTACTACTGTGCAGGGTGAGGGCGGGGGCCTTGGGGGTGCTGACCGCAAATGCCCTGCTGCCAACACACATGTGTGCAGGCTGCTCAGAGCCCTGAATCTACCTGCTCAGTGGTGATGAAGACACTGAAGCTTCAAGGGACAGGGCCCTTGGCTGAGGTGAGAATATGTGGAGGAGCTGGGATGTGCCCAGGCAGCTGGACAGGGACAGAAGCTCACAGGAAGAACCTGTTCTGCAGATTCCACAGGTGCCTCCCAGGCCTCCTGGCTGCCTTCTCTGCCCACAAGAGCTGCTGGTACCCAGCTCCAGGTGGCATAGCCTGGGTAGCTGACTCCTGGGACAAGCTCATCTTACTTTGCACGAGGAACAGTACTGCAAATCAGCTATGAGACAACATGGTGTGCCTCGTTTGAAAAACACTGAGAATTACACGGTATTCTAAGAAAAGTCTGCAAACGAGAGTGGGGTAAGCAGCTCCCACTCTTTCTCCGCAAACACGGTGTCACACTTCGCTTCCTCCCTAGCACTCCTGCCCACAGTGATGAGACTGCGCATCCTGTCGCGTATTCAGCAGTCTCTGCTCATTTCGCTTTCTGCTGCTGAGCAACTTCTCTAACCTGCATTCTTCCAGGATGGGCAAACCCCATATGGACCAGAGTGGTGGGAGAGCTGCACCTCCAGGCCTGCTGATGAGGCTGAGCACTGTGTGGGTTTGCAGTCAGTTCCTCCTCTGTGTGGGTCAGGTCTCAGCACTCCCGAGAGGGAGGCAGTGCCCTCCTCTGGCCCTCTGTGTGTCTAGGGTTCCACGAGAGCACCAGTCAGAGCCTCGGGTCGCCTGCCTGCAGCCCACTGGGTAGGCTCAGATGACCACCTGGCACCACCCCCTCAGCCGGCTTCCAACGAGGATGGACGGGTGGCCAAGCCCCTGGTATGTGAGATAAAGTAAATGGGGGCCGACAGGCGGGCACAGGAGGCGCCACGCGGAGACCCAGGTCTCCTGGCCCAGGCTCACCTGTGCACCAGCTGCAGGTTCTCCTGCCTCAGGCGGCTGTGTTGCTCACCGGTGGCTGCCGTGTCCTTTTCCAGCTCCAGCACACGCCTTTCCAGGAAGACAACCTTGGCAATGAGACCAGGCTTCAGGGTCAGGCAGCCAGAAGCAGAAGGGCCTGCACCCCCAAGGGAACTACCCGGGAGGCCGCCTGGGGATTTTCTCAGCACAGAATCAGATCCACCTAGCTAGGCTGGTGTTGGATCCAACTTACCTCTGGAACTTGTCCCATAAACCCACAAAGGTACAGCTCCTAATGGGGCCGGGATCTTGGGGAGCACTGTCATCTCGACACCACAAATGCACACAGTGCCGCAGCTCTGAGGGCTAGGGGCCCAGGGGTGCCTTTGGACGGGCTGGCTGGTGGGCAGCAAGACTCAGCCCCCAACACACAGTTGGGTCTCTGCTCAGCCAGATGCAGCTCACAGAGGCAGCCCAGGTGCCCATGGATGCAAGGGATGGACAGACCCGGATCTCAGTCCCTCCCTCCCTCCGAGAGTTCACACCAAGATGAGAGTCAGACACCTGCAGAGGTAGGAGAAGGAGTGAAGGGAGCAGAGGAGGACTTAGCCTGG
>NW_026652298.1:41546227-41555864 GCF_009828535.3 Hylobates moloch
ACAGGAGCAGATGGGGTACAGGAGGTGGGGCGTACAAGAGGAAGTGGGGGTACAGGAGGAGGTGAGGGGGTGCAGGAGGAGGTGGGGGTGCAGGAGGAGGTGAGAGGGATGCAGGAGGTGAGGGGGATGCAGGAGGTGAGGGAGTGCAGGAAGAGGTGAGGGGGTACAGGAGGAGGTGAGGGGGTATAGAAGGTGGTGAGGATGTACAGGAGGAGATGAGGGGTACAGGAGGAATTGAGGGGGTACAGGAGGACGTGAAGGGGTCACAGGAGGTGAGGGGGGTGCAGGAGCTGAGACGGAGTCTCGCTCTGTCGCCCGGGCTGGAGTGTAGTGGCACAATCTCAGCTCACTGCAACCTCCGTCTCCCAGGTTCAAGCGATTCTCCTGCCTCAGCCTCCCGAGTAGCTGGGATTACAGGTGCCTGCCACCATGCCTGGCTAACTTTTATGTTTTCAGTAGAGACGGGCTTTCACTATGTTGGTCAGGCTGATCTCAAACTCCTGACCTCAAGTGATCCGCCCGCCTAGGCCTCCTAATGTGCTGGGATTACAGGCGTGAGCCACGACATCCGGCTGAAAAGTGGGTCTTGACCACGGCAAGGCTGCCTTGCCCTGGCTGCTGTCACCCATTCAAGTCCCCAGGAGAAGCCCGTTCCTCAGGTTGTTGGCTCTGCAGCAACTGCAGGGCCAGCCCTCTTCTCCCAAATCATGGGTGCCCCAGGTGGGGTCTCCACGGGCCTGGTGGACTGAATGTCTGGGTGTCCCCCAGCCCGACTCAGACACCGTGGGGGTGGGATACCCAAGGGCGCTCACTCACTGCCCAGTCCACTCCTCCCAGCTGGCCCTTCGTGCACAACAGCAAGATCCCTTTTTCTCACATGGCCACGAGACCCCTTGGGGAAACCCGCCAAAGAGCGTCAGGGCTGGACAGAGGGTCTGGGGAGCCCTGGATGACACGGGGCCACCTCCGGCTGTGCTGTCTCCACCTCCTGGGATGTCTGCAGAGGCCCTTAGGTGTGGCTGTGTTCTAAATCCCCTACTTGCCACCTAGCCAGCCCTCCAGGGCCTACCTTGTCAGCAATGTCCTCCTCTGGGCCCTCTACGAGCTCGGGGGAAGGGTCCTCCAGGGCCTCCATGGTCAGGGCCCCTGACTGGTGCAGGTACCTATGGAAAAGGCACAACAACAGAGGGAAGAAAGGGAAAAACCACAGGACAAGCTCTGTCAGCACAAGCACTCCCAAGTCAATCTGAAAAGCAGGCAGCAGCACTGCAGGAGACAGGTCCTCCCCTGATCTGGGTGGTGGTCTTCCCCCACTTAAAGCACTATATACAGGGGGAGGTCCCAGGCTGGACATCTTTACCAGGGGCTGGGAGAAAGCAGGCCGTGCTCTGTGGTCTCAGAGTCCTCCTGGCGCTCTTTGGAACCTGACAGAACACGACTTCAGTCCCGGCCAGCGAGTGGCAGAGAGGACTTTGTACTTGGCTACAATAAAACTTGCCCTTCTTCGCAGAGACACGAACAATCTCGTCTCTACCAGAGGCCTGTGAGACATCAGCTCAGGACCTCGACCTGCAGACACCTCCCCTGTGTGCACACTCTTTTTTTTTTTTTTTTTTTTTGAGATGGAGTCTTGCTCTGTCGCCCAGGCTGGAGTGCAGTGGCACGATCTTGGCTCACTGCAAGCTCTGCCTCCTGGGTTCACGCCATTCTCCTGCCTCAGCCTCTCCGAGTAGCTGGGACTACAGGCGCCCGCCACCACGCCCGGCTAATTTTTTTTATATTTTTAGTAGAGACGGGGTTTCACCGTGGTCTCGATCTCCTGACCTCGTGATCCGCCCGCCTCGGCCTCCCAAAGTGCTGGGATTACAAGCGTGAGCCACCGCGCCTGGCCTGTGCACACTCTTGATCTCAGACTTTCACAGGTGCTTTCTGTGGCAGGAAGAGTGAGGGTCCCAGGAAAGGTGTGGATCCCAGAAGTCTCACTCAGTGTCACCCTCATGGACACACTGGGAAACTGGTCCGACCAAGTCCAGGAAGACACCAGACACGTGTCCTCTGTGGCACCAGCTCCTGTGGACACACTCCCAGCCCCGCAGGCCATGCCAGGTTACTACCCGGGCCAGGCTCGGGGACACAGCCTCATGGTCCTGCGTGGACGCAAAGGCCCATAGGCTGCGGCCTTGGGGCAGGGAGTGTGAACTTAGGCGCATAGTAAACGCATGCTCGTGGTCACCACATAGCCAGGTTCGCTGTGGTCAATCGGCACCAACCCGAACTTGCTGGGAGTACAGAAAACTCTCAGAGCACTTGCACAGAAGAGCCAACAGCAAAGGTGCATGTCCAGTTCTTTATACATCCTGGGAGCCTCAGTACCAAGCCAGGCTCCAGGCTGACAGCCTGATGCTCAGAACTGCGTGATCATTAAAAAGCACTGGCCCTCTCTGAGCTTCCTTGCCTGTGAAATGGGGGGACCCTCTCCCAGCTTCCTTGCCTATGAAATGGGGGGACCCTCTCCCAGCTTCCTTGCCTATGAAATGGGGGGACCCTCTCCCAGCTTCCTTGCCTATGAAATGGGGGTCTAGAGGCAACTGAGGTTTAACCAAGGCCATGCATACAAACAGCCTGGCTAGGGACACAGCAGAGTAAGAATTCCATAAAATGTTAATATTTTTCCACTGAAAAGGTCTACCAAGTGTATGAAGTTCGATTTGCTTCTCAGTACAGACTGGGCTTGAACATTTCCATCTTTTTCCCCATAAACGCTCTGAGGGGGAAAAAAGATGGTATCTTCACCCCTGGAGACAAGCCCTGTGAATGTGCACCAGCTGGAACACACCAGCGCCCTTCTGGGGCTCTGGGGATTTCATCAGATTCTCAAAAGCTGCTGCTGATACAGATCATGTTCTTGGCCAGTCGCTGCTCTTAAACGCCCATGACCTTGCCCCCAAACAGGAGCCACTCCAGGCAGGAGGCTGCAACCCAGAGCCCATCCTGAGAGGTCATGACCTGGAGCCCGTCAGCACTTCTGAGCTGTCCTAGAGGCGGAGGCACTTCTGGGGCTGACTCGGGGACAGGGCCATCCCCAGGCACCCGCTGTGCAGCCACCACACATGGCCACCAACGTGAGGCAGAGGGTCCTCAGCATGGGTCATGGGGCTGCTTATTTATTTATTTAAAAAAAATTTTTTTTTTTTTGAGACAGTCTTGCACTGTCACCCGGGCTGGAGTGCGGTGGTGCGATCTCAGCTCACTGCAACCTCTGCCTCCCGGGTTCAAGCGATTCTGCTGCCTCAGCCTCCCAGATAGCTGGGATTACAGGCACCCACCACCATGCCCAGCTAACTTCTTGTATTTTTTTTTTTTTAGTAGAGATGGGGTTTCACTATGTTGGCCAGGCTGGTCTCAAACTTCTGACCTCGTGATCTGCGCGCCTCGGCCTCCCACAGTGCTGGGATTACAGGCGTGAACCACCACGTCCGGCCGGGGCTGCTGATTTAAATTCCCTAGAAAGAGGGATTACTCCAGCTACACCACACCCTCACTTGGGAGGACCCTCCCCCCAGAGAGGGAGATGTGGAAAAAGCCTGACCTGCCCCACAAGGCAGTAGGTTGAGCCTGGCTGGTGAGCGAGGAGGAGGAGGTGGTACGGGGATCCCTGAGGCCTCCCACCCAGGGCCCCGAGACCTGCCTGCTGTGAGCACTTCCTCCTGTCCTGATGGACTCTGCCCAGAGCCCCTGGTCCCTGCATACACAGCTGACTGGAGAAAGCCACTTTCATTTCATGGACAGGGACAGAACAAGGCTGAGGGAGGTGAGCAATGCAGCCAGGCCTGGAGGCTACAATGGCTGCCAGCAAAACCCACCATCTCAGCAATAGCTCAGTGTGGAGGGCTGAGAACTGTGAGAAGCGAATTGCGAGGGTTATTTTGCGCTTCCTTAGCCTCTTGTGGCAGATTTGGGGCAAAACAGCAGATTAAATGTTGTGTACATATATTTACACGTGGACAGACACACTGCAGAAGAGGCCTCTGTTTTGTAAACTCTAACGACAGATAACTGCAGATGGGGCTTTTTTTTTTTTTGAGACGGAGTCTTGCTCTGTCGCCCAGGCTGGAGTGCAGTGGCGTGATCTCAGCTCACTGCAACCTCTGCCTTCTGGGTTCAAGGAGTTCTCCTGCCTCAGGCTCCTGAGTAGCTGGGATTACAGGCACATGCGCCACCATGCCTGACTAATTTTTGTATTTTTAGTAGAGATGGGGTTTCACCATCTTGGTCAGGCTGGTCTTGAACTCCTGACCTCATGATCCACCCACCTCAGCTTCCCAATGTGCTGGGATTACAGGCGTGAGCTACCGTGCCTGGCTCAGATTGGGCTTTTTTTTATACCAAAGGGTACCCGTGAAGGAAACATTAAATTTTAAAGGGTGTTTCTGACACATGGCTGTGACAGCCAGCTGCAGGCTGCGCCCCATCTTAGGCACGGGAGGCCTCAAGGAGATGCCTCAGCTGGCCTTGACTGGCCTTCCATGTCACCAGCTGCAGCCTGTCTGGAGTAAAAGACCTGATGAAGTGGGGAGGAAGGTGATGCTGAAGTTGGTAACAGAAGTGTAGCTGGGGATGCACGTCCCGTTCCTAAGAGCTCCGTGCTTTTCGTTTTTTTTTTTTTTTTTGAGATGGAGTCTCGCTCTTGTTGCCCAGGCTGGAGTACAGTGGCGCAATCTCGGCTCACTGCAAGCTCCGCCTCCAGGGTTCAGGCGATTCTCCCACCTCAGTCTCCTGAGTAGCTGGGATTACAGGCACCTGCCACCACACCCGGCTAATCTTATATTTTTAGTAGAGATGGGGTTTCTCCATGTTGGCCAGGCTGGTCTTGAACTCCCAACCCCAGGTGATCCACCCACCTCAGCCTCCCAAAGTGCTGGGATTACAGGCATGACCTACCGCGCCCGGCCATCTCAATGCTTTTCTGAAAGGGGTGAGCAAGAAGACAGAAAAAGATGCATGATGACGTTCACCTCTGCTTCCTCTAGCTCCTAGCCCCTAAAATGACAGAAAATGGAAAACAAGTGGGACGCGGTGGCTCCTGCCTGTAATTCCAACATTCTGGGAGACCGAGGTGGGAGGACTGCTAGAGCCCAGGAGTTCAAGACCAGTCTGGGCCTGTCTCTAAAAAAAATTTAAAAGTCATCTGGGCATGGTGGCATGCACCTGTGGTCTCAGCTGCTTGAGGGGCTGAGGAGGGAGGATCACTTGAGCTTGGGGGGTCTGGGAAGTGAAGACTGTTGTGAGCTGTGATCACATCACTGCACAGAGCAAGGCAGAGCAAGACTGTCTCAAAAAGAAAAGAAAGCCAAGAAAAGAGAAGAGAAACAAAAAAAGTTTCCATCCATGGCCAGGTGTGACGGCTCACGCCTGTAATCCCAGTACTTTGGGAGGCCAAGGTGGGAGGATCCCTTCAGCCCAGGAGTTCAGGACCAGGCTGGGCAGCATAGTGAAACTCCATCTCTATTAAAAATTAAAAGACTAGCCAGGCATGGCAACGCGCACCTGTAGTCCCACGTCCTCAGGAGGAGGCGGGAGGATGGAGTGAGCCTGAGAGGTCCAGGCTGCAGTGAGCTGTGATTGCACCATGGTACTTCAGCCCGGGTGACAGAGCAAGACAATGTCTCAAAATAAAAGAAAATGGAAAACAAAAGGTTTCCGTCCTTGGCTGGGTGTGGTGGCTTACATCTGTAATCCCAGAATTTTGGGAGGCTGAGGTGGGAAGATTACTTGAGCCCAGGGAGTCTGGGGCTGTTGTGAGCTATGCTTGCACCTATGAATTGCCACTGCACTACAGCCTGGGCAACGCAGCAAGACCTTGCCTATTTTTCCTTTGTTTTAAAATTTTTATTTATTTTTTTTTTTGTAGAGATGGTTTCACAAAGTTGCTCAGGCTGGTCACAAAGAAACTGAGTCGGAAAGGTTAAACTTCATGGTAACAACTTTAGCTCTAGAAGATAAGCAATGCTGTCAAAAATCTTACAGGAAAACTATCCACACTCTCACAGTCCAAACCAACCCAAGCTCAAGTTTATCTCCTGAGCACCTCTTTTCTCAAGAAGCTACAGGAAGATATGCTGGACAAAAAACAGAGAAAACAAACAAGGAGGAAGATGGGGCCAGGGAGCTAGAGGATCCAACCCCCGAAACAAAGGAACCCACTGGTGTGGGGAGACCCGTCCAGGACCACAGCCACGAGGCCTGGAGAACGCCTGGCACAACGGGGCAGAGAGGAGGCTCCGGAGGGGATGTTCCAGAGGAAGCTGGAGAGGCGTCTCCCAGCCCTGCCAGAGGCTGGGCCACAAAGCTGGACGGGGACTAACAAGGCAAAGCAGATAAAGATACGAAGGCAGACTGACGGCAGCAGAGGCCACCCAGCAGCCACACTGCGTGGCTCCCTGGGAAGGGCCTTAACCCTGCATGTTTATTTCGGTAAGAACTGGCAGGGGAGGAAGATAAAAGTGTATGTTGCCATCTTTCACAGCAGGAAGCCAACAGATCTATGCAAAGCTGAAAAATGAAGAAATGGTCTTTAGGAATTGGAGTCAGACCCACCCCTCACCTTCAACTCACCTTGGGGAGCTGCCCAGACCCGGCTCTGAGAAGCCAGGCTCCTCACTGGGTCTCACTACTTCAGAGCTAACATAGAGCAGACATCTGGGGATGGCGGCCCCTTCCAGACCTTAGTGAACACACAACAGGCCCAGCACCAAAAGCTCTGACACGTACCCCCTAGTCACAAACCGGGTCCAAATTCACAGCCCTGGAAACCCCTTTCCCAACACTCCCTCAGGATACCTTCAGCCCCAAACCATGTAAAGTAACCTGCAGGAATTTAAAAAATACCTTGGAAAAGAACATTTTTAAATATTTTTTTAAAAACTATGATTAATTATCCTCTTCAGAACGTTTTTCAGCAGGAACCAGAGACCCACCTACCTTGCCACCTTCTTGCTGGACAGCCGCTTTGTCGGACTGTGCAGAAAACAAAATAAACAGGAAAATTGTTAGAACAGACAGAGAGGAGCAGGAGGAAGCAGGAAACTCAGGCTGTGGAGATACGGGGTGGGCGGCCTTTCAGCAGTGCTCCCGGCATGCAGGGCCCCCCAGGCAAGTCCATGCACAAATGCTTACTCAGCAAAACAGCAAGGACGCGGGCGGTGCCGGGGTGAGGCCGCATACGTCTCGTTACTCCAGCCCCCAAAGAGGCTTCCAGATGCAACCACCCCATACGGCGACTGAGGCCAGCGCCACACCTGGTCCCACCAGCTGGCTGCACTGTCCCAATGCTTCTGAAGCCAAATTACCCCCAAACGCTTGGCCTTCGGAGGCCCCCAAGTGAAAAGCGACCCAGGCCCCGCTGTGACAGGAGAGTTTGCCGCTGGCTTCGACTCAGACACTGACGCGTCATGCTCAGAACGCCTGCCTAGACCTCAGTTTGGAAACCTTTCCCGTTGCCATTTCAGGGCAGTAAATGTAGCCAATTATACATCATCTGTCTGATTTAACCATCTGCAGTGGCACATGGGCCAAACTTACCTTCTCTCTCATTTCTGAGGTCCAAAGTTGTATTTTACAGTCTAGCTGCTGAACTATTAGCCTCAGCCTACAAGAAGACACCCTCACCCCCGGGGCCTGGGAACTATCACGGTCCTGGAACTCACAAAGTCACATCTCTCTTCAGCTTACCTGTCTCAAAAACACCTATGATTTTCTTTCCAGTGTCAGATAGAAAAATCTACTGGAGGGGCCGGGCATGGTGGCTCATGCTTATAATCCGAGCACTTCGGGAGGCCGAGGCAGGTGGATCACCAGAGGTCGGGAGTTCGAGACCAGCCTGGCCAATGTGGAGAAACCCCGTCTCTACTAAAAATACAAAAATAATCGGGCGTGGTGGCGCATGCCTGTAATCCCAGCTACTTGGGAGGCTGGGACAGGAGACTCGCTTGAACCCGGGAGGCAGAGGTTGCAGTCAGCCGAGATCACGCCACTGCACTGGGCAACAAAGAGCGAAACTGTCTCAAAGAAAAAAAAAAATCTACTGGAGGAGAATCAGCTGCTGTGCCAGGTATTAACGTAGAGCCCCTCGGCTCCAAGTCCGTCCTTTTCACTCGCCCTGTAGAAACAGAGCTGGGCCCTCAGCAGGCTCTTCCTCCACGATGCCGCGTGTCACCAGCAGAGGGAGCCGTGCAGCGAACACAGCAGGAAGAGGTTTGCCTTCTGGTTCTGACCACTCTCTGCAGGGCCCTCCAACACACGCAGCCTCCCCAGTTCCCACTCCAGGGAGCATCCTGCCCACTGTAGCCAGAGCCAGGGGCTTCCCCGACCCCATTCGGGTAGCTGTTCTCTAGGGGGTGCCTCTGCCAAGTGTCCTGCAACAGAATAGCTTTCCTGGCAGCCAGGAGGCAGGTTCCCCACAAGCCCTGACAGCACGGTGGTGTCCCCACCACCCCGTTTGCAGCTGGTGCAGACCTCAGCCCTGGGTGGCAGTGACTGTAGCTGGGGGGCTCTGCCCCGGCCCTGGGTGGCGGCTGCTCCTGTGGCTGCTGTCCCTACACTCTGCAGAGTTCTTTTTACACATCCCAACCAGTGCCTCATTACTCCCATAGCCTGTGACATTCTTTTTCTTTCCCTAATGACTTTTTAGATTTTTTGTTTGTTTGTTTGCATTATCTTTTTTTAGAGGCAAGGTCTGACTCTGTGGCCCAGGCTGAAGTGCAGTGGTGCAACCATAGCTCACTGCAGCCTCGACCTCCCAGGCTCATGTGATCCTCCCGCCTCAGCCTCCCAAAGCACTGCAATTTCAGCCCACACCCACCCAGCCCATTCTTTGTAGTACTAAAATTTCCCTGTTCAAATTACTGTGTGGCTCTCCTTTCCCAATTGAAGACTAATAATGTATATTTTAATACAGGTTTTTTTGTTTTGTTTTGTTTTATTTTTTAAGATGGAGTCTCACTCTGTCACCCAGGCTGGAGTGCAGTGGCACGATCTCGGCTCACTGCAAGCTCCACCTCCCGGGTTCACGCCATTCTCCTGCCTCAGCCTCCCGAGTAGCTGGGACTATAGGCACCTGCCACCACGCCCAGCTAATTTTTTATATTTTTAGTAGAGATGAAGTTTCACCGTGTTAGCCAGGATGGTCTTGATCTCCTGACCTCGTAATCCGCCTGCCTCAGCCTCGCAAAGTGCTGGGATTACAGGCGTGAGCCACCGCACCCAGCCTTAATACAAATTTAATTGTATCTTATTATTGTTGAGACTCCCTAGAACTAATAGGACAGGACAGACTCATCGTTCAGTTTACCTACTGACCTTTCAGGGCCTGGACTGGCAGCCCAGCAACAGGGTTTATAATTTGAAAATATACCTCCAGGTGGCTGGGTGCAGTGGCTCACACCTGTAATCCCAGCACTTTGGGAGGCCGAGGCAGGCGGATCACAAGGTCAGGAGATTGAGACCTCACCATGGCTAACATAGTGAAACCCTGTCTCTACCAAAAATACAAAAAATTAGCCGGCCATTGTGGCGGGCGCCTGTAGTCCCAGCTTATAATTTGAAAATATACCTCCAGGTGGCTGGGTGCAGTGGCTCA
>NW_026652298.1:41555874-41566031 GCF_009828535.3 Hylobates moloch
GTAACTTTCTTTCTTTTTAGAGGCTAGACTCTATGGCTCAGGCCTATTATCCCAACAATTTGGGAAGCTGAGGCAGGAGGATCACATGAGCCCAGGAGTTTGAGACTAGCCAGGGCAATATAGCAAGACCCTGTCTCTTCAAAAAAATAATAACAAATAAATAAATAATATATGAGTGAAGTGTATAGTATGTCAATTGTATCCCAATAAAGCTATTGCAAAAAAGAAAAAGCAGATATTACTATATCGTAGTTTTTTTTTCTTTTTGAGACGGGAGTCTCGCTCTGTCACCCAGGTTGGAGTGCAGTGGCGCGATCTCAGCTCACTGCAAGCTCTGCCTCCTGGGTTCACGCCATTCTCCTGCCTTAGCCTCCAGCTGGGACTACAGGCGCCCGCCACCACGCCTGGCTAATTTTTTTTTTTTGTATTTTTAGTAGAGACGGGGTTTCACCATGTTAGCCAGGATGGTCTCGATCTCCTGACCTTGTGATCGGCCCGCCTTGGCCTCCCAAAGTGCTGGGATTACAGTCATGAGCCACCACGCCCGGCCACTATATCGTACATTTTTTAATGTTTTATTTTTGTTTTTTTAGCAACAGGGTCTTGTTCTGTCACCTGGGCTGGAGTGCAGTGGTGCAGTCATAGCTCACTGCAGCCTTCACCTCCCAGCCTCAAGCAATCCTCCTGCCTCAGCCTCCCCAGTAACTAGGAAAACAGGCCTGGGCCACTGCACTTGGCCTAAAATATGTTGTTTTTGTTTTTGAGATGGAGTCTCACTCTGTTGCCAGGCTGGAGTGCAGTGGCATAATCCCGGCTCACTGCAACTTCTGCCTCCCCGACTCAAGCGATTCTCCTGCCTCAGCCTCCTGAGTAGCTGAGATTACAGGCACGTCCCACCACACCCGGCTAATTTTTGTATTTTTAGTAGAGACGGGGTTTCACCATGTTGGCCAGGATGGTCTCGATCTCTTGACCTTGTGATCCACCCGCCTTGGCCTCCCAAAGTGATGGGATTACAGGTGTGAGCCACCACGCCCGGCTGCCTGAAATATTTTGTTTGTTTGTTTGTTGATGAGACATCATCTCACTCTGTCGCCAGGCTGGAGTGCAATGCCACGATCTCAGCTCACTGCAACCCCCAACTCCTGGGTTCAAGCAATTCTGCTGCCTCAGCCTCCCGAGTAGCTGGGATTACAGGTGCCCACCACCACACCCAGCTCATTTTTTGTATTTTTCCTGTAGACAGGGTTTCACCATGTTGGCCAGTCTGGTCTCGAACTTCTGACCTCGGGCGATCCACCCACCGCAGCTTCCTAAAGTGCTGGGATTACAGGCGTGAGCCACTGCGCCTGGCCTGGCCTACAATATTTTGATAATTGTATTTCATTATAGTTTTTTAATATTTTTATTTCTGTGTATTTTATTTTGCATATTAAAAACATGCTGAGGCTGGGCACAGTGGCTTGCGCCTGTAATCCCAGCACTTTAGGAAGCTGCGGTGGGTGTATCGCCTGAGGTCAGGAGTTCGAGACCAGACTGGCCAACATGGCGAAACCCTGTCTCTACTAAAAATACAAAAAGTTAGCTGGGTGTGGTGGGATGCAGCTGTAATCCCAGCTACTCGGGAGGCTGAGGCAGGAGAATCCCTTGAACCTGGGAGGCAGAGGTTGCAGTGAGCTGAAATCGTGCCCTTGCACTCCAGACTGGGTGAAAGAGCAAGACTCCATCTCAAAAAAAGAAAAAAAAAATTATGCTGGGCCGGACGAGGTGGCTCATGCCTGTCCTCCCAGCACTTTGGGAGGCTGTGGCAGGTGGATCACCTGAGGTTGGGAGTTTGAGACCAGCCTGACCAACATGGAGAAACCCTGTCTCTACTTAAAATACAAAATTAGCCGGGCTTCGTGGCAGGTGCCTGTAATACAAGCTACTTGGGAGGCTGAGGCAGGAGAATTGCTTAACCCCGAGAGGCAGAGGTTGCTGTGAGCTGAGATTGTGTTATGGCACTGCAGGCTGGGAGACAGAGCAAGACTCTGTCTCAATAAATAAATAAATAGCTCTCTTGGCCAGGCGTGATGGGATGGCTCACACCTGTACTCTAAGCACTGTGGGAGGCAGAGGTTGGAGGATCACTTGAGGCCAGGAGTTTGAGACCAGCCTGGGAAACGTAGTGAAACCCGTCTCTACAAAAAAATACAAAATTAACAGGGCGTGTTGGTGTGCACCTATATTTCCAGCTACTGGGAAGGCTGAGGTGGGAAGATTGCTTGAGCCCAAGAGGTCCAGGCTGGATTCAGCTGTGATCGCAGCACTGCACTCAGCCTGGGCAACAGAATGAGACCCTGTCTCAAAACAAAACAAAAAAGAACTCTCGTAACTCAACAAGAAAAGCACAACCCAGTTTATTTCCTTGTGTAATGCCTACCCCTTGAGTGTGGACCGTTCCTGGTGACTGACTTCTGACACAGCAAAAGAGATGGAGTGTCACTTTCACAGTCTGGTCACCAAAGACTGCATCTGCTGCTGCTCCGCCACCTCCTGGGAGAAGCAGCTCCCCTGTTGTGAGCAGCCCTGTGTGTGGAGAGGCCCCCATGACAAGGAACTGATGTTTCTGGCCAAAAGTAACATAGGTGGGCTTAGAAATGAATCTGCAGGAGGCTGAGGCAGGAAGATTGCTGGAGCCCAGGAGGTTGAGGCTGCAGTGAGCGGTGATTGTGCCACTGCACTCTAGGCTGGACAACAGAGCGAGATCCCATCTCTTAAAAAAAAAAAAAAGTGGGCCTGGCGCAGTGGCTCACACCTGTAATCCCAGCACCTAGCTAGGCCAAGGTGGGCAGATCACTTGAGGTCAAGAGTTTGAGGCCAGCCCAGCCAACATGATGAAACCCCGTCTCTACCAAAAATACAAAAATTAGCTTGGTGGGATGTGACACGCCTGTAGTCCCAGCTACTCGGGAGTCTGAGACTCTAGAATCGCTTGAACTTGGGAAGCAGAGGGAACAGTGAGCTGAGACTGTTCAACTGCCCTCCAGGCTGGGCAACAGAGCGAGACCCTGTCTGGAAAAAAAAACAAGCACATCCTCCCTCAGTCAAGCCTTGGGATAACCTCAGCGTGGCTGACACCTTGACCACAGCCTGTGACAGCCTCTGACTCAGAGTCTCCCTGCTAAGCCCCACCCAGCCTCCTGTCCACAGAACCTGGAAGATAATGAACGTGTGCTGCTTACATCACGAAGCCGTGGGGTATTTGTTATGCAGCATAGATGACTAATACAACCACCAGCCAGGGAGGTGCAGAGCGGTATCACCTCCAGCCAGAGCTGGGCTTCACGGGCTCTGGTGGTGCATGGGGCTATACTGCCTCTCAGAGGCCAGCGCTGGAACTGCGTCTGGGTCTCACTGCCAGACTCTGGGCAAAGCCTCTCTCCATCCAAAGCACGGACTGCCTATCTGGTTTCACTCTTGGAGTGTCACCACTCTGAGGGCCCCAGAGCCTGACTGAGGATGAGGTGGAATGAGGAATCAGGGCTGAGCACGGCCGTGGATTTCTGGAACATTCCTGTAGATATGCTGGATGGTCCTTGTAGAAGGTGCTCAAAAAGACACCTGCAGGGTGGGACAGCGGGGGGATCAGGACAGCCGAATTCTGTCCCAGCCCTATGGCTGTTACACCCATGTAGGGAGGGCATTGCCCTACATGGAGCTCTCTCACCTGTTTTATTTTTTAAATATTTTATTTATTTATTTATTTATTTATTTGGACAGAGTCTCGCTCTGTCGCCCAGGCTGGAGCGCAATGGTGTGATCTTGGCTCACTGCAACCTCCACCTCCCGGGTTCAAGCAATTCTCCTGCCTCAGCCTCCTGAGTAGCTGTGATTACAGGCGCCCGCCAACACGCCCGGCTAATTTTTTTTTGTATTTTTAGTAGAGACGGGGTTTCACCAAGCTAGCCAGGATGGTCTCGATCTCCTGACCTCGTGATCCACCCGCTTCGGCCTCCCAAAGTGCTAGGATTACAGGCATGAGCCACCGCGCCTGGCCTGGTTTTTTCTCTTTTTATTATTATTACTATTATTATTAATTTTTTTTTTTTTTTTGAGACGGAGTCTCGGTCTGTCGCCCAGGCTGGAGTGCAGTGGCACAACCTCAGCTCATTGCAAGCTCCGCCTCCCGGGTTCACGCCATTCTCCTGCCTCAGCCTCCCGAGTAGCTGGGACTACAGGCGCTCGCCAACACACCTGGCTAATTTTTTGTATTTTTAGTAGAGACGGGGTTTCGCCATGTTAGCCAGGATGGTCTCGATCTCCTGACCTCATGATCTGCCCGACTCAGCCTCCCAAAGTGCTGGGATTACAGGCGTGAGCCACCACGCCCGGCCTACTCTGAATTTTTAAGCAACTTTTAGATAGGTCTATAAATGTGTCTTCAGAAGGAATATTAGTAAAGTGGAAAAATCCAGTTGCTGGATAACATGGACGCATCGTATTTCCAAACAAACAGGAAGACCCTCAAGCCCCCTCCCCAGGTCCCCCTCTAGTGAGCCTGGGTGAGGGTGGACTCCAGCTGCCTGCAGCCTGGCCAGAGGGGAGGGTTGCTGGGTGTGGGAGCAGCTTTCCACAGTCGGTGTGCTCTTCGCCCAGCAGCAATAAGCATGATTATAGTTGTCTTGGATAAAAATATCAAAAGTTAAATAAAAGCAAAAAAAAGCTGTAATCCAATTTTCTCCAAGTAACCACCCTGTGCACCTCCTCCAAATGCTTCCTGTGTGTAAGACTGTGTGAGGACCCCTCTCTCTCTGTGGACACTCTCCCAGGCTCTGCAGGTTGAAAGCAGTTTCCCTCTGTCTGCTCATGGCCACCTGGTAGACGTGGGAGACCCTGTCTTCCCACTCCGCCCCGAGTTTCCTAAGGGCAGCAGATGGGTCTCTCTCACTCTGTGGTCAGGCAGGAGGGGTGCAGACTGTAACCCTGTCTTTCTGACCCAGTGCCCTAAGCTGTCAGCATGAACCACACCAGAGGTACCCAGACATCAGAGTTTCACAGACAGAAATAGTTTCCCCAGAGTTCTGGGTTTTTTTTTTAGGCTCAACTATCATGCATTATTATTCTTTCATGAAAAAAAAAGGTCATTTTCCAAGCCTAGGCAACATGGTGAAACCCAGTCTCTACACAAAAAAAAATACAAAAAAAAAAAAAAAAATTGGCCTTTTCACAAGATGGCGCCGAAAGCAAAGAAGGAAGCTCCTGCCTCTTCTAAAGCCGAAGCCAAAGCGAAGTCTTTAAAGGCCACGAAGGCAGTGTTGAAAGGTGTCCACAGCCACATAAAAAAGGAGACCCGCACGTCACTCACCTTCCAGCGGCCCAAGACACCGCAACTCCAGAGGCAGCCCCAATATCCTCGGAAGAGCGCCCCCAGGAGAAAGAAGCTTGACCACTGTGCTATCATCAAGTTTCTGCTGACCACTGAGTCGGCCGTGAAGACGACAGAAGAAAACAACACGCTTGTGTTCACTGTGGATGTTAAAGCCAGAAGCGCCAGATCAAACAGGCTGTGAAGAAGCGCCATGACGGTGATGTGGCCAAGGTCACCACCCTGATTCCTCCTGATGGAGAGAAGGCGGCGTGTGTCCGACTGGCTCCTGATTACGATGCGTTGGATGTTGCCAACAAAATTGGGATCATCTACACTGAGTCCAGCTGCCTAATTCTAAATATATATATATATATATCTTGTCACTATAAAAAAAAACTGTAGCCAGGCATGGTGGCATGTGTGTCTGTACTCCCAGCTACTCCACAGCCTGAGGCAGGAAGATCTCTTGAGCCCAGGAGGTCAAGGCTGCAGTGAGCCAAGATCGCACCACTGCACTTCAGCCTGGGTGACTGAGCGAGACCCCATCTCAAAAATTAATTAATTAGGCCCGGCGCGGTGGCTCACGCCTGGCCAAGTGGGCGGATCACGAGGTCAGGGATGGAACCACTTGCTAACCGGTGAACCCCTTTCTATAAAAAACAAAAAAAAAAAAAAAATACTGCGCCACTGCACTCCAACCTGGGGGACACAGCGAGACTCCATCTCAAAAAAAAAAAAAAAAAAAAATTAATAATTAAATCCTTCAAGGGCTGGGGATGGTGGCTCACACCTGTAATCCCAACACTTTGGGAGGCAGAGGTGGGTGGATCACGAGGTCAGAAGTTCAAGACCAGCCTGGCTAATATGGTGAAACCCGTCTCTACTAAAAATACGAAAAACTGGCACGCGCCTGTAGTCCCAGCTACTTGGGAGGCTGAGGCACGAGAATCACTTGAACCCGGGAGGTGGAGGTTGCAGTGAGCCAAGATCACACCACTGCACTCCAGCCTGGGTGACAAACAGAGCAAGACTCTGTCTCAAAAAAAAAAAAGCAAAGGTCATTTTCCAACCCAAAAAAGTAGGAAGTACATACCCTTTTTGAAGGGGGCGTGCTCCTCCACACCTGTGGGTATTTCTCGTCAGGTGGGACGAGAGACTGAGAAAAGAAACAAGATACAGAGACAAAGTATAGAGAAGGAACGGTGGGCCCCGGGTACTGGCGCACTCAGCACGCAAGGACCTGCACCTGCGCTGGTCTCTGAGCTCCCTCAGTATTTATTGATCATTATTTTTACTATCTTAGCGAGGGGAGTGTAGCAGGGCAACAGATGGAGAGAAGGTCAGCAGGGAAACGTGAGCAAAGGAATCTGTATCATGAATAAGTTCCAGGGAAGGTACTGTGCCTGGATGTACACATAGGCCAGATTTATGTTTCACTTCACACAAACATCTCAGTGTAGCAAAGAGTAACAGAGCAGTATTGCTGCCAGCATATCTTGCCACCAGCCACAGGGCGGTTTTCTATCTCAGAATAGAACGAATGGTTGGCTTTACAAGACATTCCATTCCCAGGGACAAGCAGGAGACCGAAGCCTTCCTCTTATCTCAACTGCAAAGAGGCCTCTCTCCTTCACTCCTCCTCCTCAGCACAGACCCTTTCCGGGTGTGGAGCGTGGGGGATGGTAAGGTCTTTACTTTCCCACAAGGCCATATCTCAGGCTGTCTCAGTGGGGGAAAACCTTGGACGATACCCAGGCTTTCTCGGGCAGAGGTCCCTGCGGCCTTCCGCAGTGCACTGTGTCCCTGGTTAATAAAGAATGGAGGACGGCGATGACTTTTACCAAGCACACTGCCTGCAAACATATTGTTAACAAGGCACATCCTGCACGGCCCTGAATCTATTAAACTTCGATTCAACACATGTTTCTGTGAGCACAGGGTTGTGCTAAAATTACAGGTTAACGGCATCTCAAAGCAGAAACAATTTTTCTTAGTACAGATCAAAATGGAGTTTTCTACATAGTCACAGTAACAATCTCATCTTTCTTCTTTTCCCCACACTTTTTCTTTTTTGAGACAAAGTCTCACTCTTGTCCCCCAGGCTGGAGTGCAATGGCGTGATCTCAGCTCACTGCAACCTCCGCCTCCCAGGTTCAAGCGATTCTCCTGCCTCAGCCTCCTGAGTAGCCGGGATTACAGGTGGACGCCATGACGCCCGGCTAATTTTTGTATTTTTTAGTAGAGATGGGGTTTCACCATGTTGGCCAGGATGGTCTTGATTTCCTGACCTCAGGTGATCCGCCTGGCTCGGCCTCCCGAAGTGCTGGGAATGATGGTTCAGTTTTTTTGTCGTTTTACATTCAGTCCAGTTTTTTGTTGTTGTTTTACATTCAGCAGATGGCAGTTTATTTTTTCCTCTTTTTCTTTTTTTTTTTTTTTTATTGAGACAGGGTCTTGCAGTGTCGCCCAGGCTGGAGTGTAGTGGGAACATGGTGGCTACCTGCAGCGTTGGCCTCCTGGGATTAAAGGATCCCCCTGCCTCAGTCTCCCAGGCGATTACAGGCCAGCACCAGCACACCCAGCGGTGGTTCTTATTTATCTCCATTTTGTCTGAGCAAATGAACGCCTGTCCTGGGTGTGGGTGCGAGTGAGCTGGAAGATGAAGGGCATGGGCAGTGACCGTACAGCACTCGGCCTGCAGGGAGTCTGGGGTGAGTCCAGCAGCACTGGAGCGCGGAACCGCAGCAGATGTCCTTGTCCCTTCCAAGGGGTGGGAACAAAGGTGACAGGGACAGAGATGGCTGCCGGGACAGGAGGCCCAAAAGTTGCTCTCTGCTTAGAGCGCTCCCCTTGGCGTCCCTCAGCAGTGTACCTGGGCTGGCCGATGGGACTGAGGCTGCTGGACCCCTCCTTGTAGGAGGAGCCCACTCTTCTGGATCTCCCTGCAGTGACCTTAGCAGAGGTGAAAGGTCTAGCCGGGCGCGGTGGCTCACGCCTGTAATCCCAGCACTTTGGGAGGCCAAGGCGGGCGGATCACCTGAGGTCAGGAGATCGAGACCATGGTGAAACCCCGTCTCTACTTAAAATACAAAAAAAAATTTAGCCAGGCGCAGTGGTGGGCACCTATAGTCCCAGCTACTCAGGAGGCTGAGGCAGGAGAATGGTGTGAACCGGGAAGGTGGAGCTTGCAGTGAGCTGAGATCCCGCCACTGCACTCCAGCCTGGGCAACAGAGTGAGACTCCGTCTCAAAAAAAAAGAAAAAGAAAGAGGTCTAGCGTGTGTACACGTGGAACTCCAAGAGGACAGGGAAGACAAACTGAGACAGAAAAAAATTTGTGAAGAAATACCCCAAATTCTAAAATCGGTGAAAGACATTGATTTACAGATTCAAGCAGCTTAGTGAACCTTAACAAGAATCAATGCAAAGAAAACCATAACCAAGTACATCATAGTCAAACTGCTGGAAAACAAACTTATAGAGAAAATATTGAAAGCAGACAGAGAAAGAACACATTACAGTCCAGGGAACAACTGAATGGCATAACTTCCCAGTAGAAACAATGGGGTCCAGGGCTGGGGGCCGTGGCCAGGCCTGTAATCCCAGCACTGTGGGAGGCCAAGATGGGAGGACCAACAACAGCTTCATGGTTTCTAACGGGAGTTCAGGCGCGCACCACTACACCCACCTAATTTTTAAAATTTTTTTGGGCTGGGCGTGGTGGCTCATGCCTGTAATCCCAGCACTTTGGGAGGCCGAGGCAGGCAGATCACAAGGTCAGGAGATCAAGACCATCCTGGCTAACACGGTGAAACCCAGTCTCTACTAAAAATACAAAAAATTAGCCGGGTGTGGTGGCGGGCACCTGTAATCCCAGCTACTCGGGAGGCTGAGGCAGGAGAATGGCGTGAACCCGGGAGGTGGAGCTTGCAGTGAGCCAAGATCGCGCGACTGCACTCCAGCCTGGGCGACAGAGCGAGACTCCGTCTCAAAAAAAAAAAAAAATTTTTTTTTGTAGAGACAGGGTTTTGCCATGTTGCCCAAGCTGGTCTCCAACTCCTGGCCTCAAGGGATCCACCTGCCTCGGCCTCCCAAAGTGCTGGGATTACAGGCATGAGCCATTGCACTCAGCCAGAATAAACATTTTTTTCAAGCGCACACAATTTGTTCCCCAATACAGATCACATGCTGGGCCATAAACCAAAGCTCAATTAATTTAAAATAGTTTAAGTGGTAGACAATATGTTCTCTTTCATTATTTATTTATTTATTTTGAGACGGAGTTTTGCCCTTGTCGCCCAGGCTGGAGTGCAATGGCTCAATCTTGGCTTGCTGCAACCTCTGCCTCCCGGGTTCAAATGATTCTCCTGCCTCTGCCTCCCGAGTAGCTGGGATTACAGTTGCGTGCCACCACGCCCAGCTAAGTTGTATTTTTAGTAGAGACGGGGTTTCACCGGTTGGCCCGGCTGATCTCGAACTCTTGACCTCGTGATCCGCCCACCTTGGCCTCCCAAAGGGAATATGTTCTCTGACCACAGTGGAATTAAGTTAGAAACCTGTAACAATAAGATATCAGGCTGGGCGCGATGGCTCACACCTGTCATCTCAGCACTGTGGGAGGCCGAGGCAGGCGGATTATGAGGTCAGGAGATAGAGACCATCCTGGCTAACAGGGTGAAACCCCGTCTCTACTAAAAATACAAAAAATTAGCTGGATATGGTGGCGGGCGCCGACAGTCCCAGCTACTGCAGAGGCTGAGGCAGGAGAATCATTTGAACCCAGGAGGTGGAGGTTGCAGTGAGCCAAG
>NW_026652298.1:41566073-41589289 GCF_009828535.3 Hylobates moloch
GCTAATTTTTTGTATTTTTAGTAGAGACGGGGTTTCACTGTGTTAGCCAGGATGGTCTCGATCTCCTGACCTCGTGATCCGCCCGCCTCGGCTTCCCAAAGTGCTGGGATTACAGGCGTGAGCCACCGCGCCCGGCCCCAAGGCACACTTCTTAGTTTCTACAAAATGAAATGTATTTAGAGGCTCCAGGGTACCTGGAAAATGCAACAGCTGTTGGCCTGTTCTGAGGTGACTGGACATCGTATCCGACATCAAAGCTTCCAGAGGTGGTCTGGACTAAGTCACCTCTTGTCACCCACAAAGCATGACCAAATAAGCTTACTTTCAGGCAAGTCCATGGAAACTAAAACACAAGATTCAGATCTCCTCCACTGAGGGTTATGGGGAGAATGTTCTGACTGGCAGTTGTGTGTCCTGATTGTGTTGAATTGAATGGCATATTAACCACTTGGTAGAGTCTTTTTTTTTTTTTTTTTTTGGAGTCAGAGTTTGGCTCTGTCACCCAGGCTGGAGTGCAGTGGCACAATGCTGGCTCACTGCAGCCTCCACCTCCTGGGTTCAAGTGAACCTCCCATCTCAGCATCCCAAGTAGCTGGAACTACAGGCGTGCACCACCATGCCCGGCTAATTTTTATATTGTTAGTAGAGACAGGGTTTCGCCATGTTGGCCAGGCTGGTCTCAAACTCCTGGCCTCAAGTGATCTGCCCACCTCAGCCTCCCAAAATGCTGAGATTACAGGCGTGAGTCACCGTTCCTGGCCCGCTTTGTAGAGTCTTAGGAAAAGGGGTGGCAGAAGCTGGACGTGAGGATCCACAGGACTTGCTGGTTGTACTTAGCTACATCCTAGTCCCTTCTCTGCCCCCACAAAGCCCAGCAGCGGTGACCATGGCCATCTTGGAGCTAGTTCTCAGTGTGGGAAAAAATCAGTTCTATGTCAAAAATCTTCAGAAAATGAGAGAAGAGACCTGAGTCTTCAGGCTTACTTTCACATACGGAGATGACATGCTTGGGCTCAACTTACTGGTGAGTGAGAGGGCAAGTCTCTGCGTGGGAAGAACAAATGGCCCCTCCCCAAGCAGGCTGAGCCATCGTCGCCAGGCCCTGAACCCCTAGCTGAACACACACAGCAGGCGAAAACTGATTTCCCCTAAAATAGAGGTTAGCGGATCTTTGGAATCACCGGAATGGAAGGCCCTCTTCAAAGAGCACTTCTGCTTTCTCACCAGTGCTGCCAAGACCCCCTGATGCTCCAGAATGGCCATCAGTGCCGGGCCCCACCCCCACCCTCTCTACCTGAATGGGCACTGGCTGGGGGCCCTGTGCTTCACGGCATTTCACGGAACATAAGAAGAGTTAAGGGCCCTGGAAATGGAACTAGAGGCAGGACAGAAGCCTCAGTAAGGCTGTGAGCAGTGAGCGCCCGCCACCAAGGATGGGCTGGCCTCGGCAGAAGCCCCCTGGGGGCAGGGACGGGGGCAGGCTCAAGACAGGTAAGCAGTTTCACAAATACCTCTAAACATGCTAGAACCATCAGGATAGCTCACGTTTCTGCCACCTTTACGCACCCTCCCAACAGGCCAGGGCCCGTTCTTTAGGAAGCCGTCCCAGATTGCCAGCATGAGCCTGTATGCTCACTCACCTCTTCCGCTAGGCTAGGGCTGCTGTAGAAAACTCCAAAGCGGCCCCTTTCTTCACCAGACCCTTCTGGAAAGCTGCCCAACTAGGGGCTTCACCGCAAGCGAAATCAACACGATGCCTAACGGGCACGTCGATATGTGCAAACCACCCAAAACCATCTTCTGTAACTGGGGGTTAGACATGGGGGCCAGCCACAGAAGCTCCCCGCTGAGACACAGTCAGCTCCCTTACACGCTCACTGTGAGTACACAAAACTCCATTTAAACTAACAATCCTGAAAGCTGTTTACACATCTGTTCTTAAAGACTAAATCTTTAACTTTCCCAGTTCTGTCTCATGAGCTCAATGAAAGAAATCTTCTAGTAAAATGCAGAAAGTATCCTCTTCCACACACAGGACAGTCAGCACGGCTGGCAACGACTGATCACTTCCTCCCACCAAGAAAGCACTGGCCCGGGCTGCGCATGCAGGGGAGGAGGCAGGGCCCTGGCGGCCCATAGCGTGCAGGGGGGGAGGCGGGGCCCCAGGAGAGTCCCGCTGCCTCAGAGGCTCCTGGTCACCTCGGGGCAACCAGGCCAGGCCTCAGGAAGCACCAGAGTCAGGTCAGGCCCTCAAGGGGGCTGTGGGTATCCAGAGTCCCCCACACCCTGGGAACAGACAGCAAGGCCAGGCACTGGTCAGTTACCTATTCATTTCAAGATCACTCAGGCGGGCAGAAAGATCCTCAAGGCGGTTGATTTGTTTGTGGCACTGGCTACAGTAAAACTCAAACGCCTCATCAGTGAGGATGCTGTGCAGCTTTGCGGCAAGAGGGTCAGTGCTAGAGAGACAGAAGCATCCGTTCAGGAGAGGATGGGGACCCGTGGGGTCATCTGTGACTCCGCACGAGGGGCCGAGGGGGACAGGACAGGACATGGTGTGGAACAAAAGCACGTGGAGAGAGAATGAGCTGTGCAATGTTCTGGCTCTTGCCTTTAGACCGCAGTGAGCCCACATCCCTCAGCTGCCTCCAGGAGCCCAGGACGGGCACCAGCTCGAGCATCGGGGGCCCTGCACACACCTGCTCCTCTGGGTCAGGTGCCCAGAAGAAAGCAGGGGCAGCCTGAGAGCCTCCTTGCAAAGCAAAAGCCCTTCTTTAACAAGAAGGTAAAAAACCATACTGCTTTCTCTTTTGCCAAAAACATATCAACGTGATAGCGAACCATGTCTCCAGGTAAACCTGTACTTACTGTACTATATTTATGATTACTCCAAAAACCACCTCTAGCAAAAACTATGCCTGAATGATAAATCTACAATAGTTTTGTGATTTTTAAGATGTGCATTAAAGCCGGGCACCGTGGCTCATGCTTGTAATTCCAGCACTTTGGGTGGATCGCTTGAGCTCAGGCGTTTGAGACCAGCCTGGGCAACATGATGAAACCCTGTCTCTACAAAAAATACAAAATCAGCCCGGCGTAGTAGCTCCTACCTGTAGTCCCAGCTACTCAGGAAGCTGAGGGAGGTTGAGGCTGCAATGAGCCATGATTGCAACACTCCAGCCTGGGCAATAAAGTGAGATCCTGTCTCAAAAAAACCCCAAAAAGACTGACCTCCGTTAAAACTCAGTGTTCGATTTCGTGGTGGTGCTAGCTAACCTCCCTGTGACTTCACCTCCAAGGGCTTCTGGGCCACTGGCAGGGGGTGCTGCGTCTGCGACGCGAAGGCAAAGGAGCAAAGGCAGCTTCATCTCGGGTTCTGGGACCCACATGCTGTGGGAAACCATTTGGAAACCATTTGGAAGCTCAAGTAAAGAAAGGTGAAGAGTGAAACATACAATGTAGCATAGACATTACACTTCAAACAGGTAACAATGAAAACACTGAACAGGAGACAGGGACAAACTAAACACGTAGGAAGAGGTGGTTACCAAGCACAGAGACACAAGTTTAGAAACGCCTCAGTCCTCTGGCCCTTGTCTTGACACCGCCACGTGCTGGGAGAGGAAAGTGCCTAAGACAAGCACACTGCCTCTGAGGACCGCCTGCGATGCCTCACTCACGCACAGCTCTCCCAGGACGCTCGCCAGGACTGAAGCACACAGGACATCCATGCAGGGTCCCCACAACCAGGGCTGACGGGCGGCTTCAAGGAGGGCACGTGGGAGATGAAAGGAGGGGGACCCTATGGGCAGACGAGCCACTCAGCGCAAGGGACGGCCCCTCCTGCGCCGCCCTCCACCCAGGTTCCCTGGGCCTCGGTAACAGCGGGCGGGCGGCGGGCAAGGGAAGACTCTTGTGGCTGCTTAAAGAGACTCGGGCTGGCAAAGATGGAGGACAACCTAGCAGCAAACGGGAGAAGGGATTGAAGTAACAACCCCATCAGCCAGCCGAGGGTCTCCCTGAAGTCAGGAGCATCCTCCAGGGACTGACTCCCACGTGGGAGCCCCTAGCCCTCAGACATGCGTACCCAGACCCCCATGTTTGGATCCAAGCCAAGAGGACTCTGGACTCCCTAGAGTGACTCTGGACGTTGATGAGTGGGCATCTCGCCCGCTGCGTGTCATGCTTCTGTTTATTCAGAGTCACAGCTTTCCAGTTTGGGGATGTCAGGTATTTATAAGGAAATGAATCTGAAGACTCACTTATGATCGTGACACCTCCCTCAAAAGCCTGCACAGACCACCATGTGATCCACGGCCCATAGCTAAGGAGCCCGAAAGCCGAGTGTCCAAACACAGCTCTGTGCCACATGATTCTGCTGAAGCCTCAGAAATTTAGAGTGATCTGGGGATGTGGCTGGAGAAGAGGGACTTCTCCCAACTTTCATAAATCCAGGTATAAATTTAAAATTTTTGAATATGGTTTACTTAATCACATTACGTCAAGGAAAGCAAGTTCTCTCTTACCAATGCACGAACCAAAAAGGGAAACTTCCCACAACTAACCACGGGAAGAAGAGGGAGGAGGGTGTGCTGGAACACCGTCATTACCTGGGCGTGAGGAAAGCAGGGTCGCTGCAGCCCAGCTGCCCGTTGCATAGGGTCTCTGGGGACAGCTCCGCCTCACTGCCTTCACCGTAGTCCTCAAAGTGCTCCTCGCCCCCGATCACCGTGATGACAGACTGGCCATGGGGGTGAGGCCTGCAAAGTAAAACAGAAATGATGTCTTCTGACTGAAGGCCATGGGCACCCCCGAGCTGAGGGTGTGGAAGATGCTTTCCAGAGGGTGTGCTACAAGCCACATGTGAGTCCTGGGAGCCACGTTTAAAAAAAAAAAGGAAGTGGGCTGGGTGCGGTGGCTCACGCATGTAATCCCAGCACTCTGGGAGGCCAAGGCGAGCAGATGTCTTGAGTTCAGGAGTTTGAGACCAGCCTGGGCAACAGGGGGAGGCCTCAACTGCAAAAAAAATTTTTAAATCACCCAGGCGTGGATACACACGGCTGTAGTCCCAGGTACTCAGGAGGCTGAAGTGGGAAGATCGCTTGAGCCTGGGAGGCCGAGGCTGCAGTGAGCAGTGATGATGCCACTACACTCCAGCCTGGGTGACAGAGCAAGGCCCTGTCTCAAAAAAAAAAAAAAAAAGGTAAAGAAACAGATTTATTTATTTTTTTCTGAGACAGAGTCTGGCTCTATCACCCAGGCTGGAGTGCAGTGGCGTGATGTCGGCTCACTGCAAGCTCCGCCTCCCAGGTTCACACCATTCTCCTGCCTCCGCCTCTGGAGTAGCTGGGACTACAGGGGCCCACCACCACACCCGGCTAATTTTTTTTGTATTTTTAGTAGAGACAGGGTTTCACCGTGTTAGCCAGCATGGTCTCGATCTCCTGACCTCGTGATCCGCCCACCTCAGCCTCCCACAGTGCTGGGATTACAGGCGTGAGCCACCGCGCCCAGCCCAAATATATTTTAACAAAAAATTTGACTTAGCCCAACACGCAGTCATTTCAAAACCTCCAGCCTCTTCACACTCCTCACTCGTGTGCCCTCCCATGTCACAAGTTCCACAACCCAGCCCCACACGGGACAGCACAGGTCGACACAAACCAACATCTGGGTTCAAGCACCTTCGCCTCTTCTCTAGGGAGCTGCTGTCCTCACACAACCACTGGGCGATGGAGTTCAAACTTCTACTTTCATCTAAAACTTAACAGCAATTGCAACAGGGAAAAGGAAGGGGTTTCCAAGTACCCGTCCTCCTTCTGAAGGGAGTGACTCCTCCACAGCCAAGTTCTGGAAAACACAGCGGCTAGGGGCAACGGGAAACAGCTGTGCCTTCAGTGGCTCCTGTGCTCTAGCGGTCCCCACTGCCACCCTCCCACAGAAGTCCTCGGGAGAACCTTCCGTGCAGGCCGGGCACTGCTCCGCTCCAGGAAAGAAAGGGGCCTGGGAGAGTGAGGCGACTCCTCATGCCCAGGAGAAGGGGGCAGAGTCAGGAGGACCGCGCACTCTGCTCCGCCCGGACCCACCATGCTCAGCCGTGAGAAGTTCCAGTTTCACACCCACAGAAATGCCCACCACGCACCACTCCTGGGACAGCTCAGGATGAATCCCATGGCCTTAAACACTCAGGCTTAAACCAGGGCCGGGCGCGGTGGCTCATGCCTGTAATCCCAGCACTGTGGGAGGCTGAGGCTGGCAGATCACGAGGTCAGGAGATCGAGACCATTCTGGCTAACACGGTGAAACCCTGTCTCTACTAAAAATATAAAAAATTACCCGGGGGTGGTGGTGGGCGCCTGTAGTCCCAGCTACTCGGGAGGCTGAGGCAAAGAATGGTGTGAACCTGGGAGGCGGAGCCTGCAGTGAGCTGAGATTGCGCCACTGCACTCCAGCCTGGGCGACAGAGCCAGACTCCGTCTCAAAAAAAAAAAAAAAAAAAGAAACCAAAACCAGGAGGCCTGCGCCACTTCATGGCCTCCCAATAGGGTCTTCAACTTGGCGCTGCCTGTCTGCATCAGCCCCTTCCTTCCTACACGGTGACAGGGAGGTGCGGCTGCCTTCCACAGCCGCCATCTAAAATTAGGCTACGTTACAGGAAGACTTTACTTTATGTTTCTTACGACTGGGTGCTTGTTTTACCAACAGGCTCAGATACTGTGACAGGAAACTGCCCTCTGAGGGGAGGAGAATCAGCGAGAGGAAAACACACACTGGTCCATCGGCCAGGAGGCCCTTCCCCGCCTCCCCAGGCCACCATGGTGAAACCTGCTACTCCCTCAGAAGCGATGACGAGGGGCTCAGCACCCCTCACCACCCATCTCCTCCTCTCCTCAGGACAGTTGTTCCTGATGCTTGACGGGAACAGAGAAGGCCCACATGCAAGGTCACGCTGGGGACCAAGAGGCCCATGCCACACGGCAGAGACTGTATAAACCGGACGGTCTGCACCCGGATGCCCAACGTGCTTTGCACGGTCCACAGAAGATGAGCAGCACTAGCTAGCAGTTAGATCCAGCCACAAATGAGCTGTTCAAAATGTGTGTCGCCCAAAAGAGTTATACTTTTTTTTTTTTTTTTTTTTGGAGACAGAGTCTCGCTCTGTCACCCAGGCTGAAATGCAGTGGTGCCATCTCGGCTCACTGCAAACTCTGCCTCTCTGGGTTCAAGCGATTCTCCTGCCTCAGCGTCCTGAGTAGCTGGGATTACAGGCACACACCACCACGCCCGGTTAGTTTTTGTATTTTTAGTAGAGACAGGGTTTTACCAAGTTGGCCAGGCTGGTCACAAACTCCTGACCTCATGATCCACCTGCCTCGGCCCCCAAAGGGCTGGAATTACAGGCATGAGCCACCACGCCCCACCAAGAGTTATACTGCTCAAAAACTAGTGAGAAAATACACGCCCATAATCCCAACATTTTGGGAGGCCAAGGAGGGCAGATCACTTGAGGCTGGCAGTTTGAGGTCAGCCTGGCCAATATGGCAAAACCTTCCCTCTACCAAAAACACAAAAAAATTAGCCAGGCATGGTGGCGGGCGCCAGTAGTCCCAGCTAATCAGGAGGCAAAGGCAAGAGAATTGCTTCAATCTGGGAGGCAGAGACTACAGTGACCCAAGATTGTGCCACTGCACTGCAGCCTGGGTGACACAGCAAGACTGTCTCAAAACAAAACAAAACAAAATAAAAATATTATGTAGCGATCACAGATCTGAATATGAAGGTAAAACAGTAACACTTTTAAAAGAAAGCGTAAGTAAACATCATGGTGACTGTGTAGTAAACAAAGATTTATTAAGTAGGACACAAAAGTGCTAATAAACATAAAAGAAAAATGGATTAGCTCAACTATAGCAAAATTAAAAACATCTGTTCTGGCCGGGGGCAGTGGCTCACACCTATACTCCCAGCACTTTGGGAGGCCAACGTGGGTGGATCACAAGGTCAGGAGTTCGAGACCAGCCTGGCCAAGAGCGTGAAACCCTGTCTCTACTAAAACTACAAAAATTAGCTGGGCGCCATGGCAGGTGCCTGTAATCCCAGCTACTTGGGAGGCTGAGGCAGGAGAATTGCTTGAGTCCCCGAGGCAGAGGTTGCAGTGAGCCAAGATGGCGCCACCGCACTCCAGCCTGGGCAACAGAGCTAGACTCCATCTTGACAAAAAAACAAAAACAAAAATCTGTTCCTCAAAAGGTGAAAAGGAGACCCACGGAGCAGGAAAAAGGATCTGTGATACACACACCCCATAAGGGACTCATATCTAAAGGACTCCTATGATCAGTGAGAAAAAGACGGAGGACCCAACAGACCTGGGGCAGAGGCCAAATCCTGCCAATCCTGCCGCGGCCTGTTTCTGAAAATTGTTTCACTGGGACACAGCCATGCTCACTGACCCACGTGCCTTTGGCTGCTTCTGCAGCACAAAAGCCGGGCTGAGCAGTTGCCACGGCGGCCATGTGGCAACTCTTCTAGAGAAAAAGTCTGCAGACCCCTCCTGCAATCAGTGAGCAGGCAGAGGAGCTCCCAACCCTGATGAAAGGTGCACACCTTATCAGTCACCCAGGAAGCGCAAGTAAGATGCACATGGTACCATCTCTCCACGCCCCCCACAAGGTGAGCAGGAGAGCAGACACAGCCACGTGCTGCTGAGGTCAGGGAGCACAGGAGCCACAGATGCCAGAAGCAGGTGACCCTGCAGCCCCCGCAGGAACTTCCAAGGCTGAAGGGACGTGCTCCCGATGAGCATCCTGCTTAGGGCCGTACCATGCTCCCAAAGACATGGAATTCCTAGAGCAGCTTCACCCTCAAAACCAAAAACGGTAAACTACCCACTGCCGTCAACAGGTGAATAAATTTTAAAGTCACAGCATGTTCTCGCAATAGAATAGTAAAAGTAAACAATTTACAGTGATGCACAAAAATAGGGCTGAATACGGCCAGACGCAGTGGCTCACACCTGTAATCCCAGCACTTTGGGAGGCCGAGGCGGGCGGATCACCTGAGGTCAGGAGTTGGAGACCAGCCTGACCAACATGGTGAAACCCCGTCTCTACTAAAAAATACAAAAATTAGCCAGGCATGGTGGGGTGCGCCTGTAATCCCAGCTACCCAGGAGGCTGAGGCAGGAGAATCGCTGGAACCCAGGAGGCAGAGGATGCAGTGAGCGGAGATCGCACCACTGCACTCCAGCCTGGGTGACAAAGCAAGACTCCATCTCAAAAAAAAAAAAAAAAAATAGGGCTAAATCCACAAGCGCAACAGCAAGTGGAAGAAGCCAGGCACAGGAAGGACCTTGCTGTGTGGGGGAACTTAAGGAAGATGCAGGGCCAGTGGAGAGCTGGCTGCTGTCAGGGGCCTGGGAGGACCCTGGGTGTGGGAGTGTTTTGTTCTTGCCTGAGAAAAGGACCGTGGGAATGGTCAGTTTGAAAAACCTGCTGGTTGTGCACTTACAATACAGGCACTTACTTGTGGGTATATTATGTTGGCTTAATATTTACAGACTTAAGCTCTGTAAAACATTTGAAGAGGTTTATTCTGAGCCAAATAAGAGTGACTAACAGCCTGTGATGCCGCTCCAGGAAGCCCTGAGAGCATGTGCCCAAGGGGATCAGGCTACCCAGGGTTTATGCATCTTGGGGAGACAGAAGACATCAACCCTACATGCAAGATGCTGGTTCAGTCAGGAAACGTGGGACAGCTCTAAGTGGGGGACAGGAGGGCTTCCAGGTCAAAGCAGATGCAAAGATCTTCTGATTGGCAATTGTTTGTTTGAAAGAGTTATTATCTAAAGACTTGGAATCAATAGAAAGGAATGCCTGGGCTTAAGATAAGGGGCTGTGGAGACTAAGGCTTTATCAAGCAGATGAGGCCTCCGGGCAGCAGGCAGCAGACCTCACAAGGGGCCAGACTCCGAGTTAATTCCCTCCTGCATCAGGGAAAAGACCTGGGAAGGGCGGAGATTCTCTACAGGGGACTGACTTTCCCCACAAGAGACAGTCCTGTAGGGCCATTTGAAATATGTCAAAGAAATATATTTTGGGGTAAAATACTTGGATTTCTTTCAGGGCCTGCCACCTGTCATGTGATGCTACACTAGTCAGGCTGGAATGCGGTGTGCTGTTGCTGCTATAAAAAGTCCACCTTTGTCAGTCTCTGTTTAATGTGAAAGCTGGTCAGCTGGGCCTGAATTCCAAAGGGGGGGGCCTAATGAGCCCTAACGATGGCCTGAACTAGATTTTCAGGTTGACTGAGCCGTGCCTGAGGCTGAGAGAGGGGTCCATCCGTTGGCTGCTGGCTGCGGGGCTGAGAGTTTAATTTTTGCTTCACAATTACACTTCAGCATCTGAGCGGACTTTCCAGTAGCCGGGGCGATACGGAAAGCACTGATCCACGTGAGCCACTGGACACCTCCTTCATCTGACCTTCTCCCAGACTCTGCCCGTCCCTCTACTCCAGCCCCAAATAGCTCGAAATACAGGGGCTACAGAAATCCTGAGGGTGGGGGACAGGTGGGGAGAGAACATGGCCTCCTCAGGGGTGCTGCAAAGGTGAAAGGGTTCCAAAACCCTGCTGAGACATTCACTTCTATAATTTCTATCTCTACAGCTAAAGATGTTGAACAACATTTGAAACCACAGTCGTTCTGACAGGAAAGTCAGCTGGAACAGAGAGACCACTCAGGCAAGGCGGGCAGGGTGGGGTGGGCTCATTCCAGGAAGGTCAGGAGCTACTGCAGGGCCAAGCCCCACCCCTACGTAATGGATCCTAACCAGCACGCACTCCTCCAAGACCCCCGTCTGCCCACCAGACACCTCCACAGGGCGCCACATCCCAAAGGCCTCTCCAGGAGGCCCGTAGCGGGGTACAGACCTGCCTGGGAGCAGCAGCAAGGCACCATGGTCGGGCTCCTCCATGGCGTCCAGGCACTCGGAGGGCACTGCCGAGCCGCCGGCACTGTCTGCGTCCCCTTCAGGTTGCAGCTCAGGGTGCACCAAGGTGCTGGTGTCCTCGTCCGTGAAGGTCTCACACTCACTGTAGGTGCTCTCGGAGCCCATGTACGCGCTGTCCGTCACCTCGTTGGCCTAGGAGAGAGTGCGCCAGCAGTCAGCGGGCACAGGCTGGGAAGGGAACTGTGAACGCCACACACCTCACTGCTGCAAGGCCCTGGAGAGGGCAGTGTGGAGGGAGGGGTCTGACGCCTGAAGTCCCAACTGTCTCTAAGCAGAGACATTACTTATAAAACACAATTCAGGCCAGGCGCGGTGACTCACGCCTGTAATCCCAGTACTTTCGGAGGCCCCGGTGGGTGGATCGCTTGAACCCAGGAGCTCAAGACCAGCCTGGCCAACAAGGTGAAACTTGTCTCTACCAAAAACACAAAAATCAGCCAGGTGTGGTGGCACCTGCCTGTAGGTCCCAGCTACTCAAAAGACTGACGGAGGAGCTTGCTTTTTGTTTTTTGGGGTTTTTTTTTGAGACAGGGTCTCACTCTATCACCCAGACTGGAACGTAGTGGCATGATCTCAGCTCACTGCAACCTACGTGGCCTGTGTTCAAGTGATTCTCCTGCCTCAGCCTCCTGAGTAGCTGGGAAGACAAGCATGTACCATCATGCCTGGCTAAGTTTTGTATTTCTAGTAGAGACAGGGTTTCACCATGTTGGCCAGGCTGGTCTCAAACTCCTAACCTCAGGTGATCCACCCGCCTCAGCCTTCCAAAGTGCTGGGATTACAAGAGTAAGCCACCGCGCTGGCCAGGAGGACCGTTTGAGCCCAAAAGGTCAAGGCTGCAGTGAGATGTGATCACACCACTGTGCTCCAACCTGAGTGATAAAGACCCCTCTCAAAAAAATTAATTAATTAAAAATAAATATAACGGCTGGCCGCAATGGCTCACTCCTGTAATCCCAGCTACTCAGGAGGCTGAGGCAGGAGAATTGCTTGAACCAGGGAGGTGGATGTTGTGGTGAGCTGAGATCACTCCATTGCACTTGAGCCTGGGCAAAAAGAGCAAAACTCTGGGGAAAAAAAAAAATTAAAATAAATAAATATAGGCTGGGCGCAGTGGTTCACACCTGTAATCCCAGCACTTTGGGAAGCCAAGGCAGGCGGATCACAAGGTCAGGAGTTTGAGACCAGTCTGGCCAAAATGGTAAAACCCTGTCCCTACTAAAAATACAAAAATTAGCCAGGTGTGGTGGCGGGCACCTGTAGTTCCCAGCCACTCAGGAGACTGAGGCAGGAGAATCGCTTGAACCCGGGAGGCGGAGGTTGCAATGAACTGAGATCGCGCCACTGCACTCCAGCCTGGGCGACAGAGCGAGACTCCGTCTCAAAAATAAATAAATAAATAAATAAATATAATTAGCCAAGTGTGGTGGCACATGCCTGTAATCCCAGCTACTCAGGAGGCTGAAGCAGGAGAATGGCTTGAACCTGGGAGGCAGAGATTGCAGTGAGCCAAGATCACGCCATTAAGCTCCAGCTTGGCGACAGAGTGAGCCTCTATTTCAAAAATGAAAATAAAATGAATAAAACACAATTCAACTTTTTTTTTTTTTTTTTTTTGGAGAAGGAGTTTTACTCTTACTACCCAGGCTGGAGTGCAGTGGTGCAATCTCCAGTCACTGCAACCTACACCTCCCGGGTTCAAAAGATTCTTCTGCCTCAGGCTCCTGAGTAGCTGGGATTATAGGTGCGTGCCACCATGCCGCTAATTTTTGGGTTTTTAGTAGAGATGGGGTTTCACCATGTTGGCCAGGCTGGTCTCAAACTCCTCACCTCAGGTGATCCACCTGCCTCGGCCTCTCAAAGGCGTGAGCCACCATGCCCGGCTGAATTCAACTTTTTTTTAAATGAAAAACAGGTACATGTCTGAGAGCAGAAAACAAGGTACTCTGAATAATTTTTGTTGTTGTGTGAGACAGGGCCTCTCTTTGAGGCCCAGGCTGGAGGGCAGCGGTGTAATCTCAGCCCACTGCAGCCTTGATCTCCTGGGCTCAAGTGATCCTCCCACCTCAGCCTCCTGAGTGGCTGAGACCACAGGTACAAGCCACCATGCCTAATTTTTTGAAATTTTGTAGGAATGGAGTTTTGCCTTGTTTTCCAGGCTGGTCTTGAACTCCTGTGCTCAAGTGATCCACCAGCCTTGGCCTCTCAAAGTGCTAGAACTACAGGTGTGAGCTACTGGGCCTGGCAAAGTAATTTTTTTTTATTTTAATAAAATAGAGACAGGATCTAGCTATAGCTGGGAACTACAGGTGCCACCACACCTGGCTCAGTTGTTTGTTTGTTTATTTATTTATTTTGAATCAGGGTCTCACTCTGTTGCCCAGGCTGGTCTTCGACTCCTCACCTCAAGTGATCCTCCACACTGCTCAGATTACAGGCATGAACCATTGCAACCAATTGTTTTTACTGCTTTTACTGCGAGTTTTTTTGAGATAGAGTCTCACTGACACACCCAGGCTGGAGTGCAGTAGTACAATCTTTGCTCACTGCAGCTTCAAACTCCTGGGCTCAAGCAATCCTCCTACCTCAGCCTCCTAAGTGACTGGGACTACAGGTGCGAGCCACCACACCTCGCTAATTTTGTATTTTTTTGCAGAGATGGGGTTTTGCCATGTTGCTCAGGCTAGTCCCAAACTCCTGAGCTCAAGTGATCTGCCTGCCTTAGCCTCCTGAAATGCTGGGATTATAGGCATAAGCCACCACACCCAACTTGTTTTTACTCTTAAGTATCTAGCACCTAGCACAGGACCAGGCATAGGTAGATAGTAAATATTTGTGGGTCGTACAAATGAACACAGAACTAAAGAACTATTAAACAGAACATTTTATTTTTTTCTTTTTCTAATTGTTTTTGTTTTTTGAGACAGGGTCTCACTTTGTCATCCAGGCTGGAGTGCAGTGGCACCATCTCAGCTCACTGCAACCTTTGCCTCCCGGATTCAAGTGATTCTTGTGTCTCAGCCACCAAAGTAGCTGGGATTACAGGCATGCACCACTGTGCCCAGCTAATTTTTGTACTTTTTGTAGAGACGAGGTTTTGCTATGTTGCCCAGGCTGGTCTTGAACTCCTGGCCTCAAGAGATCTGCCCACCTCAGCCTCCCAAAGTGCTGGGATTACAGGCGTGAGCCACTGCGCCCAGCCAACATTTTCAATTTAGAATTTCAACCTTAATGAAAATGAAATTGCTGGTTAGGAAAAGTGGCCAACATTTCATGCTCAGAAGACTCTGGGGTTAACAATTTGCAAATAAACAAGATCTCAGAAAAGCTGCAGTCCCAGCAGAAAAAGATGCCCTTTGCACTCTGGTTCTAGTATCGTAAGAAGTAGACAAAGTGGCTGGGCGCCGTGGTTAATGCCTGTAATCCCAGCACTTTGGGAGGCCAAGGCGGGTGGATCACAAGGTCAGGAGTTCAAGACCAGCCTAGCCAATATGGTGAAACCCCATCTCTACTGAAAATACAAAAATTAGCCAGGCGTGGTGGCAGGCGCCTGCAGTCCCAGCTACTCAGGAGGCTGAGACAGGAGAGTCGCTTGAACCCAGGAGGCAGAGGTTGCGGTGAGCTAAGATCATGCCACTGCACTCCAGCCTGGCAACAGAGCAAGACTCCATAAAAAAAATAGACATGTTTAAACCTGGAGGCTACCAGAGGTCCTCACCAGGTGAACCACCTGACCTCACTGGGAAGGGGAAGGTGGCTCCTTTATTAAAAGCCGTGTGACCTCAGACGCGTGACTCCACCACCTGGAGCCCTGCCGCAAACGGGGGTTATAAATTCTCGTCTCACAAGGTGGCCACCTCATGGAGCCAAGAAAGACAATCCAGGAAGGTACTTTTCAAAGCACAGAAACAAGGACTGCAGGGTGCGAGTGTCACTGGTGGGTGGAAAATCCCTGCCAGCTGCTTCTAAAGCCACAAGGGAACAGGGAGTGCTGTGGAGTGTACCTACTCTGGGTGTCCAATTATAATCTCCCCTAGAATCTAAGGAAGTAATTCATAAAAACTAAGTCATTCCTCAAGAGCATCCACTGTAAAATCCAGAACCAGGAGAGCACTGTAAGAAACCCCAGCTCCCATGCTACTCACCATCCCTGGGCAGCTCCCACTCCTGAGGAAGGCAGGGCCCAGGGCCCACTCAGGACAGGGCTGGCCTGTGCTAGGCCTGCGGGACGCCAGGCAGGAAAAGGCAGGAGTGGCCAGGAAAGCAGGCAGGCCCAGGATGTCTGTCAGAGGCTGGGCCTGTCGGGAAGGCATGATGGGGCAGGACGCGAAGCCCAGTGCACAGGTCCAAGACGGTTTGAGGGCAGCTGCCAGCTACCCCAACAGGACTGCACACTCACAGGGGCCGCACTGCCCCAGAGTCGTCAGTGACAAAGACTCACCCCAGGGGCACCAGGAAGACCCACCGCCGACTCTAAAAAGTGTGGTTATTACAACATCAGGTTCAGTGGTTCAGTACGTAGCCTAAAATTTCTTTTTTCTTTTTTTCATAAGAGTCTCACTCTTGTCGCCGAGGCTGGAGTGCAGTGGCGCCATCTTGGCTCACTGCAACCTCTGCCACCCAGGTCCAAGCGATTCTCCTGCCTCAGCCTCCCAAGTAGGAGGGATTACAGGCGCCTGCCACAATGCCTAATTTTTTTTTTTTTTTTTTTTTGAGACAGAGTCTTGCTCTATCACCCAGGCTGGAGTGCAATGGTGTGATCTTGGCTCACTGCAACCTCCACCTCCCAGGTTCAGGTGATTCTGCCTCAGCCTCCTGAATAGCTGGGATTACAGGCACGTGCTACCACACCCAACTAATTTTTGTATTTTTAGTAGAGACAGGGTTTCACCGTGTTGGTCAGGCTGGTCTCGAACTCCTGACCTCGTGATCTGCCCACCTCGGCCTCCCAAAGTGCTGGGATTACAGCCTAAAATTTTTTTTTTTTTTTTTTTTTTTTGAGACAGAGTTTGTCTGTCGCGCAATCTCGGCTCACTGCAAACTCCACCGCCCGGGTTCAAGCAATTCTCCTGCCTCAGCCTCCCAAAGTGCTGGGATTACAGGCATGAGCCACCGCACCTGACCTTGGACCAGCTTTTAAAAAGCCAATGGACTGGTACTTCTGACGGATGCCCGATGCCCTTCCCTGGCCAGTGTGGACCCTGAGTCCCCAACAGGAAGCATGATGTTTCTAAGAACAAACCCACACTTTCTCTCAAACAGCTCATGGAGCCCTGGGCAGAGCATCTGTCCTCCTAGGAAGGGAGGGAGGTCTGGGCAGTGGTGCCTGCTTATTTCACCAAGTTCTTGTTAGACCTGTAGCTGAGGATGGTGCCCCTGCAGGCAAAAGTCAGTGCCTCCTTAGAGCCACCTGTGCCACCTTAGAGCTTAGACAGGATGGTTGGGATGGAAATAATTCTCCACGGACACAGGAACAATGAGGCAGATGCTACACAAACTCAGACTCCCTGTAAGCTGGATGCCAGGGCACCCTGCCAAGCCTGGAACTCACACACTCCGTTCTGGACCCACCTTCACCTTTTCATTTCTAAAGTAAGCCTGAGGGCCAGACACAGTGGCTCACTGTAATCCCAGCACTTTGGGAGGCCAAGGTGGGTGGATCACTTGAGGCCAGGAGTTTGAGACCAGCCTGGCCAACACGGTGAAACCCTGTTTCTACTAAAAATACAAAAATTAGCTGGGTGTGGTGGCAGGCGCCTGTAATCCCAGCTACTCAGGAGGCTGAGGCACAGCATCGCTTGAACCTGGGAGGTGGAGGTTGCAGTGAGCCAAGATCGCACCACTGCACTCCAGCCTGGGTGACAGAGTGAGACTCCATCTCAAAAAACAATTTAAAAAATAAAAAATAAAGGAAGCTGGGCCTCCCTGCCATTGCAGAGTGGCTCCGTGCACTGTAGATCCCACAGAGATGAACAGTTCCACTCCTCAGCGGCTTCGGTGACTGCACCCACCCCTTTATTTGCTCTGGGGTTGTGGATGTCCACTTCCACGCCATCGCCATCAACACTCAGAGCCCCTGGCAGGCTGGATGCCCTGGGGGTTCCAGACAGCACAGCTCACAGGAGCCACCCCGCCTGCTCACTTCCCACTTCAGGCCTGCGGGTTGGTTTCTGCGGTTCTAGGCCTCTCTGCATGGAGTTTTCCGGGGCAGCCATCACCTGCCTTTCCAGAGACAAAAACGTACCTCAAAGCACAGTGCCTGCTCACTCCCCGCCTCCTGGATAAAACGCAGTAACAGCTCACACCGGCCCCGGCAGTTTATTTGCCAGCCAGCCAGGACCTGGCCTTGCCCAGAAGCCATCAAGTCTATGCTACCAACTTTTTTTTTTTTAGACAGAGTCTCGCTCTGTCGCCCAGGCTGGAGTGCAGTGGCGCAATCTCGGCTCACTGCAACCTCTGTCTCCCAGGTTCATGCCATTCTCCTGCCTCAGCCTCCGGCGTAGCTGGGACTACAGGCGCCCGCCACCTCGCCCGGCTAATTTTTTGTATTTTTAATAGAGACGGGGTTTCACCGTGTTAGCCAGGATGGTCTCGATCCCCTGACCTCGTGATCCGCCCGCCTCGGCCTCCCAAAGTGCTGGGATTACAGGCGTGAGCCACCGCACCCAGCCCAACTTTTTAACATTTTTACAAATTACCAATGTTAAGATGAACTCACTTGAAAATCAAAGTGCATCTTAGAAAACGTCGCTATGTCTAAACGTCACATTCACTAATTAACAAGTCCCCTAAATCACCAGCAGACAGAGAAAAAGCCCGTTCAGGGTCATCAGTAACTCAAGTGGGGCCAACACTGTCCCCGTCACAGTTCCTTCTTCCCTGAGCCTTTCTCCACCACAGAAATAGGAATACTGGGCACAGTGCACACTACTGCCTCCTCTTACCCTCAGATGCTGGCCCGGGTGGCCTCACAGGCTGGGCCTGGCTCTGTACACACCTTCCAGGAAGGGCATGCTGTTGGAGACCAGCTCCCCATCATGTCTCTGTCCCAACCGGGTCACTGGCTTTTCTCAAACGACAACGTCACCTTCCTACTTGCTTGTCATGCTGGGGTTTCTGCAAAGCCTGTGTGCTCACCTGGAGGCACATCACCACCTAGGAGAAAGTTTAACCTGCTCCCAGACACGGTCTAATAAACCTCCTGGTGGTGTTGCCCAGGGACGGGAAGGCAAAGTTCAGGAAGTGTCCTTGCTGGTTTAAAAAACGGTTAGTTAGTCAGGGCTGAAAACAGAGCGGCTTTTGTTTTTGGCTTCCTAAGCTGATAATGGTTTGTACAAAAGACACATTTCCCTATCATTTCACTAAGGCAGCTCTTTGCTCCAGACATCGCCGGTAGTGGGAGAAGGAGGGAGGACGGGAGAGAGCGCGGCCCGAAGATTCTGTTGAGATGCGCCTTACACTCCCTGACTTTCCCTTCACTCTTCCAGAAACCCTGACAAACAGCCCCACCACCCCCTGGGCTCCACCTGCTCAGATCCTCCGACATCACCATGCCTAGGAACTCAGCGGCCCCACAGTCCATCCCCTTCCACTCTCCCCGCTCACTCAGACACCACAGCAGCAACTTTCCCGTTATAAGCTGCCTGCTGAAAGGATCCTTGGGAAAACAGTGGGAACCAGCAGACCCACTAGCTCGGCCATGACTAACTGCACACTTTACCCAACCACCGCGGTGTGAACACTGTGATGCTCCCAGTAAAAAGAAATAGGTCTGACTGGAACCATTCAGAATATCAATCAGTCAACCAATCAATCAAAGGTTTATTGACCTGAAGATTACCAGTGGAGGGTCCCCGAAGAGGGTATCTGGATGGAACACATACTCCCTACTCATATCTTTATTAGACTTTTTTTTTAAGATGACATGATGTGCAAGCTGTTTTTTAAAAGAGCAATCTTTCCATAAGTTTCACAGTATCGAACTCCACTTTGTGGAAAATTACATCCCACCCTTAAAAAGCAAAGCAAGACATGGAGGAACGGTAACTGCGTATTTACTAAGTGAAAGAGGTGCATCTGAAAAGGCTGCATGCCAGATGGTTTTAGCTCCGTGGCATTCTAGAAAAGGCAGAGCTGTGGAGACACTGAGCATCGGTGGTTGTGGGGGCTGGTGTGAGGGATGAGCCGGCACTGAACCGACTCTGTGACACTATAATCGTGGACCTGTCAAAACACGGAATATACACCACCAAGAGGGAACCCTAAACTATGGACTTCGGCTAATAATAACATATCAGGCTGGGTGCGGTGGCTCACGCCTGTAATACCAGCACTTTAGGAGGCCAAGGCGGGTGGATCGCTTGAACTCAGGAGTTTGAGAGCAGCCTAGGTAACATGGTGAAACCCCATCTCTACAAAAAACATACAAAAAATTAGCTGGCCGTGTTGGTTACTGGGTGTGGCCCCAGCCACTGGAAAGCCTGAGAAAGAAGGAACACTTGAGCTCAGGAGGTGGAGGTTGCGGTGAGCCAAGGTCGAGACTGTACCACTACACTCCAGCCTGAGTAATAGACTGTCTGAAACACAACAAAACAAATAATCATGTATCAGTGTTTGATCCCAGAATGCTCTACACTGTGTTCCATTTTCTGTAAACCTAAAATTGCTTTAAAACATGAAGCATATTCATTTTTGTAAGTAAAAAAACTTTCCTCCATTCTAAAAAAGAAATCAGGACCTAAAAATATGAGAAGGATTCACCCTGACATGCCAGGTTCCCACCCTTCTGAAGTGACAAGTGGGAGGCTCGGCCACGCCCTTCAGACCACACGGGACTTTAAGGATAAAATGCACCGGTGCCTTCGGTGCCTCGAGTAACATAACTCAAGGTTTGAGGATAAAATGCACTGGTGCCTTCGGTGCCTCGAGTAACGTAACTCAAGGTTTCCATGCCCAGGGCTGCCATAATGAACTAGCACAGACCACGGGTTGTGAAGAAACACCAGTTTATCCTCTCTCAGTTATGGAGGCCGAAGTCCAAAGCCAAGGTGTGAGCAGGGCTGGCTCCTGCCTAAGGCTCTGGGAGAGGATGCATCCTTGCCTCTGCTGGCTACTGGGAGCCCCAGGAGTTCCCTGGCTCTGGTCAGTCTCTGCCCCATCTTCTTGTTGCCTTCTCCCTGTGTGTCTCTCCCCTGTCTTCCAGGGACACCTGTCACTGGATTTAGGGCCCAAACCAGCATGATGTCACTTTGAGATCCTTAATGAACTACATCTGCAAAGACCCTTTTTCCAAATAAGGTCACATCCACAGCTTCTGGGTGGACGTATCTTTTGAGAGGCCACTCTTCAGCCACTGCACCATACATAGGATACAAAAAATCAACAATGCCCTAACAAACATGAGAGGGGAACAAAAAGACAGACACATGAGGAAGAGTGCACAGGCACATGAACACCCAGGAACACACAGTTCCCCGGATGCTGCAGACCAAGGGCTCTGGGTTACCCTGCAGAGACTTGGGCGTCTCCTCGTGAAGAAGCCAGGTCCTTCTCAGGGCACAGGAGCCGCCGTCTGCAGTCTTGGGGTCTCCCAGCACGTTCTGCACACTGCAGCCATGCGAGAGGGCCCAACTCCCACCACACGCCCCCTTAGCCAGCACCTCACTGCTGCCTCAGGCGCAGAAAGAGCACACCAAGGCACAGCCAAACATGGGACCCACAGTGGGCACCCTGGCCCTAGAAGCCGCAGCCCGGCTGATAACCAGGACACCGCTGTAAGGCAGGACCACCCCGGGGTCTGTGTGGGCAGAAGTGAAGCTGCCTGCCCGAGGGTGAGGTGACTAATCCCTGGGGCAGCTCCTCGGCGCAGGGAACCGAGTATAATCCCATGACTCCCACAGTACAGTGGCGTCCAGAAGCAACTCAAACACCACCCTGTGCCAGCCTCAGCTTTTGAGGAGTCAGGGCTCAGAGGACTGACATGAGAAGCCCAGGCCCTACCGGCCAGCAGCTCAGCCCCACTTCTGGTGCCCTTGCTCGGCAGCAGGCAGACCAGGACTGGCGGCTGCTACCTCCACCTTCCCGGCGGCCCCCAAGGGCTCAGGTTCAACTTCATACATTTTCTGCCGCAGCCACGTGGCTCTCCTGGAATCTAACCCTCTAGACCGGCGGACATGGTTACGCTCTGTCGACCACAGCTGTGCTCGAAGACCCTCTCCCCAGCTACGTTGAGAACAAGGGACCCACAGTGACAGGACACGCCACGTCACCGTGACAACCCTGGCTGCATCTGGGAGCAGGGTGGACAGCCAAGCAGGGCAGGCATTAGTCAGGCATCCCCAACACAGAAAATCACCTGCAAGTCGACAAAAGGAACCCTCCCAAGCCCTCTGCTCCGTCTGTGCCTGCCAGCCTGGCAGCGGGTGGTCGTGATGTCACTGCCCACCCCACCTCTGCTGGCTGACAGACCCTGCGGGAGGACTCCTGCCCAGGCTGAGAGGGCGTGTGGCACAGACGACTGTGGCCCTCCTGTCACAGCCACAGAGCCCCACGGTGCACACAGGGCGGGAGGCCCTTCCTTCACGCCAGCTTCTAAAGAAGACAGCCCGGGGCAGGAGGCACGAGCTATAGGGCATAAAGGAAGAGGTGGATGCCAGACTTCCCCCAAGCTCCTGGGTGAAAACCACTTGCCTCGTAGGTAACGAAGTCATCGAACTCATCCGGGCAGGCCAGGGGCTCCTCATCTTGGGCAGAAGCGACGCCACCATAGCGCTGGCCATCGGGATCTGCAGGGAGAAGACCTCGTGCTCAGCAGGCCACCCGCAGCCACCCAGTGATGGGACCCCTGGCGGCCTCGGGGCTCCCTGGGAAGGAGGCCCTCAGGGACAGATGTGTGGGAGTTGGGGGCCCTGGGGGGGGGGGTCAAGACAAGCAAGGGAGTGAGCGTGAGAAATCCAGGGAGAGAAAACAGCCTTGCCGACGGGTCAGAGATGCGTTCCCCACAGGAACAAGGCTTCTGGAGAGAATTCTAAGGAGGAGGTGCGGAGGTAGGAGATAAACTTTTTATTTCTTAAAAGAAGCAGACAGCACTGTAAAAAAAAAAAAAAAAAAAAGAGCAAGACGTTGAGCTCCATAAAACTATCCATGGCCTTTAAAAAGTGTTAGGTGCCAATCAGATTTAAACCTTTAAAAACATTACATGAGAAGGTGTAGGTATGATGAAATAATATGAAAACAACATCTTTTCCTGGGTGCTGGGCTCACGCGCAGTTTTCATTTTATTTTGTTTTATTTTTGCTTATCGTCTATAATCAATGTTCTATGAGAAACACTTTAAAGGAAAAGCTATCTTCTCATGAGAGATAGGCTATAATTCTTACATCAGCTACAGTCATCACTTTGCAAACACAACCAATCCCGCAGCACCTGCCTCTCCTCCTGTAGGAAAAGGCACTGGCTTCCAGCCTCTCAGTGATATTCACAGGTCAAAGCACCTTCCAGGGCCTGTGAGTGACAGAAGACACTTAGGTGTCCTCACACTGTCTCACTATTAATTCAACTACTTGCTTAAAATATACCAGCTACTTATAAAATAGCATTACTTCCTCAATACCTTTAACACAATCTATTCTAATGTCAATCACTTATTTTAAAAGTGAAGGTTGGGGCCAGGCACGGTGGCTCATGCCTGTAATCCCAGCACTTTGGGAGGCCAAGGCGGGCAGATCACTTGAGGTCAGGAGTTCTAGACCATCCCGGCCAACACAGTGAAACCCCGTCTCCACTAAAACAATTAGCCAGGGGTGGTGGGGGCACACCTGTAGTCCCAGCTACTCGGGAGGCTGAGGCACAAGAATCACTTGAGCCTGGGAAGTGGAGGCTGCAGTGAGCTGAGATCATGCCACTACACTCCAACCTGGGTGACAAAGTGAGACTCTGTCTCATAAATAAATACATAAATAATAAATTTAAAATAATAAAAAATAGGCCGGACATGGTGGCTCACGCCTATAATCCCAGCACTTTGGGAGGCTGCGGTGGGCAGATCACGAGGTCAGGAGTTCAAGACCATAGTGGCCAACATGGTGAAAACCCGTCTCTACTAAAAATACAAAAATTAGCTGGGCATGGTGGTACGTGCCTGTAATCCCAGCTACTTGGGAGGCTGAGGCAGGAGAATAGCTTGAATTGGGACCCAGGAGGCAGAGGTTG